>NW_026067979.1:5688056-5709666 GCF_014885135.2 Alexandromys fortis
TTGTGGGAGCCTAGGCAGTTTCGTGGATGCTCACCTTACTAGACCTGGATGGAGGTGGGTGGTCCTTGGACTTCCCACAGGGCAGAGAACCCTGATTGCTTTTTGGGCTGACGAGGGAGGGGGGCTTGGTTGGGGGAGGGGGAGGGAAAGGGGAGGCGGTGGTGGGGAAGAGACAGAAATGTTTAATAAATAAATAAATAAATTTAAAAAAATGCTGAACACAGTTCATGTAACAAAAAATGCAAACCAAGAAATGTAAATTATGAAAGAAAACCAGAAGAATCCCAAAGTTAATAAATACTGCTAAATTAGAAGCCACGGTCATTTGAAGTCTGATTTACAGTAAGCCTGGTTAAAACAAAGAAACAAGTAATGAAGAGGTGCGACTATGAAGGCTGGATGGTTTTCGGAGCCACAGCCCTCGGAGGCAAAGGCCACTCTGTAAACGGAAAGCAGAGACGTGCACGTTAAGGATGGCAAAGATGAGTTAGATGGCAGATCAGTTGTAGCAGAAGAGAAAGTTAGAAAAACTGAAGAATCCCCCAGGATGTGGCCTCCAGTGACAAAAAGGTGATTGAAAAAAAAAAAAAAAAACTAATTCAGCAAGATTGATGACAGACAAGTCCAACATACCTCCGCCAGGATTCCAGGAGAGAGGCTAAAAGATTGAGAGGGGGCAATATTCAAAGAGAGAAGATTCCAGAATTGGAGAAAGGCATGAGGAATCTTCAAACTAAAGAAGCACACCAAGTCCTGGGCAAAACAAATAAAAATAACACTTTTAACAAGGATTCCATTTCTTAGAGGTCTTTCCAAGTATCAACTTCTTGTTTGTTTGTTGTTTATTCTTACTTATGGGTTCAACTATCCACAATTTAAGTATTCAATTTAATGACATAAAGGAAATATAAATGATGGTGGTACATGCCTTTAATCCCAGCACTCCAGAGACAGAGGCCAGCGGATCTCTGAATTCAAGGCCAGCCTGGTCTACAGAGTAAGTTCTAGGACAGTCAGGACTACATGGAGAAACTCTGTCTCAAAAAAGTAAAGCCAAGCCCTCCCCCCAAGAAAAAAAAAAGAAAAGAAAAAAATATAAATGGCAAGAACACACACATATGAAATAAACCAAAGGAAGAAGAAAATAATTAAGGCAAATGTTATAATCAACAGTGCAGAAAACAAAGATAACCAGCAAAAGAAAACATGGTTTTCTGAAAACACCAATAAAACAGACAAAGCCTCAACCTGATGTGCTTGTATTTTTTTTTCTTGCTACTTTCGCACACATACATTCTTTGAAGATGCTAGTCTATGCCTAGGCAAATTATCATTCAAGAGTATTTCATCCAAACAAGGGCTGAGGACTGGCAGTCTTGCAAATTGTGGGATCGTGCGGGAAGTAAATGCCAGAGATGAGTGTTAGCAGACAACAGGGGTTAATCTGCTATCAACACCTGATAGGCACTGCTCTCGCCTTGGCAAAACCGTAAAACGCCAAGTTCTGAGAGGAAAAGAGACTGCCTACCTGCCAAGAGACAGCCGTGGCACTAACAGCATAATGCTGAGCAGCAAAAGTCGATGTCACGAGAAATAGAATTATAAACAGAAAAGCTATAAAGTGTAAAAGAGAACACAACAAAAGATGCAGGTTTTAACACTATGAAATTCTGAGTTCTCCCCTACTCTCTTTTTGCTGGTTCTGAAAAACTGGTTTATCAGTCTTGCTTACTTTTTTTAGTTTAGCTATTTGGGTGCATTTCCTGTTGTTTGCACTTTGTTAAAATGGACTATACCACAATGGGAACATAATGTTTACTAAAAAGAAGGAGGAGGAGGAGGAGGAGGAGGAGGAGGAGGAGGAGGAGGAGGAGGAGGAGGAGGAGGAGGAGGAGGAGAAGGAGAAGAAGAAGAAGAAGAAGAAGAAGAAGAAGAAGAAGAAGAAGAAGAAGAAGAAGAAGAAGAAGAAGAAGAAGAAGAAGAAGAAGAAGAAGAAGAAGAAGAAGAAGAAGAAGAAGAAGAAGACAAAGTGCAAAGTGCTTGCCACGGAAGGCACCTGTTCCCTTGCCCAGGGAGGCTGTGGAGACACCCCCCCCCCCAGTGCACTCTCACTAAGGTCCAGTCTGCAAAGACAAAGGTCAATGTGGAAGAAAATGTTCCTCCCCGTTTCCAAGCAAAGCCATGATCCAGCACTGAGTTATCCTCGAATAGAGGATCCACTGGTTTAAAAATGGCAGAGGAGCCAGAGGCTCTGCTCAAGCCCAGGTGACCCTTGAGGAGGAGATCCTCAACTGGATTCTACAGTAAAAAGTTAAGTGCCTAATTTTGGCCACCTGTTTGACCTTAAATACTCAACAAGAAAGTACAACCAAATATTAAAATGATTGGTCGATTTCCTCCCTGAGGAACAACCCAAGGGACCACACTCACCAGACATTAGGCTTAGCTCCAAATAATTTAGGCAATTATTTACCACTAATGATTTTTTAAAGACATGGTCTTGCTCTGTAGCCCTGGCTGTCCCGGAACCTCCTTTGTAGACCAAGCTGACCTTGAACTCACTGAGATCCCCCTGCCTCTGCCTCCACCTGTGCCTCTGCCTCTATCTCCCAAGTGCTGAGGTTAAAGTGTGTGCCACCACACCCCACTTAGTGATTTTCTCCTTGTTAAAAAAAAAATCTAGTTCCAGGATAGGCTCCAAAGCTACAGAGAAACCCTGTCTAAAAAAAAATCAAAAAAATCTACCCAGATATTTTGACTTTTGATCAATTTAACCAAAATGAACCAGGCCCATTATTTTAACCTACAAATCATGGTGACTAAATTATTTCTTCTCTTCCTCCCTCCATCCTCAGTCATCCAACTCCAACACCAACCAAAGTGCCTGAAATCATCCTGAGTTCATGCATCACTCTCAAGTCCAGACTTGAACAAAAAGAAGAGGGAGAAAAAGAGGAGTTCAGTAGATGGATGAGACGGAAACTCTTCTGAGACTCAAGACGTTCTAATGCTCTTTAATTTGGACGGTTTAAAAAGTAACCTGTGTTCTGGTTTCTCCTGGTTCCATGTCTAGGACTTGTAAAGCTCATGCCTCTTTCCTTTACTTCTCCCTCACATCTCTTCCCAGGCACCAATCAAAGGCTTCCTTTCCTCACACCTGACAGTTAGCCAAAGGAAGCAGCCGATGCATTTTTGGTATCTTTCAGATAAACCCACTGGATGGAGTACCCCACACGCTACACCTGACACCCACATCCAGCTGGAAAAAGCCAAGTCAGTCATCGACACAATTCCATAATGGTAACTGGGGTTCCCTCTTCAGAAGGAAGTGGTAAGAACAGGAACTAGAAATTGGCCAATTTACCTAAATAGGTAAAAAAGAAAAAAAAACTCAAAGAAAAGTAGCCAGTTTCCTTCCTGGCTAAAATCAAATTTCCTTGGGTTCTTGGCAGTATCATTCCTGCTAGAGACCAGAGATGCCAGAATTGTTTGGAGGTACTGACCTTTGATCTGGTTTATAAGTGATTTTAGGGTTACTTATTCAGAGTAGGGAATTACAGTAGCAATAAAGGCCCATTAAGGAAAAAAAAAAACTTCTGGAACTGGAGAGATAGTTCAGTGGTTAAGAGCACTGCCTGTTCTTCCAGAGATCCTGAGTTCAACTCCCAGCAACTACATGGTGGCTTACAAGCATCTGTAATGAGATCTGGTGCCCTTTTCTGGAGTGCAAACATATATGCAGACAGCACACTGTATATCATTAGATAGATAGATAGATAGATAGATAGATAGATAGATAGATAGATAGATAGATAAATCTTTTAAAAAAAAACAAAAAAGAAAAGAAAAAACTTCTGAGTACTGCTGCAGAGATGGCTCAGCCATTTAAGAGCACTCAATACTTCTCCAGGTGGCCAGGTTTGATTCCCACCATCCATACAGTGGCTCAAACCATCTGTAACTCCAATTCTAGGAGCTCCAATGGCATCTTCTGACCCCCACAGCCCCAAGGGATGGACATGTTATACAGACATACATGCAAGCAAAACACCCAACCACATAAAATAAAATTATAAAAGTTAAAGATTAAAAAGAAAAATAAACTTCTGATCAAAAGAATCCAGCCTTTGGTCTAGTGTTCCAGTTAAGCCAGGTCAATCACCTGGCCATGGGAGTAGTACCCCCAAGACAGGCAGGTTCTATTTACATCATGCTGAAGAGATAGGCAGAAGAATTTATCCTTTAATGAGATCCTGTCCTTTTTCCTTCTCAGAATCCCCGCCCCTTATGCAGAAGTGCACCAGGTTCAGCCATGCAACTTCTTTAAGTCTGTCCACTTTTTTAATTTATCCAGAAAAGTTTAACTTCTTTTCTTCTGTCTGTCTCTTTTCTAAGTATACTTTCCCTTAGGATTTTGGTTTCCTTACCCTTTCTCCAAAGTTCCCCTCCCTTCCTCCATGTGGCTGACTCCCATGCTGGCTGAACTATTACAGGCTTTCCCCCATTCTATCCTCCTCCTCTGGGCAGCGGTTGAGATTTATAACTTGCCTGCCCCTGGGTTCTACATTCTTTCAAATGCAAATAAGATTGTTCTTGAACTTGAATAAATATAAATATAAAATAAAATAGATGCTTGCTGCAAGTTTTATAGGCTGGTTTTCTAGCTGCCATTACCGTGAATCTAGGCAGCTGTCATTAAAATCCTGTCAAAAGAAACCACATCCGTTTGCTTCCTTGGACAAGCATCCCTTGGCCCTGTGGTGAAAGCACCAGCCAAAGGCAATTTGGAAAACAACCCCGGGGAAACATGATTCTCCACACATGGACAACTGGCTATGCATACAGACATGTGCACAGACACATGCACACGCCGACGCCATAAAACTCCTATGCATTTATGTTCCCATCATTTATGGGACACTAGGAAGAGTGTGATGTAAGCAAACACTGCCGTCTTTTTCAGAAACCCTTCACAAATAAACGGACACAGTCCAAGAGCGACACCCTGTGGCACTGACAGGCACACTGCTCAGGAACAGCAGTGTGCTGATGTGAGGCCAGATTGCTCAGCTGTCACACCTCTGATCATGACTTCTAAACTCATGCTCCACCCTTCCTGTGGTCCAGGGACATCTGTAGTCAGTCCAAACAGTACTTCTAGGGATATAAGCGTGCAGGGTCCCCCTACTTCTCCCGCTGCTCCCTGGTTCCTGAGTCTCATCCCCTACCTACCAAATAAGCAGTTTCTGATGCGTTGGATCCCACAATGACCAGGGCACTGCCACATCCTTTGATGTGGACGATGCTGTTCCTTGGTGAGAGAGGGTGACCTTATAGCTAAGCACCAAATCAACTTAGTGAGCTGAGTTGTCATCTGGGCAGTGTCTGAGTCACAGAATTCCAAATATAATGGATAAACCTGAAAACCAACCTCTAGCATCCTATTAAAACTGAACCTCAAAGATTACCATGCGCAGTGGTGACAGCGATGCAATAATAAAGCCAAGACATCAAACCATACCAGGTTTGCACGCTCTGTGTGCATGATCTAATCTAAGCTCATGGAGACCCTATCAGGTAGAGCTAACATCGCACACATTTTACAAATAGGAAAACTGGTGGCCAGAAAGATAACTCACTATGTGTAAAGTCACGGAGGTGGTTAGTTCCTGAAGACATGAGGTTCACTGGCTACAGATATCTTCTAGCCAGTCTAACCCACAAATCTGAAAAATGGTAAGCTACTATACCTCCAAATCCTTCCTGTTGTCAGCCACAAAGGCCATTCCCTAGCCAGTCAGCCTCACCCACCAATGCCAGCAACAGTGTTAACCACCCCAGCATCTCCTGGGCAGCTCCTTCTTCAGGGGCCCCCTTTTGTAGTCTTTCTTCTTCCCTCCTTAGCCATGGAAATGGTTCTTTTCTCACTAGGTCTCTGCTCTTTTCCTTCTTTCTCCCTCTCATCAGGACCTCAGTTACAAGATTCATACACTTGATGCTGGGATTCTAGGTACAGAGCTTTGGATTCTAGCCCTTTACTGGGGTGTCCCCACTCTCCTCCCCCTGCAACAACATAGAGTGGTTATTTAGACTGGCATCTTTCACCTGGCTGCCAGCTAGTCCCACCTTCTATAACTATCATGGCCCAAGCCCTTCTCAGAATATTTAGATGGAGTCTTTGGGGGCAAGACACAGATATCCATATGTCCAACTTTCTCAGATTCTTTAACTTCCTGGTGGTTGCTACTCAGCACCAGAGTCTCCTCCCCCTTCCACACTCCTCCTCCAGGATTCCAGCCTTAGCCTTGTCCCCGGACTCCTGCCTCCTAGTCAGTGCCCTGTTGATATATACCTCACCCAAAGCCAGGCAGCACCCATCATCTCTCAGCCTCTGCAGACATTCAGACACTCAGCATCCTCTATAAGGTCCAGGGAACACCTTACACAGTCTCCCCACCTTCTGCCTCAGGGAAAGCCATGCCAGGTCTTGGCTATACCAGTGTTCTCTGGGTAACCTGTCTCCAAGAGGATAACTTGCCTTTTTCCCATGATGCAAAGCTTAACTCAAAAGTCGCCTTTCTCATAATAGCTCTCTCTCTCTCTCTCTCTCTCTCTCTCTCTCTCTCTCTCTCTCTCTCCTNCTCTCTCTCTCTCTCTCTCTCTCTCTCTCTCTCTCTCTCTCTCTCTCTCTCCTATGCCTTCTTTGTATTTTTCTTTTTTAATTTTAATTAAAATATAATAACATCATTTCCCCCTTCCCTTTCCTCCCTCCAACCCCTCCCTTATCCCCTGTCTCCTGCCCCTCCCATTTCCTCTGCCTAACTCCCTCTCCTGAGAGTTCTGTTGACAGCCCTGTCCACTTTATAAATCCCTACTATCCTCCACCCCTCCCAAGATGGCAGAGTGCCTTCCCTGTCCAAGGATTCAGATTTCACACTTCTACATAGAAAAATGGCCTGTCTCCTCTCCCTGGAAATGGCAGATCACAGAGGGAGTTTCTGCCCTCTGTCTACTCTCTTGGTTGACTCTTTTTCATGAGAGAGGAAATAATCCTGGTATAAATACTGAAAGCATTAGCTAGTCCTTGGGTAGCCTTAGATAGTCCTTATATAGCTGTAGCTGTCTATTTCTTATGCAGCAAGATATTTCTTATGTAGCCATAGGTGTTTTTAATGTAGTCTTAGATATTCCTTACAGAGCCATAGATGTTCCTTATGTAGTCTTAGATACTTCTCGTGTAGCTGTAGCGACTCCTTATGTATCCTTAGATACTCCTAATGTAGCCATAAATGTTCTTTATGTGCTCACAGATACTTCTTACGTAGGCTTAAATCTTTTTCATGTAACCTTAGAGATTCCTCAGATAACCTTAAATATTCCTTATGTAGCCTTGGTTTTTCCTTTGATAGCCTTAGATAATCTCTGTGTAGTTTTAGATATTCCCCCACTGTGGACAACTGTGGCCACAGTGACTTTGTGTGTGGAGGCAGCTTTACCTTTCCCTGTGTGCTTGCCTGAACCTGACTTTCTGCTTTCCAATTACCTTGGGAAGCCCACCCAAACAGACCAGGCAGTACTGCCCGTCTCTGCCCTTCCCAAGACAGGGGGTTGGATCGACTGGCCACCTGCTGCTAATTGACTAGAAGCATAGGTCTGCTCCTCAGAACCAGCCCTTCCAGAATCAAGACAGAGAGGAGGAGAAGGTACCTCTGGTTCTCCTTGCCAGGGCTGACTTCACTAGTTCAAATTTTAGCTCAACACCATGTGTATGAACATCTCCAAGGAACCTGCCTTCCTGACCTACAAAGAATGTCATTGACCAAGCTGCTCTCTGTTTAGGTTCATCCTTCGACTGGACATGGTAAGTGATGGGATCCAGAACCTTGTACTGCACCCTTGGTGCAGAGCCTTTGGTCTTTAGGCTCTGCTTCTCCATTTGAACACAGCGAGGCCTCAAAAAACATCTATTGAAATGAACTGAGATGATTCTTTTTCTGATTGTGCCTCCTTCCTAGAACTTCCTGTGTCCACCTTGGATGTCAGAAGGGGACCCTCTGGTTCCACATCCAGGGTACCCCCTCCACCCTCTGCAAAGCTGCTCAGAGGAGAAGGGAGCACTGGGGAAGGCATCTGGGCCATCAAACATACTCACACTGGGGAGCAGGAATCTGGATCTATGCTCCTGGTGGGGACAAAGCCCACTTCTCCTGAGGTCACTGACTTTCCAATGAACCACTGCAGCCCGGGGATAACAAAGCCAAGGATCTCAATGCTTTCTCCCTGGAGGAAACTCAGTTCATCCTTTTCCTCTTGTTTGTAATCCATCAGGGCCTTGCACCGTCCTCTGCCTGTAGAAAACAACATACAGGTCAACTAGAAAGATATATAGGAGTGAACCCTCCCCTGTCTATCAGTGTGATACAGGCTAGAGTATCCCAGCCTTAAGGAATTTTAGTAATTTAGTCAGATCACACACACACCAGAATCAAACTGGTAGGAATGGCCAGGGTTAGTAGGTTTTGCATTTTGCCAAACTAGAACAATACAAAAAGAAACTACAATCCAAATGCTTTTCACTATAATTTTTTAAAAAGAAAAGGCACAAGTATAAGAAAGGCATTCTCAGAATACAGAATATGCATGCCTTTAAACTAGATAAGCTTATAGGAAACTGGAAAGTTTCTTATATTACCCTCAATGGATTCTGCCACCATTGTACATATCATCACCATGCTTGGCACAAGACCCCAGAGCAGTGCTTAAGAAGCTTTACAGCAGAAGATGCCTACATCTCCTTCCAGCTGCTTCAGCCACTGTGACACCTGATGCTTCTCAATACTAGAGTCAAACGCAAAGTGCACCATGCCTGGTACCTATTGGACTCTCCGAAGATGCTACTGCACAGTCGTTAGCACAACAGAGTGCTGCAGGGAAGCCAGAGGGATCTGGGACTACCCTTAAAGCTATAGGAATTACCAAGCTTGATGAATGGTTCACCTAGGATCCAATAACAGTGTTTCTGTGAGTATGGAACTGTCTAGTTTACAAAGCACATTTCCATTCTCAGGTTTGCCTGGGGGCTGAATGCCAGGCAGAGTACCCAGCAAAATTCCCTCTTCATGAATGAAAAAGCAGGAAACAGCGTTGACTGATGGGTCTAAGGGGCTAACCTGCAGTCAGGCTTCCCGGCTACTGCCACCTCTCCTGCACATCTGCTTAGTTCTTGGGACAGCATTTGGCTTGATTACACCACTTCTTTACTGAGAAGGTAGAAGCCCAGTGAAGGCAGGGAGTGCCGGCGTGAGGTTGTATAAACCACATCAGACTCCAAAGCCCCACAGTTCTGACTGTACACAGGTTATGTTTCTTCAAATGCTAATACCCTTGTTTATGGCCAATTACTGCACAGTTCTAATACTTTGATTCTGTGATTCCTCCTAGTTGTTTTAAGTGTCATAAGGGTTTGGAACTTGTAAAACTATTTTTTAAAACTAGAGATACGTAATAAGAAATGTACTAGAATATAGGGAGTTGCAAGGATACAGTTTCAGCGGTGTATTTTAGATATTTTGTTATCTAGTTAGCACATAAACAGCAGCGTGTGTGTGTAGACAGAGATTAGCTGACCTGTGGTGTGTGTGTACAGGTAGGTGTGTGCATAGTTCATTATCTATTTATCCAGTGTTTCCTGGGCACTCAGAGTCCCCCTAAATCACACTATGCTATGGAAAATCAGAAAATGTTTGGGTAAAGAGTTGGAAACTGGTGGCCTGCAGGTCACATTTGACTCAAAACTGTTTCATTTGGCCCATGCAAGCCTTTTTTTTTTTTTCTACCGATCTATCTTTAAAGCTCTCTCACCCACTCCATTCCCTAACATCTCTCCCCCAGCCCTCTCCACATATGTGTGTTCTGCCTGTTCACGTAGTCAGGGATCTGTTTCCTCAGCCCTGGCCAGAACTTTCACTTCCCAGGCAAAGACCCCAGCATGCAGACAGTAACCGGCTTCCCACATCCCATCGGTGAGACCAGGAGGCAGGACGACATCATCATCGCCCTGACAATGCTGTCTTCATCTCATACCAATATGACAGGAGCCTGTCCAGTCTCTCTTCCTGGGGAGATCACAGATTCCTGGGTAATTCTTTAGGAACCATCTGCCGGTGGAAACACGGAGCTTTAAGATGTTATAACAATGAACAGAGTAGTCCCGTAGGGAAAAAAAAAAATGATGGTGGTGTTGTTATTTAATCTTATTTTAATGGCAGCAAACTTAGAACTTACATTACGCTGTGAAAAATGAAAGTCTGGGATGTTTCCTAGCTCGGCAGTTCTCCTGCCAGTTAAATAATTTACACACAACCTTTAGTATCCTCACTGCCAGTTCTGCCAGGATCGAGCAGAATGTGTAAGATGTGAAAAACTGGTATCGCTCTATAATCTCAAGTTTACCGTATCCTCCCGTGGGAAGAACATGCCTGAGGAGATAATCTAAAATGGAAGTTTCTGGGTCCCACACCAAGAGAATCAGAGGAGGGTCAGGGAGCAGAAGTCACAGTAACGCCCTCAGGAGATACTGATATAAGTAGCCTTAGTCCGTGCATTGAAAAGCACTTCAAGAGGCTGGAGAGATGGCTCAGTGGCTAAAAGCACGCACCGCTCTTCCAGAGGACCTGGGTTCAATTCCCAGCACCCACATGGAAGCTCACAATTTTATGTAGCTTCAATTTCTGGCGATCTGGAACCATCCCAGACATGCACGCAGGCAAGACACCAATGCACATAAAATAAAAATAAATTTAAAAACAGAAAAGCATTTCAATGGAGGTCATACATTTCATCCTATATACTATGTTCATTTTTTCCACTTGCATCAAATAATACAATCAAAAAAAACCAGGATATTAAAAAGTCACCCCAATTGTGTCCTCTTCCAGGCACTAGGAATACTATAGCTAAAAGGATATCTATTCTATTCTGTACAAGCTTTGGTGAGCTCCAGGACCCTCCCCCCGAGGGAGTGGGCAGCTACTCACTGATGGAAAGGGACAGACAGGGGCTCCAGGGCTGACACAGGCACCAGGCCCCTCTGACCCGTCACTAAAGACACGCTTTCCCACTCAGATTCGCCTTCAGGGAGCACGGAGATTAGCTCATCCTTGCACAACGTCAAATATTCCCCTTCCTTCTCATCTGGCTGAGCCACGGAGCAGGTGGCTCTGCAGAAGAAGTGGCCTGCAGAGAATGAGAAAAACCTTCCAAGGAGTAGCTGGAAATGGGAGACCCTCCTAGAAGGTGCCACTTAGAAGCAGAGCCCAGACAACTTTCTTCCCCTGAGTAAAGTCCACTGTCCAGGAGGAGGCACAGGGCCTTGAGCTGTGATCCTGAGGAGTAAGAACAGCCACTGACAGGGAGTTCCCTTAAAATCGATACTAACAGATCTGAGCAATGTGGGAGAATACGGCTTAATTGGGCTTTACCTCAAAAAATGGAGATGAAGTAAACCCCCCCCCCCATCCTGGAAATATGTGTGCATTTACTAAACTCTGGCTGTCTTTGCAACCCTGTGCTTCGTTCAGAGACACTAAGAGGAAGGAAATCAGTTTAGATGGATGTGATGACTGCGTGAACTTTGCACTGGTACAACACAGATTCCATCAAAGGGGTTTGCAATGGGATTGGAAAGAGAATCTCTTTGGTAAGACTATCATGAACCAATCTGGCTTTCGATATGTATTAAGTGATCAAACTTGACCAACTGCCAGTCTGACGTCATCTGCCCTTGTGAAAAGTCAGATAGGGTTCTCCAGCTGGCTTCTCGGCATTCTGCTATTAAATTTCATGAAGTAGTTTGGGATTTCCAAGATTTATAAATTTACTTTACAATCAAATTACATCATGTGTTCATAGAATCGTCTCTCAATTCTGGAGATCATTAGAATTACATGGGAAACTTTATTTTTTAAAATGCCAATCAATGCCAGGGTCTCCACCTCCAAGAACTCTACCAGCTTGGGTAGAGCCTGGAAGCCCACTCTCCAAACCTCCAATCAGCCTGAATATGAATCAGTGAGACCAACTAACACAACTATTTTATGACGCCAGGACCAGGCTGAGAACAACAGATAGGTTACAGCAGATAGGTTGGCTAATATATGTTTTCATCTTTCAAAGATATTTTTGCCTCTTTTGGTATCTTAATTATCTGAGGGACTCCAATAACAAACATCTCAATGAGGCTCCCACCCCAAATCCCATACCAGACTCACCTTCCTGCAGCAAGAGGCCCAGGTATATGTTCTCCAAGTGACTGTCATCTACAGACACTTGGATCTCTGTGTCATCCACCAGCCTGCAGTTGAGCCAGTACTTGTGGTCAAAGAAGAGCTGTTCCAGACATGTGGACACATAGCCTAGAGGTCAAACCCACACAGTTGAACAAGAGGAGTTCTTCCCTGAGCGACCACCAAAGAGAAAGCAGGTTCCATCCTGCCTCAGACCCAGACCCATCATTTAAGTGGAGCAGAGTGCTAAACAGAATGAACTGATTCTTCTCAACATCTGCTAGGAAATACAAGTTGAGTTTAAGTCGTGTTTACCATTCTAAGCATTTCATGGTCTCCATAAGTGCATTTTTATCTTTTTAAATCTTTCTACATTTATTAATTTTCTGTCTGTCTGTCTATCTGTGTATATGTGTATGTATGTGTGTGTGTGTGCTGCGGGGGGTGGGGGGTGGGGGATAAGCAAATACCCTCGTATACCACAGTGCATGAGTGGAGGCCAAAGAACAGCTTGCAGAATCAGTTTTTCTCCACCGTGTGGGTTTCTGGGTAGAACTCAGGTTATGTGATATGTGTCTTCACCTCTGAGCCATTTCATTGGCCCTCAGTTATTTTTTCTAAATCAACAATGGGAGTCCTCCAGTTTGCTCTGTCAACTCCAGGGGTTCCTAAACTCCCCTTCAAGTTCTAACCTGAAGCTCAAATTTCTGTATGCTGATGCTTCGGAGGCTGTGACAGCCCACGGAGTCAGAATCCTGTTCCACCATCTTCTCTGATTCTGCCCTCCCATACAGCCTAGGATGCTCCGCCTTCTTACAAGCAGAAATGGCTGGGGATGTGGAACAGTGGTTAGAGTGCTCACCTAGCATGAGCAAAGCTCTGGGTTTGAGTCTCAGAATTGAAAAGAGATAGAGAGAAAGGAGGGGGAGAAAGAAAACTCAAAACTATGTAAATTGTAAAAAAAAATATTATTATGTCAATATTCTTCTAAACATAAATTACTCATATTGAAATTTTGCTTCTTCTGAGTCTTCTTCACTATTCCTATAATGCTATAACCTGCCATTCTCCACCTTCATTGTCTACTACGAAAGTCTTCTTAAACTTGGAAGTTCACAACCTAGGAGTGTGATAAAAATGCAGAGACTAGTTAGCAGGTCTGAGTTAGAGCCTGGACTTCTGAGTCTGTAACACCAGCACACTCCAGGGAGTGAACAAACTGATCCACAAAGTCTCAATGCCGACCATCTGTAATGGTCACAGGCCCTCCATCCCAGAGAGCAGGGAAATCACCATGAATATAAGACAAGGTTCCCCCTCCAGCCAAGGGTCACTTTAACCCTTAGCCCAGCTCAGCGTTGCCCTCTAGGTACAACTGCAGGGAACCCAGTGTTCTCTGTAAGGCAGCAAATGTTCGACAATTAGGTGACTTGGCTTTGAAGCCATCAGTTCCTGCCAGATGTCTTTTGTCCTGGGACAGAGGATGAAACGCTGCCTACTACAGTGGCAATGTCACTGTGTCCTGACATCTGTAACTTTCTAGAAAACTCTAAAGACTGGGGCCACTTCCCATTAAGATCTCCAATCTCTTTCTTCACACACACACAGGACAAAGTGTGTTCAAGCTTTAGTATTTTGAGCAGCTTCCCACTCTTCCTCAGGAATCTCGTCTTGCTTTTTAAGGAACTCAACATCTATCTCACTGCTTCCAACTCAGTAGCTCATCAAATGGGTTGCTCAGTTATGCAATTCTTAAAAAAAGCTCTCCCTGGACGTAGGAAAATAAGTTTCTTCACATGACATTTTAGAGTAATAGTTAATGTTTATTTTAGAATTCGCTTTAGAGATTTTATGATATTTCAAAAGGCCAACCATCCATCTCAGGACTGCATCTCTTTTAACTCTCAGAGACCAACCAGTCCCCTGATGTCAGGCTCAAGAGCTGGCTAGATTGAGAAGCATGTTCTTCTCTACCTACCCAGAGCATACCTAAGTTCAGGTAGGTGGAAAACTTCCAGATTTCTTCCACGGTCTTGAAGGTGATGAGAAACTGGTCCTTCTGGGACTGGACGCTCACCAGCCTTGCAGAGAGGTCCTGAGCAAGAGCAACAAGTCAGCCTGTGGTAAGAGTCCTTTAAGGAGGTCACGTGAGGACTCAGCGTTAATCACCAGCAGATGAGCGGCTACTAAGCAGGATGCTGTAAACCATCTCTCACGGCAAGGACTGGTCTACATTATGTTTACTGCTGATGAATGCCATGCTTTCAAATCTTTCACATTTGGATGATTTTACAGTCTTATTGCCCAAACAGCCCTGGGATAACTACCTCAATAGATAAATCTTTATGCACATCCTTGCTTGTACACGATTCTAAGAAGCACAGTTCCCAGTGGAGAATACATGCAGCGTCTATTCAAAAGATGCAGCCACCCAACAACCTCCAAAAATATTTGCCAATTTGTTTGCATAAGAAGAACAAGAAGAGGCCTGGGACCTCCTTGCTGTCTAAAATGGAACAAAGTAGGCTTGAACCCGTGGCACTTGCTTCCCCTCTGACCATCCCACTCCAGGGTCAGGAACTGCTAGACCAGGTCCTTAGGGAGTCTGCAGGGAAGAGAATCCAAAAGAAGAGCCCCAAGCCCAGTGGGAATCTGCAACCTGTCAACACCAGAGACTCAGAGGCCACAGGTCCTAAGTGGGACAAGCAGAGCTGCTGGGTTAAAAAAAAAAAAAAAAAAGAAAAGAAAAGAAAAGAAAAAACTTATAGTGAATTTGCTCAGTGTCAGACCTTTGTAAGGCCAATCTTCGCAACACTTCATTCAGCTACCACAATAAGTACCTGAAAAGAGTGCAATAGTGGTATTTAATCCACTCTAAAACAGGTTTTTGTAACATCTAACTGCTTCTTAAATAAAGACAAGGAAGTGCGTCACCCCGCCTAATGGACCAGATGGACTTTCTTTCAGATGTACACGAAATAAGGATGAACGTTATGATTAATAGTATCGTGAAGCTAATAGCATCACTCCAGTTTTGTAAACAAAAAAGATGAGGACACAGAGAGGTGACGTAAATTCCCTAGGGTCACCTATAGTGAGCTATAGAGCCCTGATTAGCTCTGAGTTACAGACAGCTTCTGGCCTCAGCCTCCACCCCTCAACATACTCAGCTCAAATACGATATAATCTAAGGGACAGCTCTTGCCATCAAACCCTGCTCCTGCCCACAGCAAAGATGGTTTGAATCAAAGGGAAATTCATTAAAGCCCATTTAAATCAAAGAGGAATTCATTAAAGCCATTGGCAGCAGGTGTCTTTACTTCCTGAATTCCAGGGGTTAAAATAGAATAAAATAAAATTTAGAAGCCCAGGGCAGGAGAAATGGCTCAGGAGGTAAAACCACTTGTTGCTCAAGCGTAAGGACATGAGTTTAGGTGACATCACCCATGTAAGAAAAGTCAGGTGTCATCCCCACACCTGTAACCCCAGTACTGAGGGGTGGGGGCGAGACTGGAGGAATACTGGGGCTTTGCTGGCCATCAGCCTGGTTCCAGTGTGAGTGAAACTCCGTCTCAAAGGAAGAGAGAGAAAAGTGACAGAGCAGGACACCTAATGTCCCCCTCCAGCCTCCTCAAATGCGCAAGCATGGTGGCCTGCAAGGTGCATGCGCATCCTCAACATATGCACACATACACATGCTCATACACACACATACGCATGCACACACATGCGCATGCACCACGATCACACACAGGGACACATGTTTCTTTTTAACTTTTAGCTATTGATTATGGAGCAGGTACCATGACCATGTACCTGCTTTCTCTACAGGCATAACCTTGCTTTCTCCTAAAATAAATAAATAAATAAATAAACTGCCACTGTCACTCTGTCACATGAAAGTCACAGTGCTCTTCTTCTTTCAATTCGTACCAGATTAAGGAGGAAATAAAAATAATAAGACATATTAGTTTATAATGTAAAGCATTGCTTTCTTTCCCCACCACTGACAGCAACAAATTCTCTCTGTTTCTGACTCTCATTCTTTGATCAGACCTTTTGTAACATCAAATATAACTTAACTATTAAACATTTATCTACTATGAAAAATCCACATATTTCATTGTTTCTCTCATCCCAACATTTATAGTTATGGTTTTTTCCATTGGCAATATTATTACTTTAAAAATATGTGCTTGGCCAGGCAATGGTGTCCCACACCTTTAATCCCAGCACTCAGGAGGCAGAAGCAGACAGATCTCTGTGAGTTTGAAGCCAGTCTGGTCTACAGAGCTAGTTCCAGGACAGTGAGAGCTGTTACACAGAGAAACCTGTCTGGGGGCGGGGAGAGGGGGAAGAAAGAAAGAAAAGAAAAAGAAAATATGTGCTTGCCAGGTGATGATGGCACACATCTCAGGTAGATCTCTGTGAGTTCAAGGCCAGTCTGGTCTACAAAGTGAGATCCAAGACAGCCAGGGCTACTCAGAGAAACCCTGTCTTCTGAAGAAAAAAAGAAATGTGTTCAATGTGTACCAGGACCCAAGGAAAAGGAGAAAATGGACAGTTATTTGTGGCACAGAGATTGAACATGGAGTGATGGGGATAGAATCTTCTGGAGACAAAGATAAGTGAATTGTGCATTTTAAATCACAATGGGAAAATACGTGAATTTTGTACCCTAGTAACAAAACAAAATTCAAATGTAGCACGCTATGGGGGAGGTCTACTTCTGAGGCGGTTGCTATAAACATCCCCATTCTGCATTAGTGCAAGTAACTTAACCAAATTCGGGGGCCAGGAGGAGAGTTCCTCTGGTTTAGGCCACTCATTACTGTTCGACAGCCAGCTGTTTTGGGGAGGACATACTTTGTCCGTGCTATTAGGAACCCGAGATCTGAGAGCCAGCCACCCAGCTCACCTTAAACAGTGCACAGACTTCATGGTCTTCATTCTCCAGGGCCCAGAGCCGCCTCCGTGCAGCCTCCTGCAAGGGTGCATTGACACAGCTCCTGGAGCGACTCTTCACACAGAATGAAAGCACCAGGTCTGCAAGAGAACAGAGAGAGATGCAAGGCTGAACACACGGTGAACGAGAACAGAGAGGCAAGGCTGCGCACACAGTGAACGAGAGGAAAGGAGAGAATGTTTCGCCCACGAGCCCCCAATTGCTATCCTCCGCTGACGAGAGATGAGAGTAAGCTAAAGGATACTCCATGTTCCCTTTTCAAGTATCCTCCCTGGGGACAGGGAAAGACACTGAAGGCCAGCAGGGCTCTGGAGAGGTGCACAGTGGTCACTTCTGCTCAGGTGCTGACACAGAACCAGCCAGGATGGACATTGCTCCCAGCAGATGATGTGTGAATGTCCCAAATGAAGACTACATTATCCAAACTGAAAGGAATGCATTTATACCCAAATTTATTTTCATTAAACATATTTCTGTTTTAATTTATTTTTATTTTATGTGCATTGTTGTTTTGCCTGCATATGTCTGTATGAGGCCTTCAGATCTTGGAGTTACAAACAGTTGTGAGCTGCTATGTGGATGCTGGGAGTTGAACCTGAGTCCTCTGGAAGAGTGGTGCTCTTAACCACTGAGCCATCTCTCCAGTCCCTACACACAAATGTACAATAGGCAATAAATATTATCTTATGAGCTGCTTGCACACATTTTCCCAACCTGGTTTTCATGCTCCAGAACTAACATTTCTTATGACAACCAGGGAGACACTGAGAGTCAATCTTTGATTTCTTCAGAGTTCACAGTCATTTAACAAACACTCTTTGAAGCCTCCTGGAAGTCTGTTTAGATGCGCTCATACAGCAAAGCACAAGGTTAGCTCCTGCTCCCATGAGTGACGCTTGGACAGAATTGACCTGCCAGGGATTTCTTCTCATAGAGAAAAGAACTAAGGAGGGAAAAAATGCAATGGAATCAAGAAACAGTTATATGCAGTTGAATATGTGAAGAGACCACACAGGATGCTACAAAGGACAATTTGCTACAGAAATTGTCCTTTCAGAAACGGTTTCTTCAGATATGAAGTACCAAGTTTGTTAATAATATGCTAACAGGAGAAGTAGAAGCATTGGGCTGGATTCACAGAAACCGGCTCCTTATTTCAATTTGGCTTAAGCCAGGTTATAGAGATGGCCCTTATCCTGCAGGTGGAGTCCACAGGACAGTCTGAATGCCCACATGGAAAAGGCCCATTTGCAACCCAGAGGTGCTGAAAGTATTGTCTGCGGCTGCAGGTCAGCTCCCGCACACACTCAAATGACCTGCATCTAGGTAAGAGGCCATTTCTTTTGTTCAGATCATCTCTGATCCATGTTCCCTCCAGTTTACCCAAGTCCCTCTCCATATCCATCCATTCTCCCCAGCCTCCATCTGGCCGTCTCTCTTCATGCTAACCCCCAAGATCAATGATAGCACAAACAAGAAGCCAAGGGAGGATTCTCAGAACCTCAGGTTCAGGGATTAGCTCCGCTCTCAAGCCGTGCCACCCTGAGCAGTTAACCACCTCTGTATGCTGATAGTCCCGTTAGGGGAAAAAAATGGTTTCGGTAAGACCCATGACAGGGCTTTGAAAGGGACCTTTCCAATGAGCTATGCATGTACCTCTTTCCTTAGTTCCTGGCCCATATTAAATGCTCAATACATGTGAAGCTTTTGGACCATCCCTCAGTCCCAATACCCCAGCAATTCTGCTCACCAATGTCCTCATCTGCTGATACTATTAATCTTGACAATAGCTGATACTGCTGGCTTCTGTTCTGCTAAACTCCATCTCTCCTGCCTTCCAAAACCTAATGCAAACTCCCTCTTAGGATCTCTTCCAAAATCACTGCCGCTCACTGGTGGGTGCCCTCAGTGTGACTCTTCTTATGATGTGTGAACCCATGTATACAAAATGGAGAGACCCTGATCTGAATAAAGCATCCCTTAAGATCTTAGTTGATACCGAGAGCAGAACCTCTTGGGCAGGTGGGATCCTGTAATACCCCAAATCACCACACAGGGCAGTCAGTCCAGTTCACTCTAGTGCAGACTGCAGCAGGCTGTGTCCTATTTTAATCTTTCTGGAAGCCAGGCCAAGAATGTACTGATTCTGTCTGGGATTGGCCTGCATAAGGCAAGATTAGAAGCTAGCACCAAGTCTCCCACTTCCACACCATGACCTACCTTCCTGCAAGCTCAGCCTAGAGATTCGGTTTCATCTAATGATACTCGTTGGAAAGTTATCAACTTTCACACACTAGTAAGATGATATGCTGACTCCAGTGTGGTTCTGGAGCAGCCAAAGGCAAAGTCAAAGGGTTTTCTGGGTCGGCCCAAGCTTACAGATGTTGAATGGCCCAAGAGCAAGATTTTTCTCCTTACTGCTGAGATGGTTCAGTGGATAAGGCACTTGCTAAGCCGGATGGCCTGAGTGTGATCCCGAGACATACATAGTGGAAGGAGAGAACCAATTCCCGAGTCCTGAAGTGTGTGCCCACACACATACAAACACACACATAAGTAAACATGATTTAAAACAGTTAATTAAAAACTAGCATTTAGACACAATTTCCAAAGGCGAACAGACAGAACCTGGTTTGATAATTAGGACAGTATCGATTTGCATCATTTATATGCTTAGAGATACCAAAATGTAACTCTCCCACAAATCTTCCGTCACAAGGGAAGGTATATTTTTGGAAAAGTGTGGAGCGTGATGGTTACAAACAGGACAAAAGTGATGGCAACTTCGCTGGCAACTCGACCACATCTGTTGTTAACTAAACCCCAAGCAGCTGGGGACACCTGTGAGGAATTTTTCTTAATTAAACCATCTGACATGGGAAGACCCACCTTGAATTTGGATCTTTTGAGGTGGGAAAATCCACCTTAAATCAGAGCCACATCTCTGGCAGCATCCTGTATAAAGGACACGGACGAAGAAAGCTTTAGCTCTCTGGCTGCTTGCCCTCGCTCTCACCAGCAAGTCCATTCCTTCACTGGCATTACAACCTACTTCTTCAGGATTCCAGTGTATACTGCGGACAGCTGAGACTTTCAGACTCATAGACTGAACAATTACTGGATTCTTGGACATTGGGTTGGCGGATAGCCATTGTTGGACTAGCTGGACCATGGCCTATAAGACCCTCTAATGAATCCCCTTTATATATCCTATCAGTTCTGGTCCTTTGGAGAACCCTAACGACAAGAGTTCAAGCCTCTTCCTTGTCACATAGTAAATGACAGTCGAGTCGCTGTCCCTTCTGAGATTCTGCTTCCCACCTTCCCATTTGATAGGTAGGGACTTGTTCGTCACCAAACAGATTAGACTGTGTAAAAAAAAGGACAATATAACAGACCTCCTGACCAGGATCTGCTCTCAAAATGGTCCCCTATAAGCCCAGCGTGGTGGACACACCTTTAATCACAGCACTAGGAAGGTAGAGGCAGATGGATATCAGTGAGTTCGAGGCCAGCCTGATCTATAAAGCAAGTTTCAGGACAACCAGAGATAACGAGACCCTGTCTCAAATACTAAATAAAAAAGAAAAAGAACAAAATGGTCCCCACTACTGCTCACCAGAAGCTGTGCTACAGAAATCACTCCTCCTCTATGCCCGTCAGCAGGTTTCTGCTGTAAGGTTCATCTCAATGCTATCATTTTCTAATGAGAATTCTCTCTTTGGGAGTTTTGCTGAAGCCTCACATAGGAGGACCTTATGAGATATTAATGAAAGGGATATCATCCATCACATTGATTTCCAAATCATTTTCTGCTTCTAAAATATTCGTTCAGATACTTCTACTCAGCCAATCTCATTCTACACACTCAGGTCTTCATTTGACTATTCATTTGTTTAGGAAATATTTTCTCAGAGCCTCCACTATGAAGAGACTGTGAGTGTTATATAGAACAGAAACGGGTCCTCCACATACTCGTTCCTCAACCTGTGTCTCTGCCATACATTTTCCAGACATTTATGTACTGCATACATACAAATGCACATGTTGAATGCACTTTTTTTTCAGTTTAATCCTGCCCCTATATCACCTTAGAAATCTAATAAATAATAAATAAGCCATAAATTATATGTGGAGTTCCTGACACATGTTGGATTCTAAAGAGCTTTAACTAACAGTCTGGGAGGTTTGTGTGTGTGACAGTATGATAAAAAGACACACTCACAAGATGATAAAGACACACTCACAAGATGATAAAGACACACTCACAAGATGATAAAGACACACTCACAAGATGATAAAGACACACTCACAAGATGATAAAGACACACTCACAAGATGATAAAGACACACTCACAAG
>NW_026067979.1:5710643-5801438 GCF_014885135.2 Alexandromys fortis
CCCCCCCCCACACACTCTCTCTCTCTCTCTCTCTCTCTCTCTCTCACACACACACACACACACACACACACACACACACACACACAAAGATATAAATAAGTGTTAAAGGGGGAATGCAGATTGAAACACAGGGTAGGGACCAGGGTGAGGCTGGAGGAGTGGTATTTTGATTGCTTAAGGTTGAAAAGGGAGCAGAGAGTGCAGCTAAGAAGCACGAGGAAGTAGAAAGGGCAGAGAAATTCACCCATTGCTAGAGACGCAAAGGTGTGTTCAGCCACCACCCCTGGGCCGCATACAGCCCAAGGTCCTTCTTTTGTGCTATAGTACCATGAATCACACTCAGAGCTTGGACAGCACCGAGAATACATAGCCCATGACGGGTCTTTCTTCAGTGGAAAACCCAAAAAGTTGGAGAGCCCTCCAGGACTGGCCTCTTTCACGGTATTCTCCAAATACAGAGGAGCTCAAGTCTTCAACACATTAATTTTGACAGATGGACTTTGTCCTCTCAGCCACAAAAATTCTCAAGAACTAAACCACTGGACCAGAACCATGCAGCATAAGCTCCTCCTAGGGTAAAAAGGTGGACAATCTTGTTTCTACTTCTACTACTCTTTCCAAGTCATTTACTCTTCACAGTTGCCTGTAAAATTTAGGTCAGAGGTGCCCAAGCCCACTGAGTCTTGCCATCTGGACCTGCAGTTTGATGGCATGGCCCAAGCATGCAACAAGACTCAAGCAGTCACAATCACCCTAGCTAGTGCCAAACTTTAGCCCTCATACTGCTGTCAAAAGGGTTGGTCCCTCTCCACTGTGGGCCTCTATGGTGGCATCTTGACCCCGGGGTCTCTCTCCCTTTCTTCATGGTGGGAGCAGTTAGCACCGTTAATGGGCAGTAGGAACGAAATGGATTTCAGCTTGAGTAGGCAGAAGGAAGTGCCAGGTCTCCGTGCAGAAAACCCTGCGAACTGTTCGGTGCTGAAAGCTAGCGTTAGTAGGCAATCTAGCAGAAATGAGATGAGGCCATCAGAATCATTCTGCAGTTCTGCCCCCAGGAGTCAGAAATAACTCGGGGGTAGGGCACTAGCTGGAAATCATGAGACCTCTCCATGGACTGGGCAGACGACATTGGACAAGGCATTTGACCTGTCCATTTCTGGGGTCTTTAATTTCTCCAGTTATGAAAAAAGGGGTTGAGCCGGGCGGTGGTGGCGCACGCCTTTAATCCCAGCACTCGGGAGGCAGAGGCAGGCGGATCTCTGTGAGTTCGAGACCAGCCTGGTCTACAGAGCTAGTTCCAGGACAGGCTCCAAAGCCACAGATAAACCTTGTCTCGAAAAACCAAAAAAAAAGAAAAAAAAAGAAAAGAAAGAAAGAAAAAAGGGGTTGATCAGACCAGAACTTCTGAACCCTGGCTATTTATTT
This sequence comes from Alexandromys fortis, assembly GCF_014885135.2. NCBI lineage: Eukaryota > Metazoa > Chordata > Mammalia > Rodentia > Cricetidae > Alexandromys > Alexandromys fortis. Next base: position 5,712,069 of record NW_026067979.1, read on the forward strand.
GGGTCATTCTGCAAATAAATTCTGCATTGGCTATTATATTGGGTCAGGCTAGGTTTAATATTTCATACATACGTACATACAAATATATGCACATTACATATGTATATGTTGTGATGTGTGTATATATTAAATCTATATGTTAAACATATATAAATATATTGATGCTTAGGCTTCATCAATATGGATTCTTACTTTTATGATCTGCAGGGCACCTATGGGGGGGTCACAGGTACTTTTGTTTTAAATTCCCATATGATCACATCAGTTTAAGGCAGGGTTCAGAACCATAGGCGCAGATCAGTGCTTCTTTGCTGTGGGATAATACTCTTGTACACTGTAAAGATTTGTCTTGTATTAGTTTAATAAAACACTGACTGACTAGTAGCCAAGCAGAAAATATAAGCAGGCCAACCAGACTAGAAGAATTCTGGGAAGAAGAAAAGGCGAAAGGTGAGTTGCCAGTCAGACACAAAGGAAGCAAGGTGAAAATTCCTTACTGAGTAAAGGTACCAAGCCACATGGCGAAGCATAAATAAAAATTATAGGTCAATTTAGGTTGTAAGAGCTAGTTAATAATAATCCTGAACTAATAGGCCAAATACTTTATAATTAATATAAGCCTCTGAGTGTTTATTTGGGACTGAATGGCTATGAGACAGGGCAGGACAGAAACTTCCATCTATACTTTTTATATGCAGTGGGCGCCTAATTGGATTGTTCCTGGGTATTCTGCTCAGAGCTGAACCCTAAGATTTTGCTTTTCTAGCGTTTCTAAATTGAGTTCCCATCACTGGCCCAAGAAGCATGTACCGTGTAGTGGCTGCTCTTTTATCTTATGACAAACTTAACCACAACGTAAACCCACAAACATCTTCTCCTAGATGTAAACTTTTAGTTTTAACTGCTTAATGCCATTTGGAAGTCAAAATGTTTTATTTACCCCAAAATGCTTGTCTTTATTTTGAAAACTGGAAGATTTATCGCCCAGGGCTTTCAATCTCAAACAATCAGCAGAGGTGAGTGGCCACTGTCCCAGGGAAGTACAAGCTGTTCAGTCACCACAGCCCAACCTACCCAGTCACTCTTTGTGTCCTTGCACCGAAAAAGATCTGACGGCAGCCCCCTGTGAAGTGAGACTTCCTTCAGGAAGGAAAGCCAAAGGCAATGCCCCTGGTATGGAACACAGATTTCATGGCCTGTAAAGGAGATGTGAGGTTAGGAACGTGAGCCCGAGTGTTTGCTCGCCAACCCCAGAGGTAGGGAGGATGGGACATTTTAAAAGATGTCTCTAAAAATAAACTACGGCTGACTATCTGCATAATTTAAGCTGTCAATGGTTTTCTAAGCAGGATTGGAAAAGAGCTATTCTTCTCCCCACATCAATAATAATAATAATAATAATAATGATGATGATAATGCATAGACTATAATGCATTAAATTCAAGAATTTTTGCTAATCAAAAGGTGTAAGTAAAAGAGTGCTGCGCAGCTGGCAGAGTAAACGAAAGCATTAACACTGCAGACAGTCATCAAAGAACTTGAACCTAGAGTATACAAGAAAGTACATGAGAACCCTTCAAGGGGGCACTGGAGAGATGGTTTCTCAGTTGAACATACTCGTTTTATTCCTAGCGCCCACACAGTGGGTCACAACCATTTGTAACTCCAGTTCCGGGGGACCCAATTCCTTCTTCTGACCTCCCCAGGCACCCAGCGTGCGTGTAGTACACATACGCACATGCAAGCAAAATACATAAAATAAAATGAACATCTTTAAAGCTCTTTTAATCTGTAAGAAACAAGCATGCAGGGTAGCGATGAGCTTCGTATGCGTATAGGGTAGCAAAAGTCAACCTGCACGTGCTGGGCAGGTGAGTGGCCAAGCTTGGTAAATGGAGCAGGGCCAGGAGAGAGGAGCACTTTGTGGCAGGCAGAGGTGGAATGGGTGGGGAGCTATGGGACATTCTCAGCAGTGCAGGGGCTCAATGAAAGTGATCGCTTTGCTAGGAGAAGCACAGGAGGGACACAGAAGGAACCGGAAGGTTCAGGCCAGCTGGAAGGCCATTAGAAAGTTAGGGGATGGAGTGGGAGACTAGACTGTAATTTGAACAGTGAGAAGTAAGAGAGCGGAGTGAACAACACTGTGCCTTAAAGTAAGAGAGCGAGAAGGGCCCCTGACCTGCCAAAAGACTGACGCTAAATATGAGGGAGAAAGAAACATCACAAAAAAATGAATGTTGGGCAGTTTAGGCATAGAAATGAGTGGTGAGTTTACCAAAGTCACACAGTAACTTAACAGAGGTCATCCAAATCCCTGGGGACAGACGTGGTTATTTCTACTATAGTAGCTGACCTTGGAACTCTAAGGTCAAAAGGTCTCTGATAAGGAGAGCATCCCAACACAGACACTTGCTGGAAGTGAAGCCCCGCCCCCTTCTCTTCTTCTGGCTTCTCTGCTCCAACCCTCACTCCAAAACTTCAAGAAAATCGACCTTGAAGGCTCACTTGCGTGTTCTTTATTACTTCACCCATGTTTTTTCGTTTGACCCAGAAGACACGCCATCAGCAGTTTTTGTGAGCTAAGCCCACATCTCCTTGCTGGAAGAAAACACAGACTCTTAACTACAGTTACATCCATCTATATGGATGTAGCTCAGACTGCAAAGTAGCAATGGGGTCGGCAAGCAATCTGCATAACAATAGCATTTTGTTGATGTTGAAAACTGCAAACTGTTCTTGCAGTGAGGGAATGTGTGTAGAGATGGAAGAGGGAAAAAAAAAACACAGAATTCACAAAAGTGATTGGTTTTGCTGAGTGAGTTGTGGGAGTCAGATTGGAAGGAGCCATCCAGGGGACCCTAACTGTGGATGCAACTTTTTTATTTATTCAAAAGGAGAAAGAAAAGAAGCAGTTCTGATGGTACAAAATGATAAAGTGGATGGAACTCATTATTCCAACACTGTGTGTCATCACTGTCTTCAAATTCAGAGTGGTGTCCTGTTGATTGCTGTGTGCGCTCCCCTCCTCGTGTGATTCTATCAGTGAGTCGGTCTTAATAGAAAGGCTGAAAAGAGAGCAATGGTGTCTACAAAAAAAATTCTCCCCTCCATCTTCTATGTAAAAATTTCTGCCAGTTCCCTACAAAGGGGTGTTGGGGATAAGGGACAAGAGCTAGGAGCTTCCGCCATGACTTCCTTTGTGACCTGAAGTGGGCACTTGTTGGCGATTAAGAACAAGAGACCCAAAGGGGAGGAGTCAGAGGCCTGGCAACTGGCCAGGACCCTCCCTCTCACCACATGCTAGTGGGAGAATTCTGTAGAAAGCAGAAGACTCAACCAGAGGAGCTGCAGGAAGGGTCTACAGTGCCTTCTTCTGCAGAGGAACAGAGCTTGCGGAGGCAGCCCAAGCCAGCTTTCATTACTGCTACACCATGGCAAATCTGGGCAGCCACCCAGGGTCCCACATCATCTCGAACCTTCTCCCTTGCCTCCCCTATACACAAGGACACATGGTTTGGTCTTCATTGTTAACTCCCACGTACACAGACCCAATAGCAACAGCAGCCAAAGAAACTAGAACACAGACCTCTCTCCGGTAGAGAATAGCAAATTAGAGAAGAGGTGTGGCCCATATTAGCTAACAGCAGAAGAGCCGGCCAACTCTGAAAGTCACATCTATGAGACACACTGTCCAATCTAATCCCTCCCACCACTCAGTGCAGCCCACAGTCAGATAACTGCTACCCGAAGGTCCCAGAGACTTCCCTAAGGTCGTGCAAAAGTTGTTGTCCAGAGAAGGGTCTCAGACTCTGTGACATTTCCCTAGGATACACCGGGAGGCTAGGATGGAAATATTTACACCATCTGGCCTCAAATGCATCCCTAGCGACTTCCCTCAGGAAAAGGCTGGTGGGTGGAGAACAATACAGGAAGAATGACTGGAAGGCTGTGACAGAATAAATAGTAAGCTGGCTCCTGGAGAAACAGTAAATCCAGGGGCTGCCAGGGGCTGTGCTGGAAAAAAAAAAAAAAAAGCAAAAGGGTGAAACTGAGGGACGACAATGTCATCAAACTTCAAGGACGCCTTCGGTATCAGTCCGAGTTTCGCACCACTGAACTTGTCCCAAATGGAACCCCGTCAAACAACAGCCGAGTTCCTCCCACTGAAGTTAGGGTCAGTGTCAGGGGCCTCAGACTTTCTAGAGGATCCCACGGACCCCAGAGATGTGATATTTGAGGGTCACAGAAATAGTAACAAGGCCTGACATCTATTAGGCGTGAATAACCGTGCACTGAACTGTTTTCTATTTTGAATGTATAGACTTGAACCCCCAGAAATTTGGAGAAACAAAATATGTCACAGCCTTTTGTGATAATTGGAGTTTGTCTACGTATAGTTTTGGGTGGGGTTCATGGTGTCCCTTGTCTAGGAAGAAGTCCTTGCTATAAGTGTCAAAATGTGTAGGGCAGGACTTATGGCTTACTTGGGGTTCGCTTTAAAAATCTCAAGTCCTTTGGGGAGCCCAAGTCACAGACCATAGAAGAAAGCAATAATTCAGAGGAAAAGCCCTTAGCTAGCAGAACCTCCCAGCTATGCTCACCAGAACCATGGTGACCAGAACCTTGGTGGTGCTCACCAGAACCTTGGTGCTCACCAGAACCATGGTGGTGCTCACTAGAACCTTGGTGCTCACCAGAACCATGGTGGTGCTCACCAGAACCATGGTGGTGCTCACCAGAACCATGGTAGCTCTCCAGAAAGAAACGTGACCCTAATAAAGGTGCAGACCGATGCTTTAGAGCAGCGTCCCTCCATCCCCCAAGTGAGTCCTCCCCCAGCCCAACCCCGCCCTTTTCCCCTAGAGCCACAACCGATCCGGATGGACATCCTACAGTGTGACCACAGGGCTTCCTTCAGCTGCTGAGCTATGCAAAGCTGCAGGCGTTCCTCAGCAGTATGACCAACTGCCCTGGTTCGCCGTGGAGATCTGGGTTATAGAGCTGACCGCATCCCAAGAATGCCCTCAGTCTCAGGCAAACCAGGAAGACTGGTCACCTTGTGTCCAGATTGCTGGACAGCTTCTTAGCATAACTTTCCATGACCTCGACTCCATAGGCTGGGCCACCGTCGTAGGTAAGAGGAGGGAAACAGCACTGCTTCCTCTGCAGCAGAAGCCCTGATGAAAATAGCGCTGAGTGACCCCAAACAAATTTATGACCGTTCATGGGCCACAGAGGAACTCACTGTGGAGCCTTCTTCCTGTACTAGGGAATCTTGGGAAGAAAGGAAGGAAGGGCTTAGTCACACACTAGGAGTGGCTGCCAAGAGCAGCCCTCACTCCCTGTTCACAAAGTGCAGACCCGGCACAGAACCTACTTCTCAGGTAAAGTAGAATTTCCCAGACTTCATTGCCTTTTTGCACCCAGAATGGGAAACGCCAAACTAGAAGGGGATGAGAGGCAGGCAGCCAGAAAGTACAGCCATCTCCCAATCTTTGGAAGGAGAGTTTCTCCAAAACACCAACTTCCCTGGACCAGCACTCCAGTTTAAGACCCAGGCCAGATCCCCTTAGGAAACTCACCTGGGCCCCAGGGCAGACTCCGCTCCCCAGGGATACAGAAGCAGCCACCCATGTGTGCACCATTCTCCCTGGGCCAAGGCCCCTGGGAACGCCAGTCAGAAGAAACTTGGGAGCCTCCCATCAGAGGCCCTCCTCCCGCCTCCTCCCTGGCACGCGAGGGACCGAGGCTGCTCAATGCACAATGCAGCCTTTGATATCCGGCCTGCTGTGGGGAGGCCAGGGAAGGTGGGAGGGGCCACTCAGCCTGCAGGCCAGATAGTCCTTGCTGTCAGGCCTTGGCCTGGGGAGCAGCTCCTCCCTGCCTTTCGACAGATTGCTTCATGCCTATCAGGCTGTGGCACATTCCTCGCATTCTAGGATCCAGACACAGTTCGGTTCTTGTGAGGGTGGCCAGGGCAGAGGAGGGTAAAGAGCATCCTGGGAATCGAGGGTGTCATTCTTGCTGGCTCCCAGATGGTCTAGGCCCACAGACTCCCCTGCCAGCTCTTAGAAAGCCTCTCTGCAAATGCTTCCTTGGTAAAGTCAGGCCAGTGAGTGATAGTCTGTAGTATCAGTGAGCCACTTACTGGCTGGTGAACAGGATTGAGCACCCCACCTTCCAGTTGCGGCCCCCCAAAGTCCTGGTGGGAGAGAATCCAGGAAATCATCCAGTGTTACCAAGAATTTTATGGTTGAAGAACTGGACTACCCAAACCATTTTAAGGTGTCAGACATTCATGAAGAACTGGTCGTGCTGGACCAAGCTCTTTTCTGTTTCAGATGGGCAGTGGAGTCGGGGAATGCACCTCACACAACGGGGCTGAGCCTCAGAAATCTCCCGTGAGATCACTCACAGGAGGCAGAGAGAACAGGCTGCATACCTTTGAGACTGCTCAGATGCTTGACTGCTCAAACTAGCCAGTCACAGGATCACTGGGCACTGACCTTCTTACCCAGAGCAAAGGTCTGCAGGACCGCCCAAGGACAAGACGGTACTGGCAGAGAGAGGCAGAGTCCTGGCAGCAGGCTTGTGTCTCGGGCTCTCTGGAGGCAGAACTTTCAGGCTTCGCTGGGCTTTTAGGAAGGGCCGTGACCTGGTCAGTGGGATGACAGTGAGAAGGACTGAAGTCTGTCTCTCTGGAGTGATCCTTAGTGTCCACAGTGGATCAGCCTAGGGACACACAGCACACGGCCTCCAGCCGGCCTCCACTACAGCTTCAGAAACTGTGTGCTAATTGGTTGTGCGTCAAAAAGAAGCTGTTTTCTTCAGCCAAGCACTATTATGTATTATTTAAGGACCACAAGAGCCCCATAATATAAACGTTTTTCTTTTTGATAAGGTAGAAAGCAAGTGAAGGGGGTCATTTAACTTGCCCAAGTCTGCACATACATGCACACACACATGCACACACATTCACACATACACCATTTCTGAATGTCAGACTTAGTACCTGCGCCCATCCTGGTTGGTCCCATGTTTTAAGTATCACCTTTCTGACATGTGAGCTCATCCACCATTATCAGAACACAGTGACATGTTCTTACAGAGACGTGTTCTTACCCTCTGGACCAGCCATCCATCCACGGTGGAAAGCATGGGCGACAAGGAGGGCTAGGGATGGCGAGGACTCTCAGGGGTGTGGTCCCTTGATCCCAGCCCCCTCATGGTGGGCGTTTTGACTCTGCACAACTGTTTAAAGTGTCTGTTTTCTACGATGTGAGCCATGCCCTCCCCTCACCAAAACCTACTCAAGATGAAAGGGTAAGTTGTTCTTTAGAAAGCAGCCTTTCAAAGTCTCTGGGAGGTGCCCAAGAATCAGACAACGGGGAGAAGCCAAGCTCTGACCTCTGTATGCAAATGGCTAGGCTTAGCCCTTCTCTGGGACTTCTCCACATACCACTGCCATACAGGGACCACACAACCAGAAATGATGATGGATCAAAACCCGGATCAACGGTCCCAGAGGGTCCCCTGGGGTGGCTGACCGAGACAGACATTTTGGCAAGTCTGAAATGAAAAGTCCATTCTTGAGGAAGTCCCTGCTTCCCTTGAGAAGCAAAGGCCTCAGTTCTGCTCATGAGTTGTTCTGATGAATGGTCAGAACCAAGAGATTTCCAGGCAGAGAGGCAGCAGGAGCAAAGGCCTTGTGGCCGAAGCCTGGGTTGCATATTAAGTGAAGCACAGTGGCTAGAGTGTTGGGGGGGCAGGGGTTTGTGGGTAGATGAGCTCAGAGACCACAGCAGCAAACTCCCCTGTCTCCACGCTGGGGCTCCTGAGGACAAACAGCCAGTGTTTGGTGTAGTTAGCACTGAATATCAAGCAGGCTTACTGCAGTCATTGAAGTTTTTATTTAAGATATTTATTTTCTTTTGTTTCCCCTTTAAGAAAAAAAAAGACTCAAAACCAAAGCCAGGGCCTCATGCCGGACAGGCAGGTTCTCCACTATTAAGCTGCATGTTCCCAGCATGACTTACTGTGTTTTTATATTAGGATGGGTGTTTTGAGATGATCTTCACCCTAAGTGCCTTCACAGTCGCCTTTACACTGGTGGGTCAAACACCTGTAATACTTTCCTGCTGAAAGACTACAATTCCCAGCTTCCCTTGCAGGTTTTCTTTGCGGTCATCTCCTGATTCTTCACCAGTGAAACTGCCATCCTCACTGCTCTGCTGGGACACCATAGAGACCATATCCCATCTTCACTATAGGACAAAGTAAGTGACAAGATGCCCCTTAACTATGAATAAACATGGTCAGGCCTAAAATCAGACTAAAGTTCTCGTTCTGATCTCTCTCTCTCTCTCTCTCTTTCTCTCTCCCTTCCTCCCTCCCTCTCATGAGCTCTGTAAAGTGGCACAGAATCAACCATTCCAAAGGCTATAGCAGCAGGCTGAGTGGATGAGGGGACGAATTCATGAAGAGCACACTTATTGTTTCCCCCTGAACAACTGAGAATTAGCATGGTGTCTACTGAGACGTTGGGTCCTGAGAAACAAGCATTGGAGGGGATGGCTTTCAACCTTTAAGTTTAAGGCTCTTTGCCACTACGTCTCTAAGCAAAGATGGAATGGGAGCTCAAGGGGCTTGCCAGCCACAGGCAAAACTGTTAGCAGGGAGGAGACATTTAAATTGCAGAATTAAGGGTGATGTTTTGAGAGAGTGCTGGTGCAATAGAATAGAAAGGAAGCATCGAGGCTGGGTCTTCAATCCACTGATTTTGGCAGGAGAGGGGTAGGGCCAGTGAGAGTTCATAAGCATGACCGAATTCCTGGAAGAAAGTGTCTTTGCAGCAGATGTACTGACTAGTCTTATGTCAACATAAGCTAGAGTCATCAGAGAAGAGGGAGCCTCAACTGGGGGAAAAAATGCCTCCAAAAGATCCAACTTTTTTTTAAAGCCATTTTCTTAACTAGCAATTGATGGGAGAAGGCCCAGGCCATTTATGGGTGGTGCCATACCTGGGCGGGTGGTCCTGGCTTCCGCAAGAAAGTAGGCTAAGCAAGTCATGAGAACCAAGCCAGTAAACAGCATCCCTCCTTGGCCTCTACATCAGCTCCTGCCTCCAGGTTCCCGCCTGGCTTGAGTTCCTCCCTGTCCTGACTTCCTTCAATGACGGACCGTGATATAGAAGAATAAGCCAAATAAACCCTTTTCTCCCTGAGTCGTTTTGGTCATAGTGTTTCATCACAACAAGAGTGGCCCCGACTAAGACAGTCGGTGACCCACTGTGTCTTACAAGCTGCTAATAGGCGACAATGGTGGATAATCCGCCACCGACTGTCCCAGCAGAGCAGTGAGGATGGCAGTTTCACTGGGGAAGATTCAGGAGATGACCACAAAGAAAACAGGAATCCCAAGTACATTTCATTTGCCACCCACACCATCATCAAGTATTTATTAATTTATTCCCTTAATATTCTTTTGGTGGCAGCTGGTTCAAATAAAGTTGGCTGAGTGACTGAGTGACGAGCGGCAGCTGACCCAGCTAGGGAGCAAAAAGGAGTAGGTGCTTCTGCCCAACTTGGGAAGCCCCTGCTGTGCTCTGGGCTAGGGGGAACACAGGATGGGATGCTCACATCAGCAGGTGTTCTGCTTTGTCCTGGGGACCAAACATCCAGATCTGCTGATGGAGTTCCCCGACTTGTAAATGTCACAAACGAATTCAAAGAAGTCTTCCAAAGCTCAGAGTGCCCAGAACTAGAGGCCAGAGGCTGAAGACCAGAGTTAGGCACGGAGCTCCTGGTTTGCCACTGCATATGGGAAATATGTCTTCTCTTGGAAATTTTACAGTCTCATAAGGGTAATAAGCAGAGTGAGTGGGGGGGGGGAGAGAGAGAGAGAGAGAGAGAGAGAGAGAGAGAGGGAGAGAGAGAGAGAGAGAGAGAGAGAGAGAGAGAGAGAGAGAGAGAGGAAAAAGAAAAGAAAAGAAAGAAAGAAGGCAGGCTACTACAGATGTGGGGAAGAACTAAAAAGGCCCTGCTACAGGTTGAATTATGTTCCTCTTGGGGGGAAGAGGTGGGAGGACACACTGAAGTTCTATGTGTCAGGCATCGAAGTGTGATTGTATTGGCGATTAGGTCATCATAGGTCCCATTATATAAAGCAGAGTAAGATCATACTGTAGCACAGTTGACATCTATTCTAATATGAATGGTTAGCTAGAGAGGAGGGGGAGGGGAGAGAAAGTGAGGAGAAGGAGGAGGCAATTCAGCTGGGCATAGTAACACCTGCCATATCCCAACATTCAGGAACTGAGGCAGGAGGATGGAGAGTTCCAAGCCAGCCAGAGTTATGTAGCAAAACCTTGTCTCAAAACAGCAAAAATAAGACTGGGCATGGTGACATGTGCCTTTAATCCGCACTCAGAAGTCATAGGCAGGTGGATCTCTCTGAATTAGAGGCCAGACTGAGTTCCAGAAGGGTCAGGGATACACACTGAGAACCTGTCTAAAATCAAAAAAGAAGGAAGGAAGGAAGGAAGGAAGGAAGGAAGGAAGGAAGGAAGGAAGGAAGGAAAAGAATGGACCAGAGAGAGTAGGGGAGGAAGAATATGAGCAAAGTATCGTGATACATACATGGGCAAATGTCATAATGAAACATTCTTTTCTATGTTAACTTTAAAAATTAAAATAAATTTCTTCCTAGCCATGAAAGTCCTCACTATAGACAAGCTGAAAGGACAGAAACATAAAATAACAAACATCAGTAATGCCATCCCCACAAGATACACTCTGTTTAATGCTCGCGTCTTGCATAGAGTAGAGATTGCACTTTGTGTTTTGTCATTTTCTTCCAGCCTTTTTTGTTTGTTGTTTGGTTTTTCAAAACAGGGTTTCTCTGTAGCTTTGGAGTCTGTCCTGGAACTCGCTCTGTAGATCAGGCTGGCCTCGAACTCATGGAGATCCGCATGCCTCTGCCTCCTGAGTGCTGGGACTAAAGGCGTGTGCCACCACCTTCAGCTCCTTTTTTAGTTTTTATTTATTTTATTTGAGTAAATATTTTTCCTTGAAGATCAGAAGTTGGCAGAGTCCCTGGAAATGGAGTTACGGGTGGTTGTGCACCATCTTGTGGGCTCTGGGAACTGAGCCAGGGGCTCTGCAAGAGAAACACAGGCTCCTGACCACTGAGCCATCACTGTAGCCTCATCCATGCTTTTTAATGACTGCACGATAGTTTGTGGTGTGGTTGTGACACCCTGCACATCTCCTTTCCTAATGCTGGACATCAGGTTCTTTGTGTTGGAGAAATTGTTTTTATTTTATTTTTATTGCAATAGACAGGAAAGTCTAAAAAAATAGAAAGAGTGAGAGACATAGAGCACCCTCACGGGCCAATGGCTGCAGAGAATGGTGTGACCCTCCTTGCAAGTCAGAGAACATGGAAGATTACAGTAGCAGTTGGAGCTGGGTGTTGGGAGGAGGAAAGACCCTCCCCTCAATTCCAGGGAAAGCATGGCCCTGATGACAATTTTCTGGGTTTATTTTATTACATGTATGTGTATGAGTTTATTATTTTATGTGGATATGCATGTTGCATGTACACTTGTGTGAGTGTCCTTGGAGACCAGAAGAGGGTACTGGATCCCTGGGAGCTGGAGTTACAGAGTTGTGAGCCTCTAGAAGTCATGGTGAACCAAACTGCAGCCCACTGAAAGAACAGCATTCTAGTTCCAGTGTTTTTTCTTGCTGTGATAAAGACCACCACTAAAGTACTAAGGGAGGGAGGGCTTACTTAAATTTACGGTTTATCATCCCTCATGAAGAGAAGTCAGGACAGGAACCTGGAAGACGAACTGAACCAGAGACCGTGGAGGAATGCTGCTTTCTGGCTTGTTTGCTATGGCTTTCTAAGCCTGCTTTGTTACAAAACCCAAGCAGGACCAACTGCCCAGGGATGGCACCACCCACAGTAGGCTGGGCCCCCCTACATCAATTGTTTATCAGGAAAATGCACAAAACATGCCTACAGGCCTATCTAACGGAGGCACATTCTCAATGGAGGTTCCTGCTTCCCAGATGACCGTAGCTTGTATGAAGATGACAAAATCTACCCCACACGATGAGTGCTCCTAACTTGGTGAACCATCTCTCTGGTACCGCCTGTTGGCACCTCAGTGTGGATTTATGATCTCCAGAGCTAGGGGTCAACAGATTCCTGATGTTTGAAAGATTTCAGGCTGGAGTGCGTTACTAATAATGCTTACTTTCTCTTGTCTTAAAATCAGGTTTCCCTGTCAGCAGGCTGAGGTAGAATTGAGAGAGAGAAGATGGGGGGGGGGGGAAGGAGAGAGGGAGAGAGTGTGTATGTGTATGTGTGTGTGTGCCTCCACATGCCAAGTTGCTAATGACCCCATCCAGACCTCAACACTCCCTACCACTCCCAGACACAAGAATTTCTCCTGAGATCAACTTGCCGGAGAAATTTAAATATCAGGCAGCAGACCCAGCAGAGCAGGTAGGGAAGAGGACCCTGCTGACCAGAGTCCACATGGGTGTCCTCCCCCGAAATATACTCACACCTGAACATCAGGAGGCTACGGGCTGAGGCGGAGGACAGCATTCTAGAAACCTGTAGGGTAGGCATGGAGATTTAGTAGTGAGAAAGAAGTCTATGTCAAGAGTCGAGAAAGAATCTGAAGACATCACTAAGTGACCTATAAGGTTTCCATGTGATGCTACTTAACACACATAGCCTGAATGTGTGCGTGCCTGTGCGTGCACATCTGGTCATTCCCACCACCTCTGTGCACTCCCCTGAACTACGGAGGAGCCAGCAGGAACCAAAGTATACCCTCCTCCTCACAGCTGAGAAAGGGAGTAGATGCTCTCTTGAAATGCATGATCTCTTGTGTTACTGAGACTTTTCAACTATAATGTTCCATGGCAGTCTTCACGTTGTAAATATAAAGCTATATAAAGGAAGGAGGAGAAGATGGAAGAAGAGAAAGATGAGGGAATATCCACATATAAACATGACCAGTCATGGGTTCCTATAGAAGGGAGGTCTGGGCAAATTCCAGGTGGCTGTATTCCTCACCTGACCTAACCCAAAGGATAATGGGCACCACAGAGGGCGGTTCCAGTTCCAGTGCCAACACCACAAGGCCTGGTCATTAGGAGGGAAGAGGCAGCACTATCGAAGAGGTCCCTGCCACAGGCGTAGTCTGATAACTGGTGGGTTCCCGGCTCCCCAGTGATATGAGAGCTGCCCAGAGCCCCAGCTGATAGGGGGTTACTGCAGGAGGCAACATTTTATCTGCTGGGCTGGAGACAATAAAATAAGTGACACCATCCTCTGTGCCCTTCCCTGGAGAGAAATAAGTTCTCCATCCCTAACGTCCATCCCTAAGATGGCAATATTAGGTGGGGTCTAGGACGTACTCCTTAGCTTACTGGAGGTGGCATATCTGGGGCTTTGTGTCCCTTCATGCTGTCCCTTCTCTCTGCTACCTAGCTCTCGATGCTGCCTGCCCCCATGAAGTACTACTCACCGTTTCTATATCCCCATCCTCACCAGAGACGAAGGAAATAGGACCACTCGATCTTGGACTTGAGCCTTCAGACTGTGAACAAAATAAACCCTTCTTCACTTCAAGGCAGCCTATTGGGGGTGTTTTGTAACAGCAATTCCATGATGACGGCTCTAGCCAGCAAGCTGTTCCAAGGCCCCTGCTGGAGCCTGGAGGACAGCAGAAGACGTGGCTTTCCCACCCTCTGCCCACACAATTCAGGCTGGATTAGAGTGTGAGACTACACAGATGGATAGCCCACACACACTCAGTCCTAGGCCTTGTCTTCTCTGGGAGGAGTCATTAGAAGAGCAGCTGTCAGAAATCTTAGTGCTCGCCTTCGCCTCCCAGCTGTCTTCTTGCGGTCAAAAGGCCTAATTTTGAATGAACACTCTTAGACATAGGCCTCTTTAAATAAGCACAAAAATCAGAATTTAATAAGGGTAGTGTAAAGATAACACTGAGGTGTCTTAAAAAGCGTGTATAGGTGTTTGTTCTTTGCTTATGTAAAGTCTGTGTGTGCCATCCCTGTTCTATTTGCCACAGCACATTCTGTGAGTGGAAACTGTCGAACCACGAAGAGAGAGGGCGTTCTTCAAGAAGAGAGTGCGCCAGGAGGTGACAATGGAGAACAAACCCCAGACCCTGCCGCAGAGCCCACAGGGCAATCCACCCAACAGAGGGCAGACTCTTCCACAGGCTCATCAGAGAGGTGAGGCTGTGACCCTTCAGTCTTCATCTTCAACAGACCTCTTTGCAAGCTACTTTCTCAAGAAAGGAAATGTGTGTGCGCATTTCCATGTGCAACTGTTTCTGTCTTCTATGACATGCGCGGGCATATACCTTCCTAGGCTCATGAATTTGTGCAACACAAAAGGCTGTGTACGTGGGGCCCTTTCCCAGACTTCATGGGCTACTGTCAAATGGTGGCCTTGGGCAAGCAAACTCTTCCTGGAAATGCTTTCCTTCTCCCTGATGAGATGTGACATTACTTCAAGTCCCCATACCACTTCCTTGAAAACTGTCTCTATGTTTCCCTGGAGGTAGGTGTGTATCTTAGTAAGTGTTCTATATCTGTAAAGAGACACTATGACCAAGGCAACTCTTGTAAAAAAAAAAAAACAAAACAAAACAAACAAGCAAAAACCATTTCATTGGGGACTTGCTTACAGTTTCAGAGGTTTAGTCCATTATCATCATGGTGGGGAGCATAACAACTCTCATGGTGCTAGAGCAATCGCTGAGAGCTACATCTTGACCCACAGGCCAAGAGAAAGTTGTGCCTTGCATGGGCTTTTAAAAACTCACAGCCCTCAATGACACAATTATTCCAACAAGGCCATACCTACTTCACAAGGCCATACCTCTTAATCCTTCTCAAATAGTTCCACTCCCTGAAGACCAAGCATCAAATATATGAGCCTTTGGTGACCATTTTTATTCAAACCACTACATTCTATTCCCTGGTCCCATAGGTTAGTAGCCATATCATAATGCAAAAATGTATTAGGTCCAACTTCAAAAATTAAACTTCAAAAGTTGAACTTTTGAAGTCCATTACAGTCTCAACATTGTTTAAAAGTTCAAAGTCTCTTCTGAGACTCAAGGAAATCTCTTGAGTAATTGTAACCCCCTGTAAAATCAAAATAAAAAAGACACATCACATACTTCCAACATACAATGGCACAGAATTCTCTCTAAAGGGAGAAAAGGGAACACAGGGAGAAAATACTAGACCAAAGCAAGACCAAAAACCAGCACGCCAAACTTCAAATTCTACATCTCCATGTGTGATATCAAAACACTCTCCCAGATCTCCAACTCCTTTCAGCTTTATTGACTGCAACACACTTCTTTTCCTTGGACTGGTTCTACCCACTCTTAGCAGTTTTTCTTGGTAAGTATCCCACAACTCTGGCATTTCCAACATCTTGGGGTCTCCAACACAAAGCAGGCTTCACCTTCACAGCTCCATGGCAATGGCCTCTCTAGGCCTCCATGCAGGAACACCCTGGCACTTGCCTGGCCTAGACAGCTTTCCTTAGTCACAGATGGAGAGTCTACAACCCCTTTCTGGTATTCTTGACTCTAAAGCTAGAAACACATGTCCCAAGCTGCTAAGTTCTGCTGCTTTGTGGGACTGGAACATGACCCCCTCCCCTCATTCAATTACACCTGCATCAGCTTTCTGTTGGTGATAGTTTCCATCAACAGCATAGTTTTGAAAAAGCTTAAGCTTAAGTTGGAAACTTAGCTTAGAGTGACAACCAGTAACTACAGGACACAGTTAATACTAGGCTGTTTGAAATCTTCTCCGTCAATGCCACTGATTCAAAACTCTTCAATTTAGTCTCTGGCAAATTTTTAGGACAAGAGCAGAAAAGTGACCAATATCTTTGCCAAAATATCACAAGAATAATCTCTAGACTACATAATATTCTTCCCCTCTAAAACCTTATGATCTGGGACCCCACATTCCACATCACCTCCAGCACCGCTGTCTTCCAGGCTCCTACTAGGATGGCCCATTAAGCCACACATAAGTGTCCAAGTGCTTTTCTAGTCCAGAATCTCAGAGTCCATATTCCTCCAACAGACAGAATGGTAAGGTCTGTCACAGCAATGTCCCACTCCTGGTACCAATTTCCGTCTTAGTCACTGTCCTATTCCTGTGAAGACACACCATTAGCAAGGTAACTCTTATAAAAGAAAACATTTAATTGGGGGCTTGCATGCAGTTTCAAAGGTTTAGTCCATTATGGTCATTGTGGAGAGCACAGAAAGAGTGTGGAAGAATTCGTGGCCCTGGAGCAGTAACTGAGTCCTGATCTACAGGCACAGAGAAAGAAAGAAAGAGAGAGAGAGAGACCTAAAAAAAATTGACACCTAACCACAGTAGATGCCAAATGAGACTATGTCAACTAAAAGAGCGGTGTTCACCCCTAGAAGGGAATATGCTACACACTGGTAATCAATGGGAGACTATCTGAAGCATTCTGTGCCAAAGAACTTTTCCTTCATGATGAAACCTAGTGGGGAAACAAGACCTAAGATGATGTAATATTTGTTGCACAATTTTAAAACCTAGAACTCCAAGGAGTGTTGGGCACCAACGGCTCATCCTCTCACTGGCTCTCAGCTTAATCAGTTTCCCAAGTGGGAAGAACTGTGGCCAGCTCAGCAGCGGGGGGAACAGAGCCGAGCAAGTGCTGAGCTGGCCACGGTGGGGATGAAATGCCCCGCCCAGTTTGCCGTTTCCGTGTCGCACCAAAACTGTCTGTTATTTTGTGCTGTGCTGTTGATTCTTCTTAAACCATACCTGAGGAAACAGATTAGTAAATAAAAAGAGCTAGAAAGGCAATCTCAGCACAGAAAATGCACTTCATAAAACACAGGCTAAAGTACAGGAGGAATCTAGACAGCAAGGCAAGACTCAACAAGAGTCGGGGAATGCCCATAACGCTACCAGGTGAGTCACATTCTTCTCAGGTTCCAGTAGCCACTCACTGAGCACGCTACCCAGAAAGACCAGGGAAAGTTGGCTGTTGCAAAATACAAGCAAACGTACA
The DNA here is from genome assembly GCF_014885135.2 of Alexandromys fortis. NCBI lineage: Eukaryota > Metazoa > Chordata > Mammalia > Rodentia > Cricetidae > Alexandromys > Alexandromys fortis. The sequence continues at coordinate 5,729,208 of NW_026067979.1, forward strand.
CTTCTTTGGTATTGTATAAGGTGATAACTTCAACAGACCTACACGGTACAGAATATCTGAGAAAGAACCTTTCTAAAAGTCAGAGCCAATCAAATCGATGTCAGAAGGTCTACACCGTCCACTCTACAGCATCTGACTGCTGGTGTTTTCAGTCTCCGTGAACAATATAAACATACATAGAAATAAATAAGTAAATTTTGGTTTTAAATGGCAGCTGCTGGGGAAAGGTCTCGAGTGTCCTGATTTCAACCCTCTACTGAGCCTTTTAGCACCACAAAGACCCTATGCCTGGCTTCAGTAAATGCATAACGGCAACGCTGTGTGAAGACGGCATTGTGCGATTTTAGCTCAGTATGCATACTTCGATGGTGGTCGCTGCATGAAAACTTAATCTTTTTCACAGCCCAAGGGGAACGAGACAAACTTTGTCTAAACCTTTTCTTTTGGTAAACATTTGACCATCCTAAAGCCAAGGTTCTGCATAAGGGGAGGAAGGGAGCCTTGTAGGTAGAGATAAAAAGGCTTCCTGAAATGTCCACTCCCTTTGTGAGGTTACAGGGGCCCTTGTAGAGGTCACTATACATGCATGGTCAGAGAGGGAGGGAAATTTATTATGTAGTTATTCATTTCTCTTTCTTATTGTTTTGCTTTGTTTTGTTTTGCATTTTGACCTAGGTGTCACTATGGATTAAGTCCCTGGTTTCCTGCACACTAATCGAGTAGACCACCACTGCCTTGTACCGAGAACTCTAATCAAACCCTACTAGGTGGTTTCAGCAAACACCTAGAGATGGGTGACAAAACATTGAGGAAACAAGACACAAAAAGGAAGCTTGGGTGCTATTGAGGCCTGGTTGTGTCCCCTACAGCAAGTTCATGATGAGTCACTGGGGAAAGAATATAATTGCTAAAGGTTGGGTAGTGGGGCTTGAAGGCATGCCCCGTGTGGGAGAAACTCATGATGACACAGAAACCATTATTCCCAGGCTACTGAGCTTCTAGCTTAGCTAAAGCTTACTTCCTACTAAAGAACCTTCAAACTTTCAGAAAGTACCCAGTACAAATAGCAAATACAGTTTTTAAAACCATTTCTATATTTAAAACAGTATTGTGTTGCTGTTGTATTTGTTTTGTTGTTATCTCAGGGCTATTTTGTTTGTTTGATTGGCTGGTTGTTTTTTTTTTGTTTTGTTTTGTTTTTGTTTTTTGAGGCAGGGTTTCACTGTGTAGCCCTGGCTGTCTTAGAACTCACTTTGTAGACCAGGTTGGCCTCGAACTCAGAGATCCACCTAACTCTGCCTCAAGAGTACTGGGACTAACAGAATGCACCACCATATCCAGCCCAGAGCCATCTTTAAAAGAAGTAACTTGGAGCTCAAAGGATCAGCGCCACAGTTACTGGCTGGTTGTGTGAGTGTGACTCACTGCCTGGATTGTGTGAGTGTGAGTGACTCTGATCTGAGTGCCTGCACCTCCATCTCACTTCATTCTGAGCATGCAGCACTCCTACAAGGAAGGGAATGCCACTGTCTTCCTCTCACAGATGAAGAAGCTGAGGCTCAAAAAGATACCACACCTGAGGCTGCCTTGGAGCAGGATGCAGCAAAGGCTGCCCCGTGTAAGCAATCAGAGGATGGAGCTGCAGTCATGAGGGTCTATAATCCTCTACACAAAGATTTTGGTCCAGATGAGCCTCAAGGGCAAAGTAGGCTAAAATGTGAAAGATATAGGTTAATATATTTAGCTTTAAAGAAAAAGAGGGGAAACTCTGGGAGGCAGAAATCAGAGCACTGGGAAAGTGGGAGCAGATGCTTTGGGAGCCTGGAGGTCCTCAGAGCTGGAACTAGACCTTCTGCTTTTCTTCTGATAGTAGCAATAGCCCTGAGCCAATGGGAAGCAGGGGAGCTAGAAATAGCTCTTGCCAAGACACCTTAAGACTGAAAGGGTTACTGCTCAATCACAAGGGAGTTAGGAAACCTTCTTCCACCTTACAAGGACATGCTGAGGAGGTGCAGCATCTGTCTGAGGCCATGTGTGGTAATTGCCAACCTGCAGGCCACTCCCTGAGACAGCGTGGGAACAGAATCCACCTGCCCGTGCGGGAACTCCACCCAGAAGATGAGTCCAGAAGACAGGCACTGTGTACTGAGTCTTGACACAACAGTCACCGTGGCAAAGGCTACTCTCTAATGACTTTCACAAGGAAACGTTCATGAGAAGCCCGTTCCAAAAGCTTAACTGCAGAATGGTTCAGGGTAGCTCACAGTTATACATATTCAAATCACATAAGAAATTTACCACCGAGGTGGGGGGTGGATAAAGGGGGGAACCACAAAAGAGTAGGATTATATAGCTGGTTAATCTACACTGCAAGAATAGAAAATAAGAGCAATTTGCCAAGGTGTGACCAGATCTGAGACTCTGCCTGTGAGACACTCTTCACAGACCTGGATAGCATCCGTGATAGATCCTCCAAAAGAAGGCTGAAGGGGAGAAGTAACACGCCTTTGCTAAACCTCCAGTATTTCAGGACCTGGTAAAGGAATGAAAGAGAGAGAGAGAGAGAGAGAGAGAGAGAGAGAGAGAGAGAGAGAGAGAGAGAGACCAAACAAAAGACAGTAATCACAACAATCAGGTGATGTAAGATATCATATTGTAACTGTAATTCTTGCTCGATAAGCATTTTATTATAAGCAATTCTTCTATGTTAAAGTTAAAAACCTTCCTTTTAAATAGAAAGGGTGAAATGATGTGGGATGTTTCTCTGTCTCCTGTGAATATGTTGCATTACCAGTGGTTAATAAAGAAGCTAATTTGGCCAACAGCCATGCAGAACAGAACCAGGTAGGAAATCAAAGCAGAGATATAGGGAATAGAAGGGTAGAGTCAGAGAGGCGCCATCCATCCACCCAGGAACAATATGCCAGAGCACCACGTCAAGCCATGGGCCATGTGGTAATACACAGATTAATAAGAATGGGTTAATTTAAATGTAAGAACTAGTTAATAATAAGCCTGAACCATTGGCCAAACATTAATAATTAATATTAAACCTCAAAGTGGTTACTGTAAAAGTGACTGCAATACTGGGTGGAACAAAAAGCCTTGGTTACAATCAGGCCAGTCAATTTTCATATCTTTATCTCCACCCTGCTTCCTCCCTTCATATCTTTTTAGTACGCACTGCCTTTTCAGCAAGCCAGCTCAGCTCCCTCAGTTCCTGCTCTACATTGCCTTTTTCCCCCTTCCTAACTCTTTCCTTTTATTTATTCCTCTTCCGAAGAATACAGCCTGGCCTAGTGTACCAGTCTTCTGTGCTTCAGATTCCTGAGGTAGAAGACTGTTTGATATTATCTGATACGTGTTCTTACCTTTCCCTCTTCGGTCTACTTCCAGCCAAATTCCCTCATTCCTCCCTTCCTGCGTTCCCCCTCCTATATCCAATGATTAATATACTGTTACATATGCTGGTTCTCAGCACAGCACCCAGAGTGGCAAAAGCTACTAAGGAGAGCACACGTGGTGCTATCCATGTCTTCTTACCTAAGGGCTGATGGGTTTACAGTTGGCTGTTAGTCCTGGATAGTGACGACTGTTTCAGATGGTGTTCGTGCATGGTGAGGACTGGAGAAGCTGCCCTCATACAATGAAAGAAGAAAAGGCAACTTAAAAATTAACCTTTAAAAAACTTCATCAAAGCAAAAGTGTCAGTAACATGAAAAACCAAGACAGCACATCTCTAAAATCTACCAATTTCAAAAGAATGATTCCTACTAAATATGACTTCAATGAAATGCCTGACATGGAATCCAGCAAAATGATGTCAAATGCATTCAAATAAGTGGAAGAAAACATAAAAACAAATGTCTGAATTGATTCGAAAGAACGCAAATGAACAGTTAAATGAAATAAGGAAGTCGATGCAGGATATTAAAATAGAATTCAATAAAGAGACATGAGATACTGAGGAAAAACAGAGTATGATGCTGGCAATGAAAAAATTCAGTGTTAAGTATCTGCAAAACAAACTGGTCAGAAGACATAAAGGCCACTTCATCCCAATTAAGGGAGTTATTAGTTATCTAATAACTAAGAAGCTATTAGATTCTGGTCATACATGCACCAAATGCAAGTGCAGCCAATTTTATAAGAAACCACCACTATTTCTAGCCATAAATAAAGGACATTGAGCCTATAATTCATGATTTTAGAGAAGCTAAATAAGAAGGAGAACCCAAAGAAAAACATATAGGCATCCTCCTGAATATTAACCTTCATCAGGCGATGAAAGGAGACAGAGACAGAGACCCACATTGGAGCACTGGACTGAAATCTCAAGGTCCAAATCAGGAGCAGAAGGAGAGAGAGCACGAGCAAGGAACTCAGGACCGCGAGGGGTGCACCCACACACTGAGACAATGGGGATGTTCTATTGGGAACTCACCAAGGCCAGCTGGCCTGGGTCTGAAAAAGCCTGGGTTAAAACCGGTCTCGCTGAACATAGCGGACAATGAGGACTACTGAGACCCCAAGAACAATGGCAATGGGTTTTTGATCCTACTGCACGTATTGGCTTTGTGGGAGCCTAGGCATTTTGGATGCTCACCTTACTAGACCTGGATGGAGGTGGGTGGTCCTTGGACTTCCCACAGGGCAGGGAACCCTGATTGCTCTTGGGGCTGACAAGGGAGGGGGACATAATTGGGGGAGGGGGAGGGAAAGGGGAGGCGGCGGTAAGGAAGAGACAGAAATCTTTAATAAATAAATAAAAATAAATAAATTAAAAAAAAGAAACCACCACTAGACTTAAAGCCACAGACTAACTCCAATACAGAAATAGTGGGTGGCTTCAATACCCCACGCTCACAAATAGATGGGTCACCCCAACAGAGTTATGGCAAAACTTTAGAGCTAAATGACCTCATATCAAATGGAATAAACAGAGTGTTCTATACAAACATTACAAAATATTCATTATTCTGAGCATATCCAAAATAAGGGTATCACTAGGGCTTGTCATCCACCAGCCTCGCTCCAGGTTCATTCCCCACACATGCGTGTACACTACATACACCTACATGCATGTACACTACACACACCTACATCACATACCCATACACACACAAGAATTTGCTGAACTAACCCATGGAAGACAGGCTTGTGTTTAAAGGGTAGATCTCGTGTTAAGTGTTCTTGTCATGACTTAAAAAGAGAGACAAATAGTTGGCTATTACAGAGACATGAAAATTCTAATTAGCAAAAAATAGACACAGAAAGCACAAGTAAGCATCCTGAGGTCTGAGCCGGTCACTTTTCTTGTTACCATAATAACAGACCTGTCCAAAGCAGCCGAAGGGAGGATGTATTATGTCTCACACAGTTCAAGGGCTATAGTCCATTGCGGCCGGGAAGAGTCACGGTGGCAGAAGTGTGAGGCGGTTGGTCACACTAAATGTGATATCAGGAAGTTGAGAGAAGATGAATTCTGGGGTTCTGCTCCTTTTTCTTATCCAGTCCAGGACCCCAGTCCATGGAACGGTGCTGTCCAGTTAAGGTGGGTCTTCCCACCTCATCTAAGGATTTTCTTACAAGCATGACCAGAGGCTTATCTCATAGGTGATTTTTAGATCCTGTCCAATTGAAAATCAATATTAACGATCAAAAGATGATGTTTTGGGAAGTCTTTAAAAATACACAAAAATCTGCTGTTATTTGCAAATAACAGTGTACCAATAGCAAGAGCATAAGAACATGGATTGGTATGATCTCTGCCAGACACAAAAGGACTTCCAAGGTGGAAGGATGGAGAATATGTATATACGCTTGCTGTTCCTTTCAGCTACACCCGCAAATGAGCACAGACAGAGAGGCAGGCATGTGCACACATGTATATGCACACATGCATGCATGCATGCACACACACATGCACACGCATACCATTCTTAAATGTCAAGAATAAAGAGCAAGTTCTGCTATCTTCAGAAGACCTGAGATCCCTGTCACCATCCTGGCTGGACTCAATGCTAGGTCTGCTTCATTGGGAGGACAGTAGCATTGCTTCTGAGAACTCAGACCCAGTTGTATGCCTGCAATCCTAGCCCTTGAGAGCAGGAGGCAGTAGGGTGGAGCGTTTCAAGGCAGCCCGAACTACAAAGTGAGACCCTGTGCCAAGTCGTCTCCCCCCTCCTAAGCTGCATTTCCTGCAAAGTTAGTTGCGGAGACTAAAAACCACCCTGTTCCCATGACAAGCAGCCTACTCCCCAGCCCTATGGATTGGTCAGATTTCAAGGGCAATTTCCCTCTCAATATAATGTCCACCCTTGTGGCCATTGAAAGCTCTTAGGGGTAGCACAGCAGCACGGCGAGGAAAGCTACAGGAAAGGATGGAGATGCAGCCAGTGCTGAGGCCTGCACGGTGCACAGGTGACCTCCTCGGACCAGCATGATGCTGGGCTGTTTGAAGCCAGGTTGCTTGACTCTCATTCTGTTGGGCCCAGAGCCCACCCTAAGTTGCTGAGTGTCTACAATCCCAAGTGTTCTGAGCGCACAAGGATCCATGCTCCCTTTTTCCCTCTTCCCGTTTTTTGCCTCTTCTCCCTTCCTATCAAATGTTCAACTCAGAGCTTTAGGCTCCACAGCTGAGCAGCGCGGGTTAGTGAAGGACGCCGTGGGTAAAGAGGTGGCATGGGGATGCTAACCAGAGTAAGGTTGGCCCTTAGCTAGGCAGCTAAAATGCAGGGACTAGGTAAGCTCCATGGTGCTGGGCTGCTGAAGTTCTGTGGGCTAACGTACCCCATCTCAGAAGGTCAGCAATGAAAAGGGAGATGCCACCACGGCAAGGGGAGCTGCGGTCATCTCCCCTGACACCCCAGAAGCCGGCTGACTTGGAGATTGTTCTTTGGAAATGCCAGGTTGCAGACACCAATAAGCAGATTATAAAATCAGAAAGCTCAGCTAGCATCAGGCAAGCACGCTCTCAATGTCACCGCCACTAGTAACAACCTCAATAATAGCAGCAAATGCATGTCAACATGCAGAAACACACTGGACCAGACACCAGTGTAAGTACTTTACGTTATTAGTGCATTTAAACTCACGAAAAGCTTGTTAAACAGGTGCTAATAGCACACACGTTTTGTACACTAAACGTCATCAACTGAGGACGCTAGTAGCCTGAAAACCATTAAGCTATACTGCCACCTAGTGGTTTTCCAAAGATGGATCGGATCCCGAAGGCCACCTTCAGAGGCCAGCAACAGGGTTAACCAGGCAATTATCACAAACTTAATCAAGTCACGATTCCAGCTGCTCCAGATGTGGATTCCTGGCTTGAACAGACCAGCACATCTGATAACTGGTACGCCGCTTTTTCTCTCTAGCTGTCCCTAAGAATCACCAAAAGTGACAAGCTGGAGAGCCAGCAGAATACCTTTACAGTCCTACCTCAAGCATGTGTTCATTCTCCAATCTTACATCATAATGTGGTTTTCAGAGATTTAGATTATCTGCCTCTTCTATAAAGTACTATACTAGTCTTTTGTATAGGTGACATTATGCTGATGAAACCAAGTGAGTAGGAAGTAGCCATGAATCTAGACTTGATGGTAAATCATATGCGTACAAAGGGTGGGAATAAATCCAACCAAAATTCAGAGGTCTTCTACCTCAGTAACATGTATGTTGAGGGAAAAGACAGAAAGGAATTCCTTCTAAAAATCTGGAAAAAAAATCTGCATGCGTCCCCTCCCACCAAGAAAGAAGCATGGCACTTAGTGGGCACTGGCATTTGCACGCAGCACATTCTGCCCGAGGGTGTGTTATTCTGGATCGTCACCAAGTGACTCAGAAAGCTGCTGGTTTCGAGTGGGGCTCAGGATGGGAGAAGGCTCACCAAGCTTTTTCAAATGCACAATGTGTTATTGCTTCCTATAGTCACCCTACAGAATAACAGCACACCGTAACTTCTTACCCCCCCCCCCGGTGCCCATGATTCAATGTTCCCCCTCCCTCTCAATTGTGTGTGCTCTCCTCAGCCATTGATAACCACCACCATTCTATGTTCAACTCCTATGAGATGGGCAAGTCTAGATTTTATATGTATGCCATCGGGTGGCACTAATCTGTCTGTGCCTGGCTTACTTCACTTAGTGATTGCCAGTTCCAGGCATATTGTCACAAATTATAGGACTTCATTCCTATTTCTGGTCTACTACACATATACCATATTGTCTTTAACTATTCATTCAGTGATGGACACTTGGGCTCTGGCTACAGTGGCATTGCCACAGTGTACACGAGAGTACAGCTATCTCCTGGACACATATGTGCCATCCCCTTTGGTAGTAGGTAGAGTTCTTGGATCCTGGGTAGCTCTAGTTTCAATTTAAGAGGAACCTCTGAGCTGTTTTCCTCAATGGCAATTAATGTAGAGGTTTTAAAACATGTTTATGGGGTCCAGGTTGGTCTGGGATGTAAAGGCGCTTGCTCTCCACACCTGGTGGCCTGAGTCTGATCCCTAGAATCCACATAAAAGCAGAGAGAGATCTGACTTTACATAGTCATCCTCTGGCCTCCTCCCACATGAGTGCCTCGGCTCACGTGCCCCCTGAATGCATACCACGCATGTACACAATAACACAATAAGTTTAAAACATGCTTATGAACACAGACTTGTTCTTGTTACCTTTGTCCACTCTTAACTTTTAAAGAGGGAACACCTATCTCTCTGTCCCAAATGCCTCAGAACTTGGCCTATGGCTGTGTCCTGCAACAATGAATGCTTCTTGCATTCTTTAGTAGAAGTTTAGCTTCCAGTGAGTAGGAGAGTTGAAGGGACCTGAAAATTTTCCCTCGGGAATTTCCCTGTGAAGACACAGATAAAAAGGCAGCCATGTAACAAAAGACTTCATCAAAGCCTTAATCAACCCCAGCCTAAGTGGTATTTAAACAACATGTCACCAAAAATGAGCAGAATAGATATTATTTTCAAGCAAATATGTCACCAAAATGAAACACATTCTGGAAAAAAAATACAAATACTGATACATTTGAAGAGACTGGAATCAGCCATGCATGCTGACTATCAGCAGAGGAATTAAACTAGAAACCAATAAGAGACCTATCCCTGAAAAATCCCCCCAACACAAACTGATCAAAACGTTTCTAAGTAACCCCGGGGACATGGGAGGAATCGAGAGAGAAATCAGAAAGCAGTGGAAACACAGTGCATGAAACCGGCAAGGCCACAAAAGAAGCATGCAAAAGGGCCGTTATGCCATCTGCATCTAAGGTTAGAACAGAGAAAGTCTCCAACAGGGCAGCTGAGCAAAGAAACTAGATCAAAAGTAATGAGAATATAGAATGAAAATAATAAGGGTCAGAACAGAAATCAAATAGAAAACAAAAAAGAAAGGAAGGAAGGAAGGAAGGAAGGAAGGAAGGAAGGAAGGAAGGAAGGAAGGAAGGAAGGAAGGCATCAATGAAGCCAGTTATCTCATTCACTATCAATAAATGCTTCCCGCCCAGAACCCACTCTGCTCCCTAGAAAAGACCCCTTAATAACACCGTCCTTCCAGAACTGTGAGGCCAGGGAATGTGAGTGCTGGGCAGGGCCCCTGTGTAACAGTGCCTCCTCTCTTCTCATCTCCTACCAGGCATACCAGAGACCCAAGACCTGGCTCTCTGGCAAAACACAACTTCGTGTATCTAGGCAACAAGGGGAGGCAGGAAAATGGGATGGGCAGCCACCTGCTTCCACAGCACTCGTGAGCTGTCAAGCCTTGGCCTGGGGTGCAGCTCCTCCCTGCCTCTCTGCAGATTACTTCATGCCTATCAGGCTGTGGAACATTCTTCACATTCTAGGATCGAGATGCACAGTTTGGTTCTTGTGAGAGCTGTCAGCGTGAAGGAGGGCAGAGAACATCCCAAGAATCAAGTTCTTGTTGTTTTCCTGAGTGCCCGTCCTCGGAAAATAACCACACCCAGGCTCACTCTGAAGACCCCTCCCTTGGCTTTCTGATAACTCTGGAGAGGTGGATGCAGATTCACCTCAGCACCAGCACCATCAGTGAGCCAACTCCTCTTCTGTGAGCAAGTAAGCCCCCAGCCACTGGTTCCCAAGATTTTGTGCTGACTAGAACTCCCCATGTGATGAGCTGGAAAACCAAATATGCTTTTTACTCTGCAAATACATACAAAATCCAGACATACAAGGCAAACTAGTACATCTTCTGGTATCTGATAAGCAGCTATTAATTGGTCTTGCAAATTCTTTTTTTTTTTTTTGTACCATCCATGAGGACAACCAATAGAAATTTGCTTTCAGTTGGCAAGACCAGCAGTACGCCTTTCTACTTTCAGTGGTCCAAAAGGAAATGGTCCCCAAAGGAAGTGGCACTGTTAGGGGGTGTGGCCTTGTTGAAGGAAGAGTGTTACTGTGGAGGCGGGCTTTGAGGTCTCATCTATGCTCAAGCCACACCTGATGCCTGAGACCACTTCCTGTTGCCTGCAAGCAAGATGTAGGACTCTCAGCTACTTCTCCAGCACCATGTCTGCATGCACACCACCATGTCCCAACATGATGATAGTGGACTAAACCTCTGAACCATAAGCCACCCCAATCAAGTGTTTTTCTTTATAAGAGTTGCCATGGTCCTGGTGTCCCTTCACAGCAGTAGAACCCCCAGCTAAGACGGTACCTCTTTGGATGGGCAGGCAAGCAGGAGAATGTAATTGACACATGACCTGAACCCTGAGTTCTCACGAACGAGGTAGGAAAAATAAGGGCTGAGTACAAACATGAGAAGAGAGATTAATGACATACCCAAAGATCTCTAATAAATTACTCAATACTTCCCTGGGCACTGTTTTCTGAGTAAATTTCTTGCATTGCATTCTGATTCTATTGCTATAAAGGGCAAAAAGTGTTTGTGCCCACAGATAAGCACGGGAGAAGCCAGGAAAGTTAAACACACAAGCGTCCTTCAAAGAAAGGAGACGTTTAACCTGTTCCTCCTGGAGTCAAGAATGGACATAGTTTACAACCTGGCAATCCTTTGCTACCTGGTAAGCCAGGTTCCCAGAATAATATGCTTGTTTATCCCAGACCTTTCCCCCTAAATCCTTGACCATTGCTTCTAGACCATAAAACTAATTCTTGTGAGAGATGTCAGTTGTACTTTACAACAGCCTAAGTGACTTCTGTGTTGCCTTAGGGCCAGGCCAATCCTGACACCCACAGGCAGCATGTTTAGCTCAGTCATTCTCTCTAGAACCTTATCTTGAGCACTGTTTCTAAGTCAAAGAGAATACATCTTATGGACAAAGCTATATGTACTTTGTAAACATGTCTTAAGTTCTGTTATTCTTATGGGGCTAAGTTAATTTTTATCAGAAAACTTTTCTCCAAAATTGTGATGTGCTTAAATACGACCAAAAGTAAACCGGTAGTCAGACTCTTGACCTCTTGACCCAAAACTGGTACCTAAAATAGGCTGAACCAAGGTTCATTCTTGTCTCTTCACAGAGCATTTCCCTGGCTGCTGTAGAGCCATATTTTTCTTATAATGTGGATGCCAAGTTTGTGCACATATATGTGTGTGCCTGCGTGTGTGCATGCGTGTGCATGTGTGTGTGCATTCCATAGCATAAGTGTGGAGCATAAGTGTGGAGGTCAGAGGACAATTTGGGCATCCGTCCCCTTCCACCTTATTTGGGACAGGGCTTCTGTTGTTCTCCTGTGTATGCCAAGCTAGCTGGCCTGTGAACTCCTGAGTATTCCCCTGCCTCTGTTAGCAGTGCTGGAATGATGGACACTCACACCACTATGTTCAACTTTTACAAGAGTTCCTGGGACTCGAACTCAGACATTCTGGCAAGCCTGGCAAGTGGTTTTCTCATTCATCTCCAGAACCTGTTCTTCCAGTTTCGGTGTGAGCTATAGCTAATCCTTCTTTCTCTTTTGCTGTCTTCTCTTTTTTCCTTAGACTAGCTAGTAGTTTATGTTACAGTTGTTTCATAGAAGTTTATAAATTATTTCTTCTGCACTCCTGTTCTCTAGTTTATAGACTTCTACACTTGCCTTTATTTCTTTATATCTCCTTGCTCTCGTTTCTAAAGCTAGTAGATAAGTTTGTCATAAGATTTTTCTCCTTTCATAAGTGTTAATACTACATAGTTTCTCCAGGCTATTCTTCGGCTATAATCATATCAATTTTATAGATTGTGGTTTTACTCCTCAATGTAAAAAGATTTAGAATTTCCTTTATGTTTATTGATAAGTGTAGGATTTTATTTTCTAATTATTTGGAGTTTCCCCTCTGCTGTTCCCTCATCCACCTCTCTTTTAATTTCATACTGGTCAGAGGATAGGCTTTGCATTGTTTCATTCCTTAAAAACTGGAGAAAGTTAATTCCATAGTCTGGAGTATTATTTACCATGGCATGGAATACATATATACTTGAAAAGAATCACATTTGGCATATGTTGATAATAGCCTTCAGGTTTGCAACCCAAAGTAAGGTGATAGTGTCCTCAGAGTCCTTGGGTCTTCTTTGGGACTCATACACTATGTGTGCACTTAGTATGGGACTCATGCAATATGTATGCACTTAATGATCACCTTTAATAAACCAGAAAGCAGAACTGAGATAACTGAAGAAACCGCCGCTGTGCTTGGAGACAGCAGCATCAATCACCAAGATGAGTCGTTAAGGAGGAAAACGGGGGGGGGGGGGGGGGGAGGGGAAGCAGAATTCAACTCAACCCACATTTCTCCCTTGTCAATACCACAGTGCCAAAATCACACGTCCATTGCTCCCTTCGTATATACTGATTAGGTTTGCAAAGCCCTGTGTCTACAAGGGACTGGCCATCAATTAACAAGTGAAGTCACCTGTGTGTCATTCTGCTCTAGAAAGTTGGAAGAGGCGTATCCATGTTACATAGTATGAGATTTGCCTAATCTAAGGATCAGGGCCCCACTTGGTTTTTAGGGGGACATGACCTTTTGATTTTTTTATGGAAACCAGAAATCTGCACCTTTAAGTGAAAAAGTTCTAGTTCTTGGCACTGGAAAGGTAACTCAGAAGAGAGTTGAAATCCAAGGAGCTGACGCTTAAGTACAAACAAATTCACCTGCAGGCCAGGTCCTAATGGCCTTTGCTTTGCAACGATTCTTCCCCTGGAAGATCTCACAGTCTAGTTGACAGAATGAGATGCAGACTTAGACTCTAGGTGTTAAAGGAGTATGCAGTTATAGTCTCTGAAAGATGAGGACAAAGGGTGTGCTTTGTGTGTTCTCATTCAGCAAGTATGCCCCCATCACCTAAGATAAACCAGCCATTTCTCTAGTTCATCAGGGAAACAACAGGCAAATTCCTGCTCTCGGACAGTAAGAAACAAGCAAATATGGAATGCTGAGTTACAGGTTATGAGAAATATTTTTTAAAACATAATTGGAGTGTATTACATGAAGAGATTATTTCCAAGCCTGTGGATAAAGCCAGTCAAGCGCCAGGCCGTGTCCTGCCAGAAGGGGGCAGCAGAGAGCAAGATTGCTGGCACATGGACCAGCAAGCAGGCTGCCAAGGAGGGAGGTCTGCTGTCAAGGGGTTGTTAGAACAGGTGCCACAACTCTGGTTAAGGGGACACGGCCAGGCTTAGCAGAGAGTGGATACCCAGGCTTCTGACCAACCATCCCATCCCAACCTAGTGCCTGCTACTGGCTGCCCAACTGCCTCTTGGCAGGATGTGTTTGAAGATTGTTATGCGTAAGAAAGCGTGGTAAGAAGGGCTGGATGTAGATACAATGGTGCGCACCTGTAATCCTTCCGAGACTGAGGCAGGAAGATAGTGAGTCTGAGGCTACCCTAGAATATGTAGCAAAATATTGTTGAAAAGAAATAGAAGGTGGATGAGGACGTGGAAGAAGGGGATGAGGAGGGAGTACAGGAGGGAGAGGAGGCGGCTCAGAATGCACGGAGAGAGCCAGCGGCATCGTAGGAGACAATCAGGGAGGTACGTGGTTTGCAAAGCATGGCGGGCTGTGACTGGGACACTGGCTTTCACTCTGAGGGAACCATGGACCACTTTGGCAATCTCTACCGAACGCTGGTGAATCACTCTGGTTGCGAGTGGGTAGAGAGGGGCAAAGGTGGAAGTCGTTGCCCCTGACTGTAGTGGTAGCAATGGGATAGTAGGATGTCACCAGCCTGGGCACTAAGAAAGATGGAGCTACGGTTAACTGGTATGGGAGACTTCAGGAGCCCGACCGGCTCAGCTGAGAGGAGGGTGAAGAGTAGACATGTCCATGTCACGGCTGTTGGATGTCCAAACGGAGATACTGAAGCCACAGGGCGGAATTTGCAAGAAAGATACAGACTGAAAATGTAAACATGGGATTCAAAGAGCAGAGAAAGATCCCGGGAATACAAAAAGGAAGACAGGACTTCCAGTTGGGATAAAGGGTGGGGTTCTTACAGCAGCAGGCAGGTGAGGAGAACATTCCAGATGAGGGAATTACTACAGTGCGTGGCAGGGCAGGAGGCTGGAGGTATGCTTCGGGGAAGGTTAGTAGAGTCTGAGGGAGCAGTATATTTGGGTTGAATGGAAGTTAGGCAGAAATAAAGCCGGTCCTTGTCGCCGGTCCTCCACTTGAGGCTTGCAGCTGTCATCTACTTGGTGCACATTTATTGGGCACCTGCAGGACCGTTCTGCTCCAGATGCTGATAATAAAAATGCTTATTGAACACCGTGAATGCAATAAAAATAAGAAAACCTCATTCAATCCTCGCCGCATTCTGAGTGAAGAGTCTCCCCAATCAAAAGATGAGGAAACTGAGAGTCCATGTTTCCCGATCCTCTCAGCCAACAGGGGAGAACGGAGTCAGAATTAGAACCTGACGGTGTGACGCTGGGACCTTTGTCCTTCACACTCTTCCTCACTGCTGGCCCAGGCATCTGTCGGGGGTAGGCCGGCAGCCAGCTGAAACACTGTTGAGCTAAGGGCCTGCCCTCAGCTCAGCTTTCGGGATACGCCCTGATCAGAGGTCAGCTGAGGAGCCAGAAGCAGCTGTTTCAGGAGGAAAGGTGGCTGCTGACCAAGGCAGAGGTCATCAGGATGCTGTTCTAGCCTCACCCAGAAGGGCCAGTGGCTCCTTCCCAAATGTCAGTTCCCCATTGCTTGGTGAAATGATAGACAATTGGGGTCCCTTACCAGAAGTGAGCGTGAAAGTGGCCTGCAGCAGCAGCACATCTGCCCCTCCTCGCCTCCTTCTCTTCCGGGCCCAATTAAAGGTAGAGAAACTGAGGTTCATACTTTGAGGCAATATCTGTGGCCAAGCCTGTCTGTGCTGGAACTCATGTCTGAGGACTTGGTTTGGTGTCCTTGGTTTACAGCACACTAACGCTGTGTGGTCCACGTTAACGATTAGGCTCCCCACAGCACGCTAAGGTAGTAGGAGTATGTGTATGTGCACGCACACGCGTGCATGCACACATACATGAAATTCATGACCCCGGCCCAGGACTGACACTCCCTACCACTCCCAGGGAAAAGAATTTCTCTTCATTTCAGCTCAGCTTCCAGAGGAATTTAGAACTTAGGCATCAAATTCACCAAAGGGGATAGGGAGGCGGGACCCGCTGGCCAGTGAGTCCCGCTGGGTGTCCTTCCCTGAGGGGTGTTCACACCTGGAGGAGACTGACCAAGCATCACGGAAACAGTGAGGGACGAGAGATGAGAATGCCCGTGGAGGCGGGGTGGTTATCTAGCAGGGAGAAACAAGTGGGTGCCGAGAATAAAGGAAGGAATCTGAAGATAAGACATATTATGTAAAAAGAGGAGGAGGAGAAAGGGAAGAGAAACTGGCAGTGCCATGGAGTCAGTATGAACCCATTTGTGGAAAAAGTATACATACATATGTGCTGTACACGGGAGGCTCCCTCGCCATGGCAGTTGGCATGTATCTGTTCCCTCCAAGAATGAACTGGGTACCCCCTCCTCTGCTAAAAGGGGGACTGGCAGATAGAACGGGCCACACCCTGCCTCTCACAACTGTGCAAGGAACTGGGGCCAAGATGGTGTTATTGTCAACTCTGTGTCACCATGGTAACAAGCTTCTGGGCGCGTCTGTGAAGGTCTATCTACACTGGGCTTAGTGAGGTGGGAAGACCCACCCTAGAGGTGAGCAAGGTCATTCTCTGTAGCCAGAGTCTTGGACCTGGACCGAATGAAAAGGAGAATTGAACACGAAGCTTCAGTCTCTCCTTTCTGCCAGCAGATGTCCTGTGACCAGCTGCTTCAGCCCACTCCCAGTGACACACTTCTTCCAGCAAGGCTCTGCCTCCTAAAGGTTCCATAACCTTCCCAAATAGCACCACCAGCTAGGACCAAGGATTGAAATACCTGATCCTAGGGGGAGGCATTCCTCATTCAAACCACCACACAGCCTATAGTCTCCTGCAGGCTGGCAGAGACCCCTTCCTGAGTGGCAGGGGGCAGGCTCTATGGAAAGATCTCAGGGAAATTGCCATCTATTTTTCATGAATGTCATATGATATAGTCATACCATCGTCTTCCTGATCACAGACCTCCTTTCAGCCGTGTTCTCTGTATAACCAGGCTTTTGGAGAACCCTGCCTCAACCTTCTCAAAGGTACACTCCCCCAGCACAGACTACCCAAGAGCAGGGAGGAAAAGGAACACAGATTATACAGAGGGACACACCCCTCCAACCTGACTCCCACTCTGAGCTTAACTTTGTCTTCTGACCTGCACAGAATGACCAACAAGATCAGCTGTTGGCTGATAGGATAGCAAACATTTCATCCTCATTCCATATGCTCTGAATACTGAAATATGATACACTGGCCATTAAATCTGAGGTCAAAGTTCCCCATCCAAACCCTGACTCGGTCAGTTTTAAGCTGCATTCCTTTACAGGCAAGTATAACCATATAACAAATATAAATCATCATTATTGATATCTTGGATGGGAATAATATTTGTCCTACAGAATAGCTCCGAGAGCAGCTCAGAAAGGCTCACAGGTGCTCGAATTCTGTCCCTTACAGCTGCACAGTGTGGGAAGGTGGCAGGTTCTGCAGGTTTCGGGGATTGCCTGTGCACCCAGAATGGGCAAGAGAATGAGGAGGAAGAGGTGCCCAGGTGAGCAGAAGGTGACTGCAGCTGGGATGGAGATAAAATCTGCTTCAACAGGAAAGGCTACGCGGAAGTGCATCCAGATCAAACCAGCTCTACCTGTCCTCAGAGAAACAAGAAGATTCCTTTCCGGTGCCTCAGACCTAGATCAGCTTGCCTGCTTCTCTCCTCGTGCCCTTGAACTGCCACAGAAGACTTTTGCAAGTTATTTATCTCATAAGCAAAGAAAATAAAATGAAGCCACGTGCTGAGCACTGTGCATCATTTGCTATTAGGCTCCATTCACTTATTTTTATGATAAGGGGTGTCCTGACCGCTGTCTCATCTTGGGTGTTTTAGTGACACGTTTCTGTGGATGACCTTGAGCAAACCAAGCATTCCTCTTTCAGTCCCTGGCCCTTTTTAGTCTCTTCACACATCTGCTTTCCTTTGGGAGGCTCTAGGCCAACTCCTTCTGGGAGTTGTGTACCCAGATCCTCCTCTAGGAGTTCCGGTATGTGATGTCTGAGACACGGCTAAAATGGCCCAATGCTTTCCCTGTTTTTCATTGTCCTTCCGGTATAGCATCCACCAGCCAAGGTCCTGCCATCACGCTTTAAGCGGCACTCAGGGACCGGCGGCACTCCTGGATCATTTGGGCAGGTTTAGAACACGCCGATCCCCAGAGCTGACTCTTCACGTGGAGAATCGGAACCACTAACACAAAGTCCCTGGGAATTTTTCGATGCTTCCTAGGGAATTCGGATTAGCAACGGTATTGGCAAACTTTGCCTCGTGGTGCCTTTTACAAGCTTGAGAGGGCAAGATACACAATTCTGGGCTCTGGGATTTGTTTCCGACTCTTCTAATCCACACCGGTTAATTAAAAACTTCTCCAGCAGGGGGCAGCATGGGCAGAGCAATTGGGCTTCAGAGTCTTCCTTGTGATCTTTTTCATGCCCACTAGCAACAGTTGTCAAATAAATAAATGAATGAATGAATGAATGATAATAATAAATAAATAAATAAATAAATAAATAAATAAATAAATAAATAAATATAAAACGCCCTACCATTGACCGCACAGAGCTACCTATTTCTGAAGCATCTCCAAAGCCACAATTTGTAACATCCTTCACCATGCCTTCAAAGCCAGCATTCCGCCTTGGTGTTAGCAGGGAGGACCTCTTAAGGTCTGAGATACGTCCGATAACTTCTCCGAGGCTTCATGTCCAATAACGGCAGAGACAGACAGGCTTCACATAGATTCTGGGAGGGGGTTGGAGGAAACAGAAACCGCCACATGGTTGCTTCACTGTGTAAAACTTAGAAGGGAGAGGACTGGAGAGCTAGCCCCAGTTGGTGAAGTATTTGCCATAGAAGTATGAGAGTGACTTTGCTCCCACAGAAGATAAAACAGGCAGGATGGCCATGCACTCGTAACCCCTAAAGTGGGGGGGAGATAAGTTGTGGGTGGTCTGGGGCTCACTGACCAGCCAGCCTAGGCTACTGGGGTAGTTTCTGACTAGTGAAAGAACTTGTCTATAAACAAACCAAAATACAAACAAATAAATAAAAATGCAAAATGAACCAGAAACACAAACCTCATCTTTAGGAGCTTGGCTCATTAGGAAAGTCCGGATGCTCCTAACCTTCACAAAGCCACGTTCCTATGGAGATCGGGCAAACGAGTGACACAGACTCATCCACACACTGTACAGCCAACCAAAGTGACAGCTGGTGACAGGGATCCAATTAAACACCACAGACTAGCTCTCTGTTCTTAGCGTGCGTTTGCATAATATCGACTGCTATGTCTCCGGTCTTAGGGTGGAAACGAGCTACCTGGGGTCTTATCAAAGTGCAGCCTGCATCTGGGAGGCTGAGGCAGGGCCCTCTGCATGGTCTAGCCAGCTCCTCTGTGATGATCCAGCAGTAGGACCACAACCTGCACCCCACCACCACCACCTCTGAAATTCCTCTGCATGAATGGAGGCCCTCAGTCAGAAGGATGTGAACAGTGGAGCTGTGGCCCTCTTGGTTATACGCCCACTCAGGGTAGCTCTGATACTGCACACATAGCGCTCTCTCAAGCTCATCAATGTATACTGGCCTGAAGAACCTGTGATAATACCAATGTTGCAGGCTCCTAAATTTTGAGTCACTAATACCTAACGTGATGGAAATGCAATGTCTGCAACCTTAGCTTGGGGCAAAGTAGGGGCTGTTCGTCTGTTCGGGTTTTCTGCAGAGTTGATCAGGGAGGATTTGTCTCCCTGAGGACACCTAACCTGGAGCCTTTTTGATAGTCACGACCCCTACTAGCTTCTTATTACTACACGAGACAGGGGTGTGTAAGCCGCCAAGCGCTCCCAGTGAATGGTAGAGCACCCACAAGAACACCCTGCTCACAACGCCATGCCATAGAGAAACCGTGCTGCATTCTGGGAAGCTTGCACCCGGCAGCATCTTGGGCAACTAACTCAGTCAATGATGTTTGAAAATATTGCCACAGATCCCAAGAAAAATTACAGACAAATCATCCGAAATGGAAACCCCAGAGACCCCGCTCTTTCCACAAGGCAGGATAGTTGCATGGTTGAGGGGCCAAGTAACTAGGTTTGGGTGCCACCTTAGCTGCCAGCAATCTGAATGGAATTGGGCATTTTCCTCACAGTCTCTCAACCTTTATTTTCTCAGAAATCAAGCCACTGAGTCCCTGAGCAAGGGCTGTTTCAGGAAACCAAATGCATAAATGTGGCTGGTTTCTCTTGTAAGGGCTGCTCACTCATTGATTCGCATCATAATTCTCTTAATATTTGAAAGTTTACTCATTGACAATTTCATACATGGATATAGTGTGTCTGGATCATATCCGCAGCTCCAGTTAGCCCTTCTTAGCCCACTCCCATTCAACTTCTTCCCAAGTCCCTCTCCTGCTTTTATCATAATTCCTTTTTCAAATCTGGTGCAAACTCAGCCTTTTAAATGTTGACGGGTGGCTATAGAGATGATCCAGTCAGTAAAGTGCTTCCCATGAAAGCGTGGAGATCTGAGTTTAGAGCCTAGCACCAGTGAAAGCTGACCTCCTAGTCCCAAGGCAGGGAAGATGAGGATAGATAGATTGCAGGAGCTCATTGGTCAACCAGTCTGACCAGATACGTGAGCTCCAGGTTTCAAAACTAGGGTGGAGAGCAACTGAGGAAGACACCAGTGTCGACTCCTGTCCTTCATGTGCCCTGCACACACATGAACAGATACAAACAGCACACAAGTGTTGATTCAGGCATGACTATTAGGGACTGATGTTACTAGGTGCATCTTCTGGCACAACCAGACTTGCATTAAGATATTTTATTTTGTACCATTATAAAAGAAACAACCATGATGTGGGCTACAATATTTGATTTTCTGTCTCAGGTTTAGTTTCTTCCTGTGAAAAATAACAGTAATCTCTAAGCTGCAGGCCTCCCAGGAAAATTAAAATTAAATGAACTAATGGATGCAAGGCCCTTTGCACAGTGCCCAGCTCTGTGTAAAAGGAGGCTTTTTATGCTCTTGGCCTTCGGTCACCAGATCAACACCTGATCAGTTACCTCTCTACAGACAAAAGGAGACAGTTCTGAAATCGGAACCTGTCCCAAGACCAGACTGACCCAGCTTCTTTCTATTGAAGAAATTCAGGACTTCGGCCATCTCCACCTCTGCTCCACGCGCAAGAACAAGGGGGTTGGAGATAAATATTATATGTTCTTCGGCATGCTTATGTAGGCAGATTCTTAATAGACCATTGTTTTTGCTCTACTATCATGCCAAGACACTAATAAAAATGGCAGGACCGAAGGTTATATGAAGAGCAAATAATGACAGGGATTTAAAAAAAAAAAAAAAAAAAAAAAGCCGGGCGGTGGTGGCGCACGCCGTTAAACCCAGCACCCGGGAGGCAGAGGCAGGCGGATCTCTGTGAGTTCGAGACCAGCCTGGTCAACAAGAGCTAGTTCCAGGACAGGCTCCAAAACCACAGAGAACCCCTGGCTCGAAAAAAACAAAAAAAAAAATAGCCTTTGACTAAATTTTGCATCAAGGACTCCACGTTACTGTGCACCAGAGACCAAGGCTGCCACATGCTTCCTGTTCCATTTTTTATGAGAAAGGGGGAAAAAAGAAACAGAAAACATCTAAACTAGTATCAGGACAGTATTGGAGAAGGTAAATTCAAGCACATATCTGTTTATATTCTATGACACAGGAAAGGCTTGGAGCTGTGCAGAAGCATCTCATCTAGTCCCTTCATCCTCCAGATGAGCAAACTGGGGCACCTTTGGATTAAATAGCAGGTTCCATCCTTCAGCCTGCAGTGACTGATTTAGGGATCCAGGCACAGACTGTTCATTCCTGCCTGACTCCGAGATTACACTCCCTCTTAGGGCTAGAAGGAAACCCAGAGTTCTATTCTAAGCTGTTACACTCACATTTTCATTCAAGCAGTGGTTACTAATTTTCACTACATGCCAGATGGGGAGGCATTTACTCCTTTTATGTCTGATGTACAACCCAGTCCATAATGAGCACAAACAAATTGTACAAGATGGCTTCAGATAGCTATGACCAAGAAGGAAGGACAAGTTAGACAGGGTCTCCAGGAGGTGATATTTACTAGACGTGAGACCTGATGATAAGAAGACCCTAGCTTGTAGCATTCAGATAAAAGAAGGCCTGGGCTAGGGAGGGCATGTCCTAGTTAGGCTTTCTATTGCTGCAACAAAATACCATGCCGAAAAGCAACTTGGAGAGGAAAGGTTTATTTGACTTATACTTCCACGCTGCTGTTCACCACCAAAGGAAGTCGGGTTTCTCTGCAGTGTGGAGATCCATTTGTAGCCCTAAGTGACTAGGGAGACATGCATCCTCAACACTCAAAAGATCTTAGTGGAAGACCTAATCCAGAGACAGAACTTAGATCCCAAAGAGCAGCCAAGTGGATAAAGAGGAAGAGGGAAAATTGGGGAAGATGGCAATAAGAACTAAGTAACTGAACTCTGGGGAGCAATGAAGTCTTGTGGTGTGGGAAACGCTGACCTCTCTAACTGAAGACGCCGTGTGGTCTACCGACTTTATACTTTAGCCCTTGAATCGGGACTAAGAGGACGAGGAGGCTCCACCTGTGTACACAGCATGAGAGGAGTGGGTGCGGAACTCCCATGTGGATGGGCACACACACTGAAAGTCCTGGGTGCCCAGTGCTAAAAGCACAGTAGTGGTGGGCACTGCCAGCAGGAGAACTGGAGCCAGGAGAGACACTGAGTGAAAAGCAAGACTTACTCCACCTGCAACCGGGAGAGGTAGGGCAGAATGCTGCTCCCTGATGTCTCTTCAGATTCTACCCATGGGGAAACTGAGCCTCAGACAGTGGACAAGGGGATGACAAGACTGTGCCAAGTGCTTAGGTCTCCTCCAACTGGCTGGACCCCAGCTCCTTCCTTCTGCTAGAAGAGAGACCATCAGCAGGAGCTCCACATAAATACAAGACCTCAGCAGAATCCTGCAATGGGGACTTCTGCCTGAAGCTCCCCACGTGGTCACCCCCAATTCTCTGATCTCAAGGCCAGCCCTTTGTTCCCCCCTAGAAGCCTTGCAAACATCTTGGAAACTACTTTGATTTTTTTTTCAACATTTCTCTACAAAACAATATAAGGAACAAGCGGAAAAGCTTAGCTGTTCCAGCCAGAACAACAGGGCCAAGGCCTGCCAATTCCACATAGGTTTAGGTATCTCCTGGGGTGGGCGGAAGAGGACGAGACTGGGGGAGGGGCCCTACACAGGGCTAGGAAGCAGTAGACAGAACACTGTCTCCTGAAGGGGTTATCTGCCCAGGGCCTGGGTCTCAGCAAGAACCAGTAGTGCCCTAGGGGATTAAAGACCTCCCACATGACCTTAGAAAATGGTCAAATATGCCTAACTCCAACCGAGGACTCTCCACTAAGTACCCACCAACACTCAGAGCCAATATCAGGCCTCAGGAACCCTTTGGTACACTCCTCCTGTTCTAAATATGGAGACTTAGGCCAGTGAGTTTCACCTAAGGCATCTTCTAGGTTGCCATGAGTAATAAGCAGCTACTGGTGACTGACTCAGGACCAAGCTGTATTTCTTTTGTTGCTTGGATGCCCACAGCAAGGTAAGTCTTGCTGGAATCTTTATGCGTGAGAAATCTATGGGTTTGAAGTTTG
This sequence comes from Alexandromys fortis, assembly GCF_014885135.2. Lineage (NCBI taxonomy): Eukaryota > Metazoa > Chordata > Mammalia > Rodentia > Cricetidae > Alexandromys > Alexandromys fortis. The sequence continues at coordinate 5,752,579 of NW_026067979.1, forward strand.
GCCTAAGGCTACATACATAGTGACAGACTGGCTTCCAGATATCTTATCCCACTGTCTCTACATTCGTGACCTTCAGCATAAAGACTGAACCACAGTCTCTAGCCTCCCACACCAATAGAACCACATGGATACCATGCCCCTTAGTCCAGAGACTGGGGCTCATCACCGCCATCTATATTCTTGTCAGTTCTTCCGCATGAAGCCCTTAGGCCCATCAAGGTGTCCAGCTTTGTCTTCCCTCTGGTCTGTGGTCTTTGACTCTGTGGTGGTTTGAAGAAAAATGGCCCCACAGGCCCATAGGGAGTGGCACTATTAGGAGGTGTGGCCTTGTTGGAGTAGGTGTGACCTTACTGGAGGAAGTGTGTCACTGTGGGGTGGGCTTTGATGTTTCAGAAGCTCAAGCCAGGCCTGGTGGTGTTCACTGTCTCTTCCTGCTGCCTGCGGATCCAGGTGTAGAACTCTCAGGGACCTCTCCAGCACCATGTCTGCCTGCGTGCTGCTGTGTGTCCCGAAAATAACAGACTGTACTTCTGAAACTGTAAGCTGCCCTAGGTAAGGTTTTTCCTTTATAAGAGTTGCTGCAGTCATGGTGTCTCTTCACAGCAATGGAACACCAACTGAGCCCGCCTCCTTAGCTCTATGTACTTTACCTCCCTCCCGCTCCAGTCAGCTCAGACTGCCCTTTCTCCTTTCGCCTCAGAGTCACCTGACTGGGATGCTGCTCCTCGCTTGCCTTCGACAGTGGTCAAAATGTCACCCATCAACATGCTGTCTTCTCCCCTTTGACTCTGCAGCACGGTGCCTCCTGACAGAATAGATGCTCAGCTAAAGGCTGCTAAATGAATGAATTAAAACCAGTGCATTCCAAAAATCTCTCCTGTGTGGTACTTATACAAATAATTTTATTAAACATCCATATTCCAGAAATGTTCACCCAGGGACTGGTGGTTGGGAATGCATCCGCCTGGACCTCTTTTATGCCTGACAGACACACAGCTACACAGTTGCCACTCAGTATCAACAGGGGATGGGTTTCAGAGTGCCCAAAGCCTTGCCTGCACAAGCCCTTTATATACAATGGCACCATGTGTACGTATAAGTGACACAATGTGTATATACAACGACACAATGTGTACTTATAAGTCTTGCACTCCATTCATTGTGCTTTCAGTAATCTTTAGATCACCTATAACGCCCAATACAGACCAAGGCTCTACAAGTAGTTTTACACGTGAGAAGCAGTGACAAGAAAAGTCTAGACATATTCAACAGGAACACAACATACTTTTCCAAATATTTCCAATGTATTTTAAAATCTTCAGAAGTCAGCTGGATCTCAGGTGGAGAATGCCAGCGGCATGTGCATGTGGTATCTCCATAGGATTCATTTGTGGGGTGATAACATAATCACCTCATGTGCTATATTATGTGTATTATATATCTTAGTCTATAATACAATGTGTGTATATATGTGTGTGTGTGTGTGTGTATCTCCACATGTATGGTGTGTGTGACTGCAAATATTCCAGATACATTTTTCTCTAGTTTTCTTTTCTCATTTAATCTCATACTTCCAAACCAAGGCCCCTTTGTTCTATATGTTACTACACATTATTTTTCTAAAGTAAGAATAGAATTTCTCGCCCTTAGTGAAGCGCTCCCAGAAGCAGAGTGGGGCAGTTGTTAGACTATGATCAGTCCTCCTGTGTTTCTACGCTAGCATCAAGGTGAGGATGAATGAACACGCATTCACCAATGTACAGCAACGGCACCAGAATGGGAGGTGAGGAGCAGGCAGATAGACAGAGAAGAGTGTGAGATGTTTCAGGATGGGGATGGAGGAGAAAGATGGATACAAAAGAAAAGTTAGGGCTTCAGCACTGTGTTACTTAATAGCAATGCATGGAGAGGAGGTGTGGGCAGAAGGTGATACAGAAGAGCTAGACACCACTCTGGTCCGGTCCAGGAGGTCAAGAGAGATGAGCACCTATGAAGAGAAGCCACGGCACAGGCAGCCCCACCACAGCCTCAGAGGCCAAGGCGACGGCCATTAAAGCTTGCCCCAACTGGTATCCTCTTCCCTGTAAAGAAGGCAGAAAAACTGTCTCCCAGTGATTTTTGTCGTAAGGCTTTCCAACAAGTGGGAGCCGGTTTCCAAGTAGAACTTGTTTATGTCCACCTGGATCCTCAACGTTCAAAACAAACTTGCAAACAAAGGGCTCCCTGCCCTATAGCTGTCACCTCTGTGCTCTGGCCCAGAGGGAGCCATGGCTCTCTGCTTTGCTGATGACTTCCACAGCCGCAGATCACCACCCCCACTTCCCCCTGTGTCTTTCCTGCTACCTCCGATTGTTGTGGACATCCTCCTAGGAACAGCTTTGGGACCTTTTGAAAGAAACCCTTTCTTCCTAGATTTAGAACCTTGAAGAGAAAATAATAGTATTGCCCTCATAGAAGTTTCTTGGATCTTTTAGAGGGGTCCATGGTCCAGAGATCTCTTCTAAGGACTGAATTTGACAGCCTCCAGCAGGATATGTTGTTGAAAGAATCCCAGAGTAGACGAACCAGCAGTTAAACTGCATGTCGCTAGAAAAGGCTAAGGTGTGAAAAGGTTCAACAGGGAGCTGTCTAGGAAATGGCAGGGCTGTCACGGAGCACAGGGGCAAGTGAAGGATGCACTAGTGATTAGTCTACATTGTGTCTTCATGCATCGCACTCTGTTTCATACAGTAATTCAAAAGGTAGCTGCTGTCATTGTACCCATTTCATAGATGAAGATTTGACACTCGTAGAGGCCGAGTCTCTTGTCTGAAGTCACGCAGCTAGGAAGTGATGGGCTAAAGACAGCCTGTGGGCTCCTAACAAGGCCACCAGTCATGGGGCTTTCCTAACTTACGCTTTGTATGGTTAGCTGCCATCTTCTTTCCTGTCCCCAGTGGGGCTGATGCTCTGTGAGTGTAGAGGACTTTGACCTCCTGACCACTGTGCTCCTCCAGAACTGTATACAAGGCGAGCAAAGAATAAACCATTCCATATTACTGTTAATGAGTGGCTGGATGAAAAGGCATGTGTACCATTTTTCTATTCAACTTTGCTCTATAATCTGAAAAAAAAAGTTAATTGAAGTTTTGAGTGACAATATATGGAACTAGTTTGGTTGTTTTTATGCACCTTGTTTATCAGGACTTTCTCCCGGGGAGGGGGGGTAATAACTTTTCTCCAAGAATTAGAACCTAGTAAGATATTTTGGAATTGAGTAAGAAATCCTGTACTAAATCTGTAGGGGGTCTCCAGAGAGATCTTTGAGAAGAACTTAATAGTTTATTAGTCACTTCCTGTGTTTGCAGTGCTATTCCAGGCCTCTGTCCTTTTCAACACAGTGATGTATCTAAAAATCCCTTGGTATGCCTATTGAACTGTTTAATAAGGGAATCAGCCCGGAGCCTAGGCAGCTATACTTCCTCAAGTATCTCAAAACTTGTTACACACAGAACCACTAGGAGTCTGCTGGGATTGTTTTCAACCCTCCACCTCAACGGTCTATTTGGAATCCATTGCTATCTAAGGATTGACTTAGATCTATCTAAAGGCTGTCCAGCTACTGCCCTGCCTTGGGTTTGCGGCCATATCCTCCACAGTCCCGGCTGTTTATGGTAGGCACAAACACGCTATTTATCTTATAAGGTGTCTTTTCTCCGGTGTTAAGAGGGTTGCAGTCTCACCTTAACCGGAGACCCCAGACTCAAGCACCCGCGGTTATTTTCACATAAGACTTCTAGTTAACCCAGAAGGGTCTGCCCACAAGATGCTGTGCCCTAGTGCTACGAACACGGAGAGGTGGACATTCAGTTTTCTGAGGCCATACAAGCTCTAACCAGAGTCACTCTGTGGACCGGGTGGTATATACATTCTTCTAGTCTGGTTTGTTTGTTGTTGTTACATTTTAATAAGCATAAATTAGGCTGAGAGAGTCAGCAGTCATAGGAATGTAAAGAGCCCCACCCTATTTCGGTCAGTTGTCACTCAAAAAATATTTGAAAAATAGCCATGAGAACTAATTGCTAAAAAAATAACTTGAGGAAGAGCTAGTCGACTGTGCAGAAGCTGAAGTGGCCTTATGTCACGAGGTCACGTACCTGGCTGCCTTCCTCAGACATGAGAGAGCTTCAGGGTGAAGGTGCCGCGACCTTCCACAATTAGGGTTGTGTCATAAGTCAACGGTCACTTTGTCAACAAATATTTGCTGACACCTATTTGCCAGGCCGTGGCGGTGGGAGTCTACTGAGAAGACCCTTTTTTTTCCCCATAGAGTGAACATTTCTAGTGAGACAGAGGAGGTAAGCGATTATAACAAATTAATCTAGTGATCTCGGGAATCAAGAGAGTAATGGGTGGAGCGGGCACGAGTTGAAAGGATAAAGGGATCCCCGGCGTCTCATTCACTGGTCCGACCGCCCCATGCTCCAGTTCAGTAGGGACCTGCCCCAAACCATAGTGCATGCACCCAGCTTGTCCTGAGCTAAGGAAGAGCTCTCCTCCCGCAAAGCCAGTTTCTCCTTCTAAGTTCCTTCCAATGATAACTTTCTTTTCCTGTATCGGTTCACCCTTTAGACCCAAGTCCACCACCCCGTATTGGCCCCAGGACATCAGAGTCCTATTTTTTTCCGCCCACCACCCCCAGCACCCAAGCAGAAGCCCTGCAGGGCGGAGCCTCAGACACGCGCCGGCGCGTCCAGCAGGTGGCAGCAGCGAGCGGCCGCGCCCCCCGCGCTGCCAAGCCGCGAGCCCACATCATGGATGGCGAGCTCTCAGGTTTCGCCTGGCTCGCCCTGGCATCCCAGAACCCAGACGACCAGCGGGATTCATGAGCCGCTCTCAGGGGCCGGGGCAGGGGCCTCTGGCTCCCAAAGCTGGCCAAGAGGTGGGTCCCGGGGCGGGTCGCTGCTCCCGAGGCCGGGCGGGGACACTCTGCCCCCGCCCTGCCTCCCTGTGGTCCACACCCCCTTCGGGCTCCGCAGCCTGCCGGCTGGGATAACACAGGGTGCACGCGAGCCGGCGCTGCCAGCCCCGCTACTGCCCGGGGTTCGGGTCCCAGGTGCCGGGGACCGGGCACCCGAGTCCTCCTCGCCTGCCCCTCCTCCCTATTCACCTGCCCTACTCGTCCACTAGCCTTCAAGGCCAGCGACTCTAGCCCAGACGGCGAGGGACCAGCAGGGGGAGAGCGCACCTGAGGATACACAACTGGTCCTGCTCTGCCTTTTCACCCCTAGGTGATGAGTGAGGCCAGAAGAACGCAAGATTTAAAAAGCAACCGGGGCCTCCGTATTGAATGAAAGACCCACAGCGAAGGCATCACCATGAACACGAGCAGTAAGTGGATCCTCCTCTCCTTTGCCATGGGAACAGGGGTGGGGGCGGGAGGTTCAGGAGCCTGCGCCCCGGCTGCCTGGAAAGAGGAAGGAAGCCGGTATCTGCGGGGACACCTGACCCCGGGACTCTGTCCTTCGGGTGCTTTCAGAGCTCCTTGGCACAGGGACAGAGCTTTGGGGTCTGCCTTTTCCTGATGATTTTGCTAATGTTTAATCGGCGGCGCCACTTGCCTCTGTCGGGAAAACTGCTGTCTCTTAGCTATGCCTGGAAAGGCCTAGGAAGCAGCAGTGTGGCCATTGTCTGACTGTGGTGGGCTCCCAGGAGACCTCCATGCCCACATCTGGATATCCGTGGAGGCTCTACTTGTCCCGGGGAGAGCGGGGAAGCAGTGGGCGGGCCTGGGCGGGCCTGGGATAGCAAAGAGCAATTTGATAAACAAATCCTCATGAAGTCACCTTTGAGTCTGGAAGAAAGATCCAGCTTCGGTTCCCTCAGTGGTCCAGGCTGACTGCCCACCTACCTGGAGGCTGCTTAGCCTCCAGGAGAATGAGAGGAAGTGACAAGCCCTTTGAGGACCAGCTCTAGTAATGGCAGAGGCAATAACTGCCCTGCAGAGGCTGGACCAGACATTTTGCTCCTGGTTTGGGCCCTCGCTACTATGAAATGCTCTCAGCAACCCAGCAAGGGACAATCTACCTCCAGTAACGTTTGCTCTAACCATGGGCTCTGGTTGAGTTAATGCGACCTGGGCAATGCCTTAGGAGGAACATAACTGAGCTCAAATGTCACTGTCCTGCTCTCTCGTCAACTTGCTTGCTGGGTTCATCCCAGCACCAAATAGGACCGTTCAAGGGAGGATTCCAGCATGCATTCCCAGTGGGGGGTTCTGACTTTTTGGGAATAGTCCCGACTCTACCTCTCAGAGTGCTCAGCTGCAAGACCGGGAGGGTTGAATCAGAGACCCCCTCTGATCTAAGAATTGACAAGTTCTACAAAAGCAGTAAGGGGCAAGCAGGGGGAGTGGGTCAGCACCTGAGTGAGACTGTGTGCAGCCTAGACCCCTGTTTCCTGACCCTCCCTCCATTTCAAGGCCTTGGCACTGAGATGAGGAAAACAAAGCAGAGCAGCTGGGATGGAAATGAAATGTATTTATTTACTACGTATCTGTGTGACTCACGTCTCCGCCGTCTTCCTTTGTGTATTACATAGCTGTGTTAGGCAAGTGAGCGAGGCTGGGCTCCCTTTCCCTCTTATAGCCAAAGAATTTCCCTCTTAGCTGACAGTCTGAAATGATGGCTTTGGCTTTGTACCAGATTTGGGGAGGGGGTGGGGGCAAGTCCTGTCTTACCTGTCACTATTGGAGGGCTATATGTTTGCATCTGTGTACTTCCGGAAAAATTAAGGTGTGGATTGTCTGCCACTCCTTCCTCTGTCTAGGGGGGGAGTTTTCTGTATGGGAGTCTTTCCCAGTAACTGATAGACAAGAAGGATGGATCATCTGTTTTCCCAGGAACTAAGAAAGGCAATAGAAACTGGCTTTGCCTTTTCCCTGCCGAGAATCCTGAGATGCTTGTTCTGTTAGCAGCTCTATTTCAGACTGGAAAAACAAAATACAAAACAGATTTTTCCCTCATTCTGTCCTTCCCTCCTTCAAAATAATGATCTACGTAGTTAAATGTTGTACATAACACATACTGGAAAAAAATGCCGTTTTTCTAATCAGGGAGTGTTAAGCTGGCAGGCGTCCTGGGACATAGGCAATAAAATGACCAGGACAGCCTATAGGGAGGAATGCTTAGTAGCTGGAGAACCCTGTTGGAGACTCAGACTCAGGGCCTGAGAACTGGACTTCATCATTGAACTTCATCCCAACAAAGAGAACCTACAGATGGAGAGAATATAAATAGACCTCATAGGAGTGACAGGGCCATAGGGCCACAGAGGCAGCGTGTTGGCAGGAGGCCCTGGGCTAGTCTGATGCGATCAAAAATGTTCCCCTTTGCGATGTGAAATAGCCTAATTCACACGGCTCCCAGAGTGTATCTCACTTCCAGTTAAAGGGGTCCTCACCCCCGTTACTAAACTGGGCCCTTCTCCTGCTGGCTCCACACCAACTCGCCCATGGAGGCTGGGAGATCGCTCCAGCTTTGTAGATGACATTTTGCTATTAATATCAGGCCATTCCAAGTCATTTAGTTAATGGTTGGATTCTGAAAGGTCCTGGATGTGAACCTGTATTTGACAGTCAGTGGTTCGGGTGCCAACATCGAAGTTCGGGCAAACCATAACTTATTGCTCAACTCCTAATCAATTCATCTGGAGAACGATCCTACAGGGCTGCGGCTTGGAGGCAACCAGAAGGTCAGCTAGAGCCAGGTATTGTGGTGCCCGGCCTATAATCCCAGACTTCTGGTGGCTGAGGCGGGAAGGACTTCCCTAAATTCAAGGCCAGCCTGGGCTACCTGGCAAGTTCCAAGTCAGCCTGAATTACAAAGTGAGAAGGAGAAAGGGAATTGGTTAAGCGCAGTCTGCACCAGGGGGTCCCCAGTTCGGTTTGTCTTTTTCCCCTTAGGAACTATGTGATACTCAGTATGTTGTTTCATCTGAAAAAAAAAAAAAAAACAATTAGACTGGAATGGAGACTACATGGGAAAATTTTGTGTAAAATACTTTGTGGAGTACTTCCTGTGGGCACAGCTGTCATCATGTCAGCAACAGGTGATCGGCCTGTCCTCTTTTTTCCTGATCATCATTGGGATCGTTGCCACCACTAAATTGACTTTGGGACATTAGCGAGCAGATCACTTAGCCCCCTCATACTTTTATCAGGAGCTGAGAAGCATAGCTGGAGGGTAAATCTGCAGGATGGCATGGACTGACAAGGAGATGCTTTATAAACGGGCATACATTGTGTTTATTAATAAGACAGTTGTTTCTCACATGGCACAACGGGACAGTGCCCAGCCGGTCATTGCTCAGTGTGGATTTCAGCGTTATCCGGATCCTTGCTTCTGACATGGTGATCAGCATTGGCAAGGCATTTGGAAGAAGAGTGATTCTGGGGCTGGGGGATGGACCGAGAGGGTGCATGCAACAGGTGGGGCTCTGCCCTCAGAGCCAGTGAGGAAGAGGAGGGGGCCACCTAGAGCGTTTCCACTCACAGTCCCTTTTCACACAGGAAGCATTTGCCTCGCCCCAGGTAGATAGGTATGTGAAACGGACATAGAAATCAAGTAATCGGGGCTGAAGAGATGGCTCAGCAGTCGCTGCTCCTGCGGATTTGATTCCCAGCACCCACGTGGCGGCTCACATTCTCTGAGGATATGACACCCTCTTCTAGCTCTGTGGGCACTACGTATTCACGTGCTGTATATACATACATAAAAGCAAAACGCTCACACAATACAACAATAATAAATTTATTATAAAATAAATATAAAAGTGATTTTCCAGAGAAGTCAAATTTTCACTGATAATAAATTATAAAGAAATTTATTTTGAAACAATTCTTTGATATATAAATACTATAAATTTACCACATATTGAAGACTAAAATAAGTTTTTCTACTGCCATGATATGATTATTTATTTTCACACAATTAATGAAATCTTGGTTGACTATTTAATACAGCAGGGCATAAAATATCTTTAGCATTTTCAGAGTTTATCATGTTTCTGTTTCGTAATCATCAATTCTGAAAATGCCATCCCACATAAATACACAGTACAAAATGACAGGAATATGTTTAGGGCCATCTCAGAAATTGCTGTAAATTCTGTCCTAATCCCAAGGCAAAATTTTATTTAACAATTTTTCATGAAAGTAAAGTCAATCACTCAACCAAACAAAGAGAAAGTAAAGTCAGCAACACAAATAGCCCTTTTTAAAAGCAAATGTTCTACTGGGCAGTGGTGGTGAATGCAGGAGGATCTCTGTGAGTTCGAGGCCAGCCTGGTCTACAGAGTGTGTTCTAGGACTGCCAGATCTACACAGAGAAACCCTGTCTCAAAAAAAAAGTGTTTTAACATAATGCAATCAAAAAAATGAAAAAATGCAATAAAAAAATACTAATTTGATACTTGCCTGTGGAGGAATGTTAGTAAAACAGTATAAAACTTTTGTTTTCCATAATTAAACTATTATGTTTCTATAGGAGCCAAAAAAAAAAAGTTGATAAACACTGCCGTGATAAACATGCAATGGTTTCAAAGCCCAGCTAAGGTGTTCCGGACAGTGTTCTTGGCACCATGTGGTGTGTTAGCACTCTCAGTGAAGAGACGGCACAGTGCGGTCACGTGACACAGCACAGCCTAGACCTGCCAGAAATGCCAAGTTCATTACCTGTTTGACTTTAGCTTCTTCTGTGTCCGTTGAGCATTCAGGAACCTTTCACCACTGCCAAAGTTTTCACAACCCCGGCATTGTTCCCCAGCCCCATATAAATTGTAACCCACAGCTGAAACCCTCTATCCTAGGAGAGAGGCTTTGGCTTCTAGGGCTGGCTCCCTCGTCCAGCTCTCTTTCCTCCTACACACGGCCAGTCTAATTCCAGGGATCATTTGTCTCCTGCCCAACTGAGGCATCTCCTAACTGGTCTGTCCCACCCCCTCAGTCATTCCCCCGTATTAATTGTCTGCAACACCTTCTGCAGCACGGCACAGCATGCAATCCAACCCCGCCCCTTCTCTACTACACCATTCTGTGTCCTTTTGGGAGTGGGGTGGTTTTTGGTGTTTGGTTTTTTTTGAGACAGGGTTTTTCTTTGTAGCCCTGGCTATCCTAGAACTTGCTTTGTAGACCAGGTTGGCCTTGAACTCAGAGAGATCTACCTCTACCTCCTGAATGCTGGGATTAAGGGTGTGCACCACCGCCACTCTGCTTTGTGTCCTTCTTATGCTTGCCCCTTTCATCCCTCTGAGAGCCCACTCTGCAACCCTCAGTGTCCAGTAAGTCCTCTCCACACCACACCAACCTCTCTGCCCGCTCCCATGCGTCACCCATCTGGCCTCTCCACCCTCCAAAGCTGCCAGGTTCTCCCTGTATCCCTCTGCTAGCTAACGTCTCCATTGAGGATGGTCACAGTCTCAGAACTTGTTCCCTGTCGTTCTGTGTGCTTACATGTGGTCCCTGCGTGAGGCCCAGCTCTGCAGATACCTAATTCCACATGGGCTGTGGCATGCAGCCTTTGGCAGTGACACACTCTGGGGTTTCCATGAACCCAGACCAGTTGTCACCGTCTACAGTCATGGAGACCATCCATCAACGGTGCATGCTCAGGCAGCAGTAATCTTTTAGTCTCTGTTGAAGTTCTTGTGCTGATACCAGGAGTTCCCAAACTAGAAGAGACTGAGTTGACCCCAGCGTTCTTGAAGATCTGAACACCAGAGTCAGTTCCGTGCCCTATAAAATGCCATCTCGCTCACTGGGTGAGAGCTCTCAGAGCCCCTCTATGCCAAACATAGGGTCACACTTAAGATAGAATGAGCCTCCTGCACACCACAGACAAAGCTCTCTGTGCTCCTTCTCGGGGCCTGGCAGGCTACCAAAGTCACTTTTTCTCAGCAGTCTTTCTTTTGTTGGAAAGAGTACTCAGAAATTATTAACCCCACAAGAGTGTTACTGGCAAGAAGAAATTGAGCTTTGACATATAGATTCTTGGGTTCAAAGTCAGGGTTATCATGTACTGGGTGATCTCAGGCATAAGCGATTATGTCTAGAATGTGATTGGTAAGATACAAACGATTGGGGTTCTTGAGAGAACCAAATGAAATGCTCGTGAGTGTTGGGTCTCTGCGAACAGAGGTGAATCGGAAATTGGCCCTTGAGTAAAGCAAAGTTCTGAACTGATGGTGTCATAGTAGCCAGGCTCTTAGACTGGCATCAGATTATTTTGTCATTACAGTCACTAGTATGGGGTTTTGTATATAAATGAGCCATAACCTGCAGAATGATTATTAACCTGACACTGTACTGGGCTTAAGCTATAAAAGGCAGATAGGAAGTAAAAATCCTATGTGGTTGACACACATTGTCCTGGTTCATGCGGGTTACAAGATAGAAGAAGTAGGGGAGAGATCCATTAGAAACACAAACAAACAAAAAAGCAGCTGGGCTCTCAGCTTGGCTTCTGGCAGGGGACAGGGAGCAATGTATAGTGAGTTTGAGAAAAAGTTTCTTCACCAATGTGTGGGAAACATGCAGAAAAATAAAAGACTCAGCAATGGCCTAGGGCTGGGAGGCTAGTTACAGCAGCCATTCCACAACCCCATCATGATGGCACCTGGCCTGAAGGGCAGAAGGAAGGAGCCAGAAGGTTCTGCTTGGTGCTGGGTGTGACTACTTAACAGGGCCTGCAACCCTTGGTTCCAAGAGAGCAACCACCCCAGTTCTAGAGAAGTAGCCAGGGGAACCAACACCATTCTGTCCTCTCTTGGGTTCACCTCAGTGGCCCAGTCCCACTAGAAGCCACAGGGAAAGAAAGGCAATTGACAGACCTATAATAGCTTCCCTCCCATGGCCACACAGGGCTCAAAGCCAGCTAAGAAGAGAGGCAGGAGACAAGAGCAGTCAGTGTGCAAGATGTCCTTCCTTTGCCAATGCCACTGCTTGCACCAAAGAGAAGGAGCCATTCCCAACACAAATGCGGTAAGATGCCACTCAAGAAATTCCAAACCTAGAAAGAAAAATGTTCCCAAATCATGAAGCATTTGTTGATAATGATTACCTGAGGGGGCCTAGAGGAATAATGTAAATAAACCATTTTTTTAGATGGTTCAAAATAACAGCACACATCTCTGAAAAATCACAGTGTGATTTCAAGATCACTTGGATTGTATAAAGGAGGTGATATCCGTTCTGGATCCCGACTTCCCTGTCTGGCAAATGTTTCATCTTGCTGAGATAGCATCTGCTCTAGTGAATGGTCAACCCCTGGCTCTCACCCAGCGTTCACCAGATTCCATTGTAAATGACCAGAAAACACCCAGAAGCCTGTAAGCACCTCCAGCTCTTGGTAGTTCGCTGATTAAATTGTCATCCTGCCATTCTTAAGGGACCGCTGAACTAGAATTGTTGAGTTTAAATCCATCCCTACCCCTTAGTTGCTGTGCGTGTCTATAAGTAAATTGCCCACTTTCTACCCTAACTTCCCTTCTATGATGATAATCAAGAGGGCATGGAGTATTAATAAGACTTCTCATGGCGTTGTGGGGAATAGTCAGTCTGGGGGTTAGAGTGATGGCTCAGCGAAGAAGAGCTCTTGTTGCTCTCAGGAGGATCTGGGTTCAGTTCCCAGCACCCGTGTGGTGGTTCACAACCATCCTTAACTCCAGTTCTAGAGGATCTGATGCTTTCTTCTGACCTCTGAGGACACCGGACACTCACATTGTGCATATACATACATGCAGGCAAGATACTCATATGCATAACATAAAATAAATCTTTTTTAAAGTAATAAATCCATCTGTAGTTACAAATAGCTTGAAGTGATGTCCAGCACATACCAAGTGATTATAAAAAGAGTAAAAAGAGCCTATTAACTCGCTAGGGTTTTCATAGCCAAGTATATTACCTGCTGGGTGTTTTGAACAATAGAGACATGTTGCTTTACAGTTCTTGAGGCTGCGAGTCCAAAGTCAAGGTTTTACCACAGCAAGTTCCCTCTGATGATCCGAGACTCCAGATGTCTCCTGGCCTGTGCCTAGCTGTCTTCTTGTTTCTCTTCAGATCTTCCAACTTTGTGTGTGTGTGTGTGTGTGTGTGTGTGTGTGTGTGTGTGTGTCCATGTATCCGTGTGCAGATTGTTCCTTCTGGTAAGGAGACAAGGCACGCTGAATTAGGACCACCCTTGTGGCCTTATTTCAACTTGGTTATCTGTATGAAGGCTATCTACAAATCAGACTGTGTTCTAAGAAACCAGGTCTTGAGATCTTAAAGTCTGAATCAGGATGGAGGACACAAGTCAATCCCAGTGCCATGACTATTGGGGCAAAGCCCCTCAAAAGGAAATATTCCCTGTGGGTAGGTCTCTCCAAACTCCAAGCCCCCAGAGCTGGCATAGGATGCTGATAGTAATATGAAATACTAGTGTCGCCCAAGTTCTCTCTCCAGTTTTGATATTTAAACACCCACTTTGCCATTCCTGACCAGTAGGGAGTCATCTTGGGCTAGAAATAGTGCTCAGTTGGCAGTGTGTGTGCGCACATAGTGATGCTGTACACAGCAGGCTCTGGCTTGGATCCCTGTATAACCTGGGATTGGAGGCCTGTGCCTTAATCACAACTCTCAAGAAGTGAAGGAAGGAGGATCAGAGGTTCAAGGTCATCCTCAGCTACACAGCCACCAAGGCCAGCCTGAGCTACCTGTGATTCTGTCTTAGGAAAGAAAGAGGAGTGGGTACCTCGTACAAGGGAGGACCAGAGGTGGCTGAGCATGCTCACACTCAGTTTGCTGCACACACATGACACACCCACTCAGGACATTATTCATCTTTGTTACTCCGTAGTGTAAGGGAATTGACAGGCATGGTCTTGGTTTCCAGTTTGCGTAGCTCCTGGTAATGCCCAAAAGGAAATCAAAACTCAAAAGATATTTGTTAAAAGCTAGGTCTGCACCAAGCATGAGTCTGGTAACCGACAATATATAAAGCCAGTGTGGCTCACTTTCATGGACTTTACAGTGAGGCCCCTGGCAGCGTGCAGTGCTTGCCCTGTACTGAGTGTTTAATAAATTTGAATTATTAGGTAACTCAAAATTGGGATTTCTAGTTTATCTTTAAAACAAAAGTAGAGCCTGAGTGGTGGTGATGCATACTTCTATTCCCAGCGCTCAAGAGGCAGAGACATGGATCTCTCTGAGTTCAAGGCCAGCCTGGTCTACAGAACAAGTTTCAGGATAGCTGGGCACACATAAAGAAACTGTGTTTAAAAAAAAAAGCCTATTGTGGGTCTCTGTCTCTGTCTCCTTTCATCGCCTGATGAAGGTTAATATTCAGGAGGAAGCCTATATGTTTTTCTTTGGGTTCTCCTTCTTATTTAGCTTCTCTAAGAACCCGAATTATAGGCTCAATGTCCTTTATTTATGACTAGAAACCAAATATGAGTGAGTACATCCCATGTTCCTCTTTTTGGGTTTTTGATCCTACTGCACTTATTGGTTTCGTGGGAGCCTAGGCAGTTTGGATGCTCACCTTACGAGACCTGGATGGAGGAGGGTGGCCCTTGGACTTCCCACAGGGCAGGGAACCCTGACTGCTCTTTGGGCTGACGAGGGAGGGGGACTTGATTGGGGGAAGGGGAGGGAAAGGGGAGGCGGCGGTGGGGAAGAGACAGAAATCTTTAATAAATAAATAAATAAATAAAAAAGAAAAAGAAAAAAAAAGCCTAGATGATCCCAATCCCTGTCCCCCACTCTGCAGCATGACTGCAGTCAGTAGGATTTATACTTTAAGTATGCTGTATGTATACGAGTTTCTTTAGCCACAGTCGCCCCCAATCCCCAGAGTTGCCCCCGCTTCCTATTACTTAACAAAAATGTCTATGTTATATTGCCACTATGGCACTTGAATTCGAGCCCAGTCTAGTAAATGATCCACATAGCATTGTATGTGGAGCAGCGCTTGTAAAGTCACCATCATGCTTATGGGAAGGTGTCCTGCCTGGGGTTGGTGGCCGATCAGCCTATCTCCTACTACTAGGTATTAAAGTCCTTGAAGGGAACAGACCCCACTGTGGTCTTTATTTCCCTTGCTGACCTGTCCCAGGGGTGGATTTCTTATCCCGTTAGATGCATTTGAGGGAAGGCAGGGTACCCTGTCTCCTGGAGGTCAGATTTTGCTTCCAGGGAATGGGGTAGTAGAAAATAGAACCCAGAGCAAAGGAGACTATTTTGGATCCATGGTCCGCAGTGCTTGAATGTACAAGGTATCCTTCGAGTCTCCTTTCATGGCCGTTCCATTTTTGTTGTGACATAGAAAACACGCCTGGTCCATCTGAGGACAATCCTGTCCACAGTACGAGCTCTGTGTCAGCTCAGGAGGACACTGCCGAGAGCAAGTGCTGGGAGAGACAGGGATCTCCCATAGCTATCTGGGGCCTTTCTAGAATGCAGCTTCCTCCCACCCCTCTGGGGAGGATCACAGAAAGCTAAGCACAGTGCCTGTTACACACAGCAGCTCGGAAGACATCTAAGGGATGGATTGGTTAATGGAAAGCCCATGTTCTCTGCAAAACCCTTCAATAAAGATACGCGACTGTGTCCTTTCTTAGTTGAATTCTCCCATCCTCAACCACTGAAATGCCCCTATCAAGGAAGGAGAGGCATCGAGGGGGGTGGGCCTCGGGCTTAGGAGGAGGCACAGAGCACTGTGGGCTCCTGGCGTATGTGTTCCAGGCTGTGTGGACTCCAAGAGATGAGAGCCATGCTCTGCAGAACCCTGGTTGGGCTCTGCCTCCAGACACATCATATTCAGCAAGGACAGTGATAACCATGTGCTCCGGAAGAAGTGGCCAAACAGTGGAGGATGCAAAACCTGCTAGGGAGTAGGAAGACCTAGGCTCAGCATCGCGTATCGGTCCATGTCTGCCTGAGATGTAGTTTACCCCTCAGATATTACAGTGGAGCACATGCCAGACAAAGGGCACACACAGGCTCCCCCGTTGCTGTGGGTTGCTAGGGCAGGATCCTGCTTCTGCAGCGGTGACCACCCCCCCCCCAACTCCACCCTGGCAGAATCTTCCAGAGCTGCTTCCTTGCATCTGCTTGATTTTTGTGCAAAGCGAAGGTCTTTCTCTACGGGCTGCCATCACTTGCCCTCAGCGGCAGAGCCAATGAGGTGACTGCTTTGAGTAGTCTAATGACACAGTTGATCTATTTTAAGCACCTGAAGCGTACTCCACCAAGTGCCAATCTTCCTGCTGCGAGCCACTCTCAGCATGCAGGAGCGGGGGGGGGGGGGGGGGGGGGGCGATGCTCATTTTGACCACCACAGAGTTGAGAGAAGGTTGGGGGGAGGGGGAGGAGGAGCGGGGGGGGGGGGAGGGGGGGGGGGGGGGGGGCGCTGCCTGAGGTCTGCTCCTGCATTTTAAGATCCGGGAAACCGCCTAGGAATCCTGGCCCTGCTGTCCAAAGGGAGACGAAGGCATCCAGTGAATTATGGTATTTTCACAGTCAAAATGGAAGCCTTGCCTCTGATGTTGGGATTATGTGGCACTGGCACCTCAGGTGACCGTAAATCCCCCTTTCAAAGGGCACACACACAGCCGGGACTGCCACACACATAAGAGGAGGAGACCTAGGAGGCAGCTTTTCTGGAACAATGAGAAGCCCAACCTCCATCAGAGATGCCTCCTCCTCCCCCTCCTCCCAACGAAGAGGTCTTCTTTCCTAACTGCAGCCTCAGTGCTTTCTGCATGTTACTTTTTTGAATCCTTCCAACGCTGCCCTGAGTTCTGTGTCTAAGACAGGTCCCACGTTATGATGTATTCTCGCCATTCTGCACAGACAGACCTAGCACAGTCTATAATGGTTACGTTCATTAGCTCATTGACTTCCTTTCTGTCTCTGGTCCCCTTGGAGAACTCCCATGATAGCTGGGTGACAGACCTCGCCTGCTTTGTTCTGCTTGATCCTTGCTCCTAATTCAGCCTTAGAAGAGTACTGCTTGTACCAGCATATGTAGGACACAGGTTCATGGCTTCCCCTGTGCTAACCCCCTGAGCCCTCGCAAAAATCCTGCATGGTAGATACCATATATTATACTTAATTCACAGAAAGGGAAACTGGCTCAGACAATGAACAGCTGGCTCCAAACTCAGGTTTGAAACGGGCCACAGAGACTTGAGAAGAGATCAATTTAATATCCTTATTTTACATAAAAAGAAACTGAAGTTCACAAATAAAATCCCCTGGACAAGGTTCCACAAGCTGGGAAGCAGCCGTGCAGGTGTCAAACCATGTCCATCTGGCTGAGGCCACCTTTCCTGCCTTCCTGTCCATCCTCTGCATCATCTTTCCCTGTTTTCTGTGATGCAAACCCCAGGGAACGCATGGATTGGAGGTCAGTCTTGCAGTTGGCGGTCCCGGTCCCGGGACTGTTTGCTCCTTCACTCAGACAATAAACAAATCCCCAACCTATATGGCAACGATGTTTCAGGCAGCTGAGATACCCAGGACAGAGATCCCAACCAAAGATCATTTTCACCCTGCGTCTCCAAGGCACAGGCACTGGGGACTGTGCTGTCAGGGAACCCTTCGGGTGCAGAGAAACGAGAGGTGGAAAGGCAAACCAAAGTCCCCTGAAAGGCTTTGGAAGGTACCATTCAATCTAGACTTCAAGGAGATGAACAAATTTGTGTTAGATCATGGAGAAGGAACAACATGGCTTAATAAGTCATTGGCAAGCATCCCACAACCCCTTTTACTGTACAGCTCCTGAGTCCTGGGCCTTTGAGTGGAATCTGGGCTGTAGGACAACATCAAAGACCATGAGCATCTGGGGAAGGGTCAGGGGCACCAGCTGCTGTGTGCATGCAGTAGGAAACCTGAGTTGATACATAGGGTGAAATAAGGCTGGAGGGCTGGTGAGGCTCGGGTCCTTGAGAGTTTCGGGTGCCAGTTAAGGAGTATGTGTTACAGTTTACAGTCAGGGCGGAGACCCGAGAGGGTTTGAGCTGAGTAGTGACGGGACAAAGGCTGTGCATTATTTAGGAAGAACTCGTGGCAACACCTAACCGCTAACACTGCCGAGCCCAGGGGGTTGGCAACATGCAGTGGTACAAGCGGCTTCTGAGAGGGCGAGCTTGGGACTGTAGAGAGGTCCTGGCGCGGTCCCTCACCAGGTATTACTGTCTGCAGCACGACTCTCGTGCCCTGCAGTGGATCTGATATCTGATTCTGCCTTCTGACACTATGCAAATTGAGAAACTTTAAAAACTAGGTCACCGACCCAGTCACCAAAGCTCGGTGGTTAGTGAGTGCTTGAGCCACACCATCAGACAGGTAGCTCGGGTTCAGATTCCAGCGGCACTCCGCTTGAGGGCCACGTCACCTGCCCTGGCTCGCTTTATCTCTCCCTGCCCACACGTCAGTTTCCTCTCTAGAGAGGAGCAAGAGGGGAGTGAAAGAACGGGTGTGAGATGCTTAGCATAATGCCAGGCACGTGGAAAACACTCCAGAAGATAGATAGTGAGAAAGTGATGAAATACAGTTGAATGTGTTGGGAGAAGTCCCGTTAAATATGAGAAGTAATCATCACATTGGACGAGCTATTGTGACACTGGCATGCCTTCATCGTTCGCTTTCCTGGGAAAGGGGATCAGGAGCATATATTAATAACACCGGACTGAAGTGTTAGCTAGTAACTAGGGACTTGGGTGTGGGAACTCCTTCAGCCAATAGCCTTTAAGATACCGGCCCACTTTGGGCGTGGTCTCTGCAGAGGAAAAGCGAGCGCTGGGAACTGGAGCGGAATCCAGCAGCCAAAGGGGTTCCAGTTCCCAGTGCATGCAGAGGATAGAGCAGATCGCTACACTTACTGTGAGTTTATCCCCAGATAAATAAACCTTTGTTACACTCCATTTTGGGCTATTGTGGAACTCTTTTGTGCGCCAACAGGACTTTATTACATGTTAGATCCCATTCTGAACACTCCCCATAAAAAGGCTGTTTTGTTTTTGTTTTTTTAATTGCAGCCATGAGTCAGTAGTCACATTGTATTTTGGGGGAAGGAATCGGTTTTGGTTTTTGAAGGTTGGTTTTGGTTTGGTTTTCTCTGTGTGTACCCCTGGCTGTCCTGGAACTCACTCTGTAGACCAGGCTAGCCTTGAACTCACAAGATCTGCTTGCCTTTGCCCTCCTGAGTGCTTATGCCACGACCACTTAGCGTCACAATGATTTTTAAGGTGAATTATTCATTTCATTAAGGTTACTAAATTGAGATGATATAGGGACACCAGTGGCCATTTTATCTAGCAAGAGCAGGAAAAAATGAAATCATAGCTGCTATCCATGAGTCCATCCATACCTGAAGGCAAAGCTACCTCCCACCCCAGACCTCCCGGCTGTAAGAACCATCAAATTCTATTTTTGCTTCAGCTGCTTTCAGCTGGGTTCCTGTAGTCTACACCTGCGCAGACTCCAAACAAGGGAAGGGGGTTATAAGCCATGTGCTTCACTCTTACAGACTTTCTCATTCATCACGCTCCTAGCCGTCTTTAGGATAAAACCCTCTCCCATACAAACCCTGCTCGTGCGTGCCCTTTTGGCTTTCTGCTAAAGTCTATTTCATTTGAATACTTTGATTCAGACGTCTTTCTGGCTGCAACCCATTTTCTGTAGGTCAGTGTGGTTTGCCGGTGCATTCCTTAGCGTCCCCCTTAAATCCACAGCTCCTCGAGGACGGGAGGCATGTGTTGCTCAGCTGTGCATACACTTGCTCCCCATCTGCAGCCCCAGACCATGGGGGGACCAGGGAATAGCGTCCAGAGCTTGCGAGAATGCCTGTGCGTGCTGGACTTCAGACGCATGGCATCTGCCAGCGCATGTGTTGGGGGAAACTCAGCTTGACAGAAAGCTACCAGCCGATCCGACATAGATAAGAGTGCTAGACACAGAGAGGTTCGGAAATGGTTTTGACACTAAAAAGGAGGCCTCAGGTAATGTGCATGTGGCTGCATAGGTGTGTGTGGTTAGAGATTTGAAACTTGTATGCACGATATCCACAATAAAATGTTTTAAAAAAAAAACTGGATATGTATGCTGGCACACGCCTTTCATCTTAGCGTTTGGGAGCAGAGGCAGGTGGAACTCTGTAAATTAGAGGCCAACCTGATCTACATAGTGAGTTCCTTGACAGCCAGAGTTACATGAGCCCCCGTTTCTCAGTCACTGTTCTATTGCTGCAAAGAGACACCATGACCAAGGCAAATATTATAAAAGAAGCATATAGTTGGGGGCTTGCTTACAATTTCAGAGGTTTAATCCTTTATCATCATGACAGGAAACATGGCAGCACACAGGCAGGTGCTGGAGCAGGAACTGAGAGCTACATCCTACTCCATAAGCAAGAGAGGAAGAGCTGGGATTAGCATGGGCTTTTGAAACCTCAAAGTCCACCTCCTGTGACACACTTCCTCCAACAAGGCCACACCTCCCAACCTTCTAATCCTATCAAAAAGTTCCACTCCCTGGTGACTACAATTCAAATATATGAGCCTTGTGGGGGACTATTCTTATTCAAACCACCACACCCTGTCTTAAAATAAATGTTAAAAATAAAATTAGAGGATATGAGAGACACAAAGACTGAAAGTTAAAAAAAAAATTAAATTCAAGGAGTCCTTACAGCTGACAAGTCCGTCCATCCATCCCTGCTGCTATTATTACACAACCTCTGTTAACCAATGTGTAAAGATTAATTGAAAAATATACCACAGACCTAAAGAAGATAAAATCTAAAATCATAAGACGTCTCAAGAAAGTATAGGTTAAGTATCTTATGACTCTGAAGTAGGCAGTGACTTCCTTGACCACTATAATCAGTAAAAACAGGTAATAACCCACACAACAGATCCCAAAAGAATAAAGATAAGTGGCCAGCAGACCCTAAAAGGGAACTCAACATCATTGGTTTCTGGTGAAATACAGTTTAAAAGGTCCGTGTCCACCCGCCCAGGCAGCTGGCATCCCTCATATGTTACTGGTGGAAATGCAAATGACAATAACTTTAGAGGACAGCATGAGGGTGTCATAAAAATCCAGACCACGCCTACCTGTGATCCAGCAACACCTTTCTTAGCTGTGGGCTCATGAGAGATGAAAACACAGATCTGCAGGAAGATTTATGCAAGAATGTTCCTGGCACCTCCTTCGTAATAGCCCAAAGCTAAAAGCAACCCAAACGTTTGTCGGCACACAGTTAGATAAGCAGATCGGGATCCATTTATACAATAGATTATCACTTGCTAAGAAAAAGTCACAACCTGCTGATACAAGCCGCAACATGAATTAGTGGTAGAAACCGGTGAAGAGGGAAGTCAGATATAAAAGTATAAATTGTCTGATTCCATTTATGTGACGTTCAGGAGCAGACAGAATGAATCGCGGTAGGCAGAAATCATAACCAGGGAACCGGCAAGATTAATCAACACAGGCAGAAATCATAACAGAGATGTCACAATCAGTAAAATGCCTGCCACGCAGCCTGAAGACTTGAGTTGAGAGATCAGCACTCGTGTTTTTAAAAGAAAAACCAGACACCACTGTATACACAGTTCTAATCCTGGCATTGGGCAGGCGGAGATAGGAGGATCCCTGGGACTCAATGAACAGCCAGTCCAGTCAAATGGGTGAGCTCTGGCCAAGGTGGATAGCAATAGAGGAAGACACCAACCTCAACTTTTGACCTTTGCACTCTTGTGTACACACATGCGCGTGTTTGCCTGCGTGTGTATGCATGCACATCCATGAACACATGCCCGCAAAACAACACGCACATAAAGAAATCATAACGGGGTTTGCTTTTGATGAGGAAAAGAGTGACTGATTGCAAAAGGTCCCACAATAAATTATCAGGAGAGACGGAAATGCCCCTTACCTTGATCACGACTTTGCGTATTTACCAAAACTCTTGGTAAGATTTATGTGTTTAGAAATAATAAACTGAACACAGTTTCAGTGTGGCACATGGTTATCTCCTTAGAATATGATCTTAAAACCAGAACTGACTTCTGATCTCAGCTGTCCTGCTGAGCCTGAAGCCTCTGAGGCTGCTCCTCTCATCAGGGCCAGCCTGTCGGCCTGCTTGTCCTAAAGGGCTAGTTCAGCCAGAACACCTGTAGAAGTATTAATGGTTGATAGGCAAACCTTGAAGCATTATACATTTCAAGAGCCACCTCGCCAATATATCTATACTGCTCTCCATGGCTCTGACACCCTAACCACACTGGTCTCCTAGACGTGAGCATGTCCCCTCCAGCCCCAGGTCCCTTGCGTGTGACTTTCCTCCAGCTGACATGTTCCAGCCCCTGGCCTACAGTTGACTCCCTCCCATCTCTGTAGTCAGGCTGGAGTTCTTCCCCTCCCCCACTCCTCATTTCCTTCATTCCACTCCCCTCATTTTGTAAACCGTCTGCCTAATTACTTACTGTAGCTCTTTCTCATGTAATCATCAACTCCCCGTGCCCAGGAAACACAAGCGTTTCCCCAGTTCCCGGCACATAGAAATCACCCAGTAAGTACTGATAAGTAATGACTCTCGTCAGTGTGCCTGTGCCTTAGCGCATGGACTGTGGGATCTCACTGTGCTCAGAACTTCCTGCTTGGGGACCTCACTGGGGTTCCGTGGGTACCAGGAAAAGTGACACCAGAATAAATATCACTTGAGGAAAGCTTTTCGTGTCTGCCAGGGGACTCTGAGAAATCTTTAGGACACCTTGACCATGGGAAGGCTGAGACACTTTCCACGGATGACTGTGCTATATGTCTCCTCTATTGGCCTATGGCCTGAGAGTCCTACATGTGGCCACAGGTGAAGAATCTAAAACACAAAGAGTCTGGCCATGTATGACCCGGGGATGGTCCCCATCTCTAGTCCCTCTTCATCCCAATCCTGGCAATGGGCCAGGAGGAGTAAGCGGCAGTAGCAGAAGTCTATGTCCATATTCATGTTTTTACCCAGGTTCTTTTCTTCTTCTTCTTCTTCTTCTTCTTCTTCTTCTTCTTCTTCTTCTTCTTCTTCTTCTTCTTCCTCCTCCTCCTCCTCCTTCTCCTCCTCCCCCTCCTCCTTCTTCTTCTCCTTCTCCTTCTTCTTCTTTTTTGGTTTTTGAGACAAGATTTCTCTATGTTATAGCCCCAACTGGGAACTAGCTCTGTAGACCAGGCTGGCCTTGAACTCACAGAGATCCACCTGACTCTGCCTCCCAAGTGCTGGGATTAAAGGCATGCGCCACCACCGGCTGGTTATCCAGGACCTCTGGCCAATTGTGGGGCTCACCATCCTCTTCTCTTCATGTCATGTATCTGGTCATCAGACCACCTTTCTTCTTGTGTTGTCTGGATCTGACGCCACCGCCCTCCCTGAGCCCATTTCTCCCCTTGAAAAAAAACAGGCCCAGAGAGTACCTTCAAAGCCAGAGCAGCTGGGCATCGAGCTCAGCTAACCTGCCCAGGATGCCCTCAGATGCCTTCAGTCCTGCAGCTCGAATGAGCGTGTTGTTTTAGATGACCTCAGCGTCCGTGACATCAGCGCTATGGGGAAAATACTCCGTGGCTGGTAGCAAAGTCCACAGTGGGTGTGAACATAAATAATGCTCTAGAGAACCTCCAAGGGCTTTGGACTAGAGAAGCGCCTCACCCTCTTCCCACCCACCTGCCCCGTGGCCAAAATTCCGCTTGTCTTCGTGGCTGTCTCCCCTGAAATGAATATTCTTCCCAACACTTATGGTCAATAAACTGTTTTTGTGAGTGTAATTTGGGACTTCTCTGTTACTCTTCTGAGAGTCTGTCCTGCGCCAGTGAGTTTGGGCCTCTGGGCTACATGTTAATTATTGTACCAGAACTCCTGGAGTTGACCCAGGACAGGATGCCTCTTTGGCTAGCAGGGAGGTTTTGCTTTGGCTATGAATCTAGCTTAGAGAGGCAGAGCAAGCGAATGTATTTGGATGCTTTAGTGATGTGATCCCCTTTCTTGTCTGAACAATCCACTTAGCTGGGGTTTGAGAAGCAAGCGGCAATGAATTTCTTGGGCTTTGTTGACCTTAATATTGCCAGTAATTAGCTTTGCTACCAATAGTGCCAGGAAAATTCTCCAACATTTTACAGGGCAGGATGACAAGAAGAGATCCATCTAAATGTATATTTTATATAGGAAGGTTGCTGGTTAAATGTACGAGGGCTGGGCTGGCATCAGGCACATTGCTTCAGTACCCTACACCTCAGCTTGCTCAGCCATGAAATGGGTGGGACAATCATCTCCTTAGTGCTCTTTGGGCCAGAGATGATCACAAGACACAACATAAAGCCTTGAGTTGACCTTTGTCTGCTAGATATTAAGCAGCTATTTTCTTCCCTTGACTGCTTGAGAAAGAGACAGAGGTCAGCAAAGATCTGAATTGATTTTATTAGTTCTGGTTATTGGTAGTGTTTCTCTTACCCATTAAAGTCTAGAACAACTCTGCTCACAAGCAAACAAAGCAAACCCAGTTTTATATTTGGGTTACAGGTGAATGGACCAAGTGGGGAAGAGTCAGTCCACTGTGGATCTAATGTCATTACATACTACTGCCCTCATTGCAGGATTTCATAGTATTTCTGGGCCATGCCGCTGCTCACTCATCCCAGTGTCTCATTTGGAAAGCATGGTGTCTCTAATTGATAACAAAATGGTTTCAGGATGGTACCCATAAGGTGGAGGCTTAGCTGCTTCCCTTTGCATCTCGAAGGGCAGTGAGTGAGCCAGACCAAAAAGAAAGAGCCCTTTCATCATGTCTGTCTGAGCAGGTGACTTGTCTTGGCAGGCAGACTCAGAATGTCACCCTTCCGTTCCTTTTACAGCTCCCAGGTGAATGGTGTTGTCCCCGGGACTCACCGACATTCGCATTGGGAAGAACATGCTGTGGCCCTGTCAGGAGAACTCGTGTTTTAGTTCTACCTTTCCTCTTGCTTGTGCTCTCGGTTCCCAGCAGCTGCTCCTGAGACCATTGTCTACTGACGGCAGTTGAGTGGGTTAGGTATGAGCTCTACCTGCGGAAAGCTGACAGCCTCTGTGTGTTCCCCTGAATGTGGATCCAGGTAGCCCAGAAGCACCTCCGTCACGCCTCTTTGGGAGTGAGGATCTGCCAGTGTGCAGAGGAAGCCAGAGGCAATGAAAGGAAAGAAGGAAGTCCAGGGTGGGTGGCGGATGAAACCTGTCTGGGATGAAGATAAGGAGGCCAACAAGAGCCAGGAGTCGGATCAACATGGCCTTTAGGCTATGGCAAGGTGTCTCTAGCTGGGTCTCAGGGTAGAGTGAAGCCACGGGGGAGTAGTCAGTGCCCCTGGATGGGAGTCTGAGGTGAGTATCATTGGATTTGAGTTTTGAAAGCCTCAGTTTGGCTGCTGTGCAGAGAATGAGTTGGGAGGGGCCAGTTAGGACCTGGGATCCCCCAGGCTGGGATGGGGCTGAAGGTAATGGGGTAAGTGCCTCCTATTCCAGAGCCATTGAACGGCTTGTTCCCTGGTAGCTTTTTTTTTTTTTTTAAGATTTTACTTAACTTTATTTTGTGTGTGAGAGTGTTTTGTCAATGTATGTGTTTGTGTATTTATTTTGTCAATGTGTGTGTGTGTGTGCACGCACACACACACACCTGTTGCTTAGTGAAATCAGAAGAGGGCATTGGATTCCCTAAAACTGTAGTTACGGTTGGGTTGTAAGGTTGTAAGTACTCTGTGTTGTGAGGCTCTGAACTGAAGCCAGGTCCTCTGCCACAGCCATCTGTCCAGCCCACCCTAGCAGCTTTTGTACCATCCACTTAAGACTATGATTTGGTCACTATTAAATCGTTGACTAGCGCCGTCATAATGCACTACTGTATCCTGGGCAGCGCAAACAACTGAAGGTTATTTCCTCACAAACGTTGACATAGAAGTCCAAGGACGGGGTCAGGCAGGGATGGCTGCTATTGAGACCCTCTATGTGACCTGCCAGGTGGCTGCTGTCACACGTGTGCTCACAATCCTTTGTGAAGCCTGTGTCTTCACCTCCTCTAGTAAGGACACCGGTCATGTTGGATTAGAGTCTACGTCATGACTTCATTTTTGCTTAATCTTCTCCTTAAAAGTCTGAGATGCTGGTGGTTAGGAATTCAGTCTCTGAATGGGGCTGGGGTCATGAGTCAGCCCATTGGTAGTTCCTCCTGATGGAGATAGCCTTTAGTATTTCTGTTCTCCCTCCCCATCCCACGCTGGTAACCACACCTGCAAAGTGAAGGTCCTATAACACTTTGATGGATTTCATTTGGGTTTTGGTCTTCCACCCGAATGGTGTTATGATTGTTATTATAACCACGGGGATTTCCTGTGATGGTTACTTCTTGGGAACAAATCTGTTGCATTTTACTTTTTCTGTGGCCTCAAGAAGCACCTGCTATCGGAAGCAGCTGTCAAGTTCATCCTGAGGGGGGAAAGAAATCTTTACCTCCTCATCTCACCTGTGGCTTGTTTGGTGTATGACCAAGGAACACTCCAGGTCTACACACACTGCCTCCTCCAATGACATAGAATCAGATGGCAAGATGAAACACACGCACAAGCCACGGTCCTGCGTGTGAGCTGTGCCAGGGGTTTTCAAAGTGTAATCTTCAGAGTCACCAAGTAATATCGTGGAGGGATTGGCTAGAGAAAGGCAGGTTCTCAGCCCTCATCGTAGAACAGCTGAACCAGAAACCCAGGGTGGAGCCCAGCAATCCGAGTTTTGACAAGACAGCTAGGAGTTTAGATGCCTGCTCAAGTCTGACGGCACAGCTTAGCCCAGAGAAACCCATGCCATGAGATTTCAAAGAAAAGTAGCTCATATGTGGAGTGGGGGATGAAAGGAAAACCAGAGACTATTTCTAGAAATGTGGTACATATGAGAAAGGCCTCGAAGAGTGGGTAGGATTTTTATATTTATATGTAGAAGATCATATTTACTACAGCTGCCATCTGCATGTTTATGTATTTCTTTTTACAAAAGTAATTAGCAGCCTGGACTCTAACGGGAAAGATCTGCTAGCTGTCCCTTCCCTGCATTTTTACTGGCTCACTATGAATGGAGGCTTCCACCAGCATATGCTCCGTGACGGAAGTGGCGGTTGCAGTTGGGGGCACTTGGCTGGAGGCTTGCCAAGTTCCAAACACAGCTTGGACTGGGGGTAGGGGCTCTAGCCCTATATCTGAGACAAAGTAATTCAGAGCATCTTTGAATCTCACAATGGGAAGGAGTTTCCAATGCTGTCTAGTCATTTAACCCAGCTAAATAACCTCTGAGTTGGCCTTGAGGGATGGGTGGAGCCAGGACACAGTATAGACACATAACTATTTTACCAGACCACTGAATGACTCTGTAGAACAGTGGACAAACTCTGGCCTGCAGACCAGGTTCTCATCTCCCTCCTGTTTTTGCAGGCACTGTTTGCTTGGAATACAGTCACGTCTGCCCACTGATACCTTGGGCCATGGCTGTTTTGTCCTATAACAGTACAAGTTCTTAATACTCTCTAAGTAACCAAAAACCCAGTTCAGACTACTTCAAGTGTCCATTGGTTTCTATATCTTTGAAGTTCAAAGAAGTCCAGTATGGAAAGCTGTGGCTTGGGATCCTCTGTGAGACAACTGCTGGGTCATGTCCATACTGGGTCATGTCTGTACTGGGTCATGACTGTACTGGGTCATGTCCGTACTGGGTCATGTCCTTACTGGCTCATGTCTGTACTGGGTCATGTCCATACTGGCTCATGTCTCTACTGGGTGATGTCCATACTGGGTCATGTCCATACTGGGTCATGTCCATACTGGCTCATGTCTCTACTGGGTGATGTCTATACTTCCTACTGTTAGGCTTCCTGATCTCTCAGACAGCTTAACTCTCCAGACTTCACCACCCATGTCCTTTCTACTCCACCCAGTCCTCCCTGCAGAGAGCAGGTGTCTGTGTCCAACTGTCTTGTGAACACTAGACTTGAAATCAAAAGTCCTGAGTTTGCCTCTAAACAGAGAAAACATAAGATGACGGGATACTGTGGAAATCAAAACAAAATTCTGAATGAATATAAGGGGTTGCTTTTATCCTCTCAGAATCAAAGCGTATTAAAGCTGGCAGAGGCCCATCTGTCATCCCATCCTCATACTGTAAGAAAAAAAATCCATAAACCTGTTTTAGTTGGCTCATACTATATTCTTTTTTATTTTTGTTTGTTTGGTATTTGAGCCAAAATTAAAAAAAAAAAAAAAAAGAAGCTAGAAGTTTTACTTTAAAATCCAAATTTCCAATTTCACTGAGCTGTGTCCCTACAGGGCAGGAACCAGTTGAAACCAAGTAGGGACATGCCTTTAGGACAACAACCTGCTACTCCCTTTATCTCGTCCTAGCCACATCACTCATGTGTCCCCGTTAGCACTGAGTTCACGCTTCTTGACTTGATGGAATCATGCATCTGATTCCCAACAATCTGGCTTCTCACCCTGTCAACATTATTAAAGTCCCCCAGCCTCAACAACATGTAGGAAGCACACAGCCCTGAGAAGCCACCCATGTCTTCACAGGGCATCTCTGTCTTGGGGTCAGTTTCCTCTCTATGACCAAGCTACTTAGTGTGCCAAAATAGCTAAGTGACTTACCACAGTTCTTTTGGAGGGTTGGAAACAAAGCACTCAAGATGTCTATCTTTTTGCCCTCCCTTGATGGGAGTATGTTTGTTCCCACTTCCCTTCTTTACCCATGAACCCCCAACTTGATTTAAGATGGAGCTCATTTTAAAGGGGTTTTGACATCAAGCTAGAATCTCAATGCCACATTCTCTTTTATTTTTCTTTCATTTTATTTTGGCTTTGTTTTTGGTTTGAGGGGGCTTTTGTTGGTTTTCAGCTTGTTTTAATTTGTGTTTGTTTGTTTTGAGACAGGGTTTCACTATATAGCTCTGGCCATTCTGGAACTCACTATGAAGACCAGGCTGGCCTCAAACTTACAGAGATCTGCTCCTCTCTGCCTCCCAAGTGCTGAGACTAAAGACGTGCGCCACTATACCCAGCTAAGTTTCACATTCTAAAGAGAATGAGCATGCTTTTCTATAGTGATATATAGATGATAAATACCTTGGACTTTGCAGATCACATGGTCCCTGCTCCTATTGTAATCTGAAAGCCACCGTAAACGATGCACCAGTGAGTAGATGTGGTTATTGTGACACTTCATCTTAAGGTCAACTTTATTGGACTTAGAGAAGCCTAGATTAATAAAACACACCACCGGGTGTGTTTGTAAGAGGATTTCCAGAGAGGGTTAAGTAAGAATGAAAGACCCACCCTGACTGTGAGCCACACCATCCGATAGATGAGACGAAGAAGCCAGACACATGTTGCTTCCTGACTACCAGGAGGCAATCAGCTTCCTCCGCCACAGGCTATGGCTGCCATAATCGTCTACCTCACTACAAGCATACATAGCAATGGACTGAGCAAACCATGCACCCAAACCTCTGAAATAGTAAGCCTCAAACAAGCCCTTCCTTCCTTAAGGTATGTTAGGCAGTGTTTTGCATAAGCAATGACTGGTCTGATTTGTGTAGCTGTGTCCCATGAAACTGCTCACAAAGACAGACAGAGTTGACTTCATGCTGTGGAATCATTCAGTAGGCCTACAAAATACAGGTTTGGGGTGGTCTCCCAATGCAACCCAGCTTCTATGGATTAAAGGATAAACTTGGACGGAGCATTTCCAAATAGCTTGCCATGATTTCTTTGTGGGATTTTATCTCTCTAGCATCAAGACTCATATAGTGTTACCCTTTCTAAGATGTTGCAGGATCTCTGAGAGTCCCTGAGACCCTCTGCGAAGTCCAGAAAATCGGCTTGATTTGTAAACTGACCTTAAGTTATTTTCTTCCCCACAGTAGAGGTTTACAAAAGCAATGGTGTGGTGTGATCACCATTCTGGCAGCTAGTGGAATCTGTGCTTCTGCACTTCTGTTTTTTTTTTTTTCATTCCTTAGGTATGATTACTCACATGATAAATATTTATATATACAACTGATACAGACAAAAGCTCTTTGGCATTCATGGGAAAGTTTAATTGAACAGAGAAGTCCAGGAACCTAAACTTTCCAGAACTGCTGCCATGGTAGGATTCTCACTACACTTTCCCTAGGCTGCAAAGCTCCACTCCATGTATGGTGTGATCTTCCAGGTGCCCTCAACAAGAGCATCATCTTCTCCTAGGCAGGAGCTAGGCTGATCACTATGTTTCATGGTTGCACATGGTCGCATACTAAGTAGGCTTGTCTTAATTTTTAAATCTTTATGTTATCATGTTCCAGATTTTATACTTGGCATTGAGACTAAAGAGCCAAGCTCAAAAGTTCCCTCTGCCTTTGGTGTTAGAGAAGAGTCTTTTGGGGGACCTAGAGAGCAAACAAATAATCATCTGAGTACCTGCTGAGAATACACCAAGAGAGAGTGCCTAGGATTATGAGAACCAATGGCACCGTTCACCTTGCTGAGGGGAGTCGGTGGACAGCATTGGCCCTGAGAATTGTGGGGTGGAGTTCTATCTAAAACAGGATTTATTAACTTTGACACTTACGGACATCTTAGACCAGATGGTTCCACGTTGAGAGGAGAAAGAGGAATTGTCTTGCGCATTATAGGACGGTTACTAGTGCTAGGTGTCAATAACATACCGGTACACATCACAGTTTTGATAACCAAACATGTCTCCTGGCATTGCCAAATAACCCTGGCTGGGGGTTGTCCCTAGTTGAGAACTGGTGATCTACAAGGGGGTGATGCCAGGAAGGCCACTGTGGTGAGTGATGCTCACAGCTGAAATGGAGCTAGCAGCAATGGAGAGGAGGCTGATCCGGAGGTTGTCTATCTGCATGCAGCTTGATAGTGGATAGACAATGGGGTAGACCAGGAAGTGCAAGGGATGACTTTTGTTTGCATCAATGACACTAACAGGCTGACTATGAAGCCTCAAGGTCCAGGCCATGGCAGTGAGGGGAGACACCTTTGCTCTTCTCGCTACCAGCATAACGACCTGAGTTGTTCATCTTTGCCTGGTAAGGGGTGGCTACAATCACGAGCCCAAAATACTCTTCTTAAAAGAAATGACAGCTTTATGGGTATAGGGATAAGTCATTAGAATTCGGCTTAATACCGTGTCAGTAATAGTAATAGCAAAGTAATAGTAGTAGATTCTCCCTTTGAACCTTTAACCCGTCTAGACCCAGGTTCTCAGTGCATCTCTCAACCCTCACCAGAAAAGCTTCCTTTAGCAGGTGGAGACCAACACAGAGACCTGCAACTGGTCGAGAATAAGACAAAGAATGAGACAGTGGCATTCTGAGCCCTCGGTAGGACATCCATATTACACCCCTCACTTCCAGGGCCCAAAGATCACTGCAGAAGAGGGGAAGGGAAGAGTCGTGGAGCCAGAGGCAGTGTATGAGTGTAAGGAAGCTCTGTTCTTACCAGACACAACGGGGAGGTCGCCCAGACGAACTCACAGCAGTGTGACAGCAGGCACAAGACACCCAAAAGCTCAGACCAGACAAGAGACGGGAGGCAACCATGAAGTTTCACCTCTAGCTGGGGAGTCATTGGCAGCTGATAGGAAAGGAAGAAAAAGTTAGTTTTCTTTAAGGATGTAAGTCAACCACACTGCAGTAGAAGGCCACATATCCCAGAGCGTATGGGTAGCACAAACTGGGCTCAATGGTTTGTTTTTAAATATCATTATAAAGTTGGGTAGGTATGGAATGAAGAGATAGATCTTGTGGGAGTTGGAGGAGGGAATAAATATGCTCAAAATACGACGTATGAAGTTCTCAATGAATTAATAAAAATAATTTAAAACAGAAAAAGAAAGGATAACTTTAGAGAAGAAAAGCCATCTGCCGTGGCTGAGAGAATGAAGTGTGTGTTTAATCGAGCATCAGTGGGACAGTATTTCAATGCCAGTTAAATTTTTTTCAAACATTCATGGAAGTTGGCAAACATACTGCAGAAATATACTTTGTAATACCCAGGAGGAGGCTGGCACATTATCTGATAACGCTGTTTGTGTTCTCGCCTTAGCGCCGAGGAATGCTTAGCTTTTCCTTCCAGTTACTAACTCAAGGGTTCTCATCCTCGGGTGAGCAAAGGGATGTCCAGAGGAGGCTTTTAGAATTGTGACATCTTAGGTGGAGACCCATAATCGGTGATTTAACAATCCCCGGCACGCCAGAAAATTCCACCGCAGGCGGTCGGCTGATCACTTCAGGAAATAATGTCTCGCAGTAAAAAGTGCCTTGGAAGAAACTGTTGTGGTTCCTATCTATCCTTGCCCTCTGCTCCGGGACACATTTATCTCCTCCAGCTCTCCGGTTTCTATCCAGAACTGTTCTGACAAACACTCCCCCATTGTTTAGATGCTCCCAGATCAGAGTCTTTTCAGGTTCTGTATCGTGCTTGCGGCAACAGATGCTGGGTCCTAGCTAGACTGGTCTTGACCATATAGACACGTTTATTTCTATCACAGAAAGCAAATAGAGGGCCAAGGCGAGCTCGTTGGAGGTTCTATCAATACCATCAAGCCCCCCGATGGTTATTGTCTGAAGTGGCTTGGAATTCAGCATGAGCGCACAGCCACACCGTTGCATATGGATAACACTGTCCACTGGAGAAAACCTTCCCAGGACCCAGTTCTATCCACCCAGCCTCCAAAAGACTCCTCTGGTGTCTCATTGGCCAGCAGCGCATCACCTGTCTTAGATCATTGGCCAAGGAAGGAAATTACTAGTATCCATTTTTCTCCAGTCAGGATTCCCTCCCCAAGATGAAAAGGTTGTCACCTTCTCTGAAAGCCATGTCAGCTCTGAGAAGGGTCCACAAAGAAAGAAGTTTACCAAGCGAAGGGGAGAAATGATGGCTGAGAAGGCAGCCGCTGGTCTCCTTTCTTCCAGAACCTTCTCCATCCTCCCCCACACTAGAGCCAGAGTTGAAGGCAAGTGGGAGTCGAGTCTATTTGAACCATCCCTGTGTCCTCACTTAAGCTATGGGTCATGTTGTATCATGCACTCCAGCATGAAGTGGCCCTAAAGTACCTACTCAGTTTAAATCAGTGACAAGTTATAGTTTGGATGGAAAACTAAGTATTAGGACATAGTCTAGCTAGTGCCAGGGGACAAAACCCTGACTCAAACTCTCATCTTTCTATAGCGGGGGAAGAAGGCAGAGTGTACTGTATTGGTTTGTGCAATCAGAAAGTTCAGACACACAAGAGCTCCAGGTCCATAAAGATCCACAGACTCAAATAAAACACTCAGAAACCTGTTCACACTCAGTTCTGAGGCCATTTCCAAGAGGAAACTTAACTCAGATGACAGCAAAAACCCTCATGACTGTCCCCTACTAGTGCAACTAGGCAGGTGTCTTCCTTAAGAGCTCCTACAAGAAGAAAAAGCCAGAAGGGTTAGGTCATGTGCCTGTCATTAGGCTGGAAAGGGGCTAGCACCCTCTGCATGGGCGAGGTCCAGACTCTTTGACCACTGTGTCTTGGGACAGGGTCAGTCCTACCCATATTCCATGAAATGGCTTCTCACAGGAATGAGATTCCTTTGCCAAAAGAAGCTGAGAACAGATGCTGAGCAGGCAAAACAACAGATGTCCACTGTACTTCTGGGCAAAAAAAAGCTGTTTGCCGGGCATTATACCCAGAGTAAACCACCACTGAGAGCCTCTTGCTCACACACAGGGAGATCAAACACTTCCTCCTGCCCCTCCAAATTGCAAAAATTAAACTTGAAAATTGAAATGATCATTTGTTGCCCAGATTAAAATGGGAATTTTTGTCTGCTGGTGCAGTAAAACCTTCCTATTGTTTCCCTCCTAAATGATATCTAAGAGATTTTTCTCTTTTGTCTATTGCCTTTTGGTCTTTGCCTTCTTTTTCTTGGCTGCTCACCATGTCTTGACTTCTTGGACTCAGAAAAAATGCCATTTCTTTCTGAGGGTCAGCAAGATGGCTCAACAGGGATGGGAGCTTGCCCTGCAAGCGTAATGACCTGAGTTCGATCCTCAGCACCCATGTAAAGGCAGAAAGAAGGAAACAACTCCATAAGGTTGTCCTCTGACCATCACATGCTCTCTGTGACTCCTGTGCCTTGGGATGAATGGGTGTGCACGTGGGTACACACACACACAAATTAGTCAGACACTTTAATGCCATTTCTCCATGACACTCTCCCCAGTTTTATCTTTCTCCTTCCTTCCCTTCCCAGTTAGAAATAATTAATAATCCTATCATGCCACATAGGTACAAGGCTCTACCTTAGAGGGCAGATACTAGTGATGTGTCTTAGTCATTTAGATAATGAATACGACAGGAGTGCCTGCTATAGCAGGTAAGTATGTCTGGTTCTCAGCCTTCCTAATGTGGTAACCCTTTAATACTTCATGTTGCGGTGACCCCCAACCATAAAATTATACTTTAGAACTCTAATTTTGCTACTGCTATGAATTGTATTGTAAATATCTGATATGTAGGATATGTGACCCCTATGAAGGGGTCGTTTGACACTAAAAGAGGTTGAAAACCACTGGACTAGATGACCCATTAGAGACAAAAATCATCAGCACTACCACCACCACCATCATCACCACCATCACCACCACTATCATACCATCATCATTATTATCAGCAGCATCATCACCATCACCACCATCATTGTCACTAACATCATACCATCATCATCACCACCATCTATAATCACCACCATCATCGTCACCACCATCATTGTCACTAACATCATACCATCATCATCACCACCATCTATAATCACCACCATCATCGTCACCACCATCACCACCACCACAATCGCTATCACCATTTCCATCACCACCGTCATTATCATATACACCTTGCTATGCCTGGAACTTCCTTTGGGGTAAAAAGTGTGTCCATCTTTTATAGTTCCTCGATGTTTAACTTTTAGTAGTAGTGTCATCATTATGATTTTGTCGAGCTTTGGTTGCCATGGACATACTGCTTTCTGAGTCTTTCAAAGATTCTGAAAAGCAATACTATTATTCCACCTTACAGAAGTAGAAACTAAGGCTCAGGGACATGAAGCCCCTGGCTCACACTCACAACCTGTAAGAGACAAAGCCTAGATATGGGCCCTGGTTTGACAGGTTCTGTAGCCCAGTCTCTCTCCACACTTGCCCAGTAGGGAATGGAAACTGGCTTCTGTTTTTCTGCAAAGACTGAGGTTTGTATCCACTACCTTGCATGCAAAGCATAGGCTTCAGACGGGGATCTGTGACCATGTGAGCGAGGATGAAGCTTCAAGTCCCGTTCTTTGTGTCGACTGCTTCTAACCATGGGCAGATATCCTTGAGGCTTCAATTAGTTCCAATTCCATGTGTCTCCAATCTCATAACCTTCTATGAAGGACCTTGGATGTCAGGCTCTTTGTTGGCAACATTATGAAGCTAGCTCTAAACCAGATGTCGAATAGAACAGTATAGACTGAAGAAAACATTCTAGTTCTGTATTGTCCAGGATAGCAGTTTAGGAGTCTGTGTAGTTATGGAGCACTTGAACTGTCTAGTATAACTCAGAATTGAATGTTCATCTTCTTTGTCTTTTTTGCTTATTTATTATTTATTTATTCATTTATTTATCTATTGGTTTTTGAGACAGAGTTTCTCTGTGTAACAGCCCTGGCTGTCCTGTAACTCACTCTGTAGACCTGGCTGGCCTCGAACTCAGAGATCCACCTGTTGTGCTTTTCGAGTCCTGGGTTAAAAGTGTGCTCCACCATTGCCTGGCTTGAATGTTAAATTTTTTTTTAATTTATTTATTTATTAAAGATTTCTGTCTCTTCCCCGCCGCTGCCTCCCATTTCCCTCCCCCTATCCCAATCAAGTTCCCCTCCCTCGTCAGCCCAAAGAGCAATCAGGGTTGTGGTCCTTGGACTTCCCACAGGGCAGGGAACCTTGAATGTTAAATCTTAATGAATTGTCATTTAAATAGTCACATGGCCAAGGCTACCTACCACATTGGACAGCCTACCATCAGCTAGAATCATCTGGCTGTTTTCCAGCCTCTGACAACCCCTTAGCAGAGCTCGAAATCAATTTATTTGGTAGCAGACAGCATTTGAAATAAAATGGAATAAAATAATGGGATAGAATTGTTTTCTTTTTCAGAAAAGAAAAAGGAAATGTGAGCATGTATTATGTGTGCTAGGCTTTGCTAGTGACACCTTGTTTCACAGATTTATATCTGGGATCATGACCCAAAAGAGTTTAAAAACAGCTTCCTGCCCCAGAGTAAAGTCACGGAAATTTTGAGAGTAACAAGCTTATATGGCGCTTCCTTCTCTAGCCTAGAGCTCTGCGAGACCTCATTGCAGGAATATTCTGTCCCTCTAGGTCTTCCAGGCATGGGAACAGCGTGTGGCTTGTCTAAGACAGTAATAGAAAGTGACTTTGTGGTCATCTGCCTATATAGATGCAGAGACCCAAAATGATGACCTATAGGCAGAATCTAGTTTCTGACCACAGTCCCTGGGACTCAGTAGTTTTATTTTTTCCTCCTTTAGATAGCTCATCTCTTCAGTTGGGGTACCTTGGTTCAGTTTTGCCATCCCCATCCAACACCCCTAAAGGAACTGCATGTTGCAACCTGTACTTGCTATATATGCAATTATATAGAATGTGATAGGAAGCTGGGAGATCCCAGGATGCAGCTGTTAACTTTATAGGTAGGCAAACAAGCCCCAGAAATGGGAAGGGAAATGCTGAGACTTCCCAGAGAAGCAGCAAAGGAACAGGTTCTCTGATGCAGAAGACAGAGGAATGATGGGGATAGGAGGGGATGAGAAAGAAGGGGCTGGACGAGGAGTTGGAAAGATGGTTAATACCCTCATAGCCGAGGCCTACAGCTAGGTTGGGCTTCTGTGGAGTAGGTGATGAGATTCTAATAAACATCATGAAGGTCGTGAGGGGAGCATTGCAGGACTCCAGACGTTTGGGCCAGGGCTTTGCCCACTGAAGAGAGCCTCATAAAACCCCGGACATCTGAGAGTGGAGAGAGCTTAAAGTAGCTTCCAGGATTCCAAAACTTGTGCCCTGCCCTCCGATGAAACATCCCTGGCCTGAAATTTAGTATTTTCCCCAGGTGGCCAGCACAATGAGGACCATGGGCAACTTCTTCCCTTCTCGGAGGCTCAGGGTGATATCTATAAAGAGAGAGGATGTGGGTAGGGTGAGGCAGGAGCAGACTGGGGGGTGGGGGTAGGGGAACAGTGATCTGTTTTGACTGCCCTGGTTCTGAGTCCATCTACCTGGCTTCTCAGCTAGGATCCGAACCTCGAGCCTTTGAGTGCCGACACTTCCAGAGAGTGGCTGGTGGTGGGGAGCCATGGTGATCTGTAAGACCTTAAACACAAACACCAGGCCACCAAATAAAGCATGTCTGGGGAGGCACGTCCAAGCCAAACAACAACTGGTCCAGGGAAATTCCCTGAATAACAACCAGGACAAAATCTATTTGCATTCTATGTGGAGGAGGAGGGAGGAACTTAGAAACTTCTAGGTAATTCTAGAAAATTAGATGTTTCTAGGCCCCTTCACTCTAATGAGAAAACCTTTAAGTCCAGGGGAACCACTTTGCTAGCCGATATCCCCTAGATTTCCCTACAGTGTATGGGAGTTTGATGGGCTGCCAGGGTCTCAGGAAGCAAACATTGTATAAATATTGAAGCCTCTGGCTCAGGGGCCAGGGAACTGAGTCACTCAGCACAAAGACAATTGCCAACTTCCTGAGGGCCTCCATTTTCCAACATGGTTCCCAGGGCCCCAGACAAAACCCAAATGGTATTTCTCAGATAAGCTATGAAGTGAGCAGGCAGCTGGAAAAGGGGCTGCCAGGTTGAGACAACCACATTCTCCCCATTGAGAATATCCAGGCAGGCCCGAAGTCCCGGTGACTCCGCAGGGAGAAGAGCATGACCCTTTCTTTTGAGGTGCCTTGGACAGGAGATACTGCTGAGAACACCCCACCAAAGAGGGAGGGCAAAAGAGAAAAGTGGGCCTCTCCTGGACCTACGATGCGGAATGCACTCAGTGGCAGCCTTTGGGTGGTGGCTTCGGTCACATTAATTATCCCCTCTGGGCCAGGGAATTCCCTGCAGTGTCTGTCTCCTGGGTGCTTGTGACAATTAAATGATACGATGCCGATGAAGGTTTAGCGATGATGATGGCACAATTACTGTTAGCCGCTTTATACAGGCTTCTCTACTAACTAACTGTTACGGGGTGTTTGTGGAGGAGATGAGGGATAAGAGAGCTGGCATTGACTGATGGGAGCCTGCTCCAAAATGGAAAAAAAAAATCCCAAGGCTAGCAGAGACCTAGTACAGTCTCCCCCTCTCCATCCATCTTCCTTGCCTGTTCCCAGCCATTCTTACCCAGCTTTGGAGAGTGGATTTGTAAAACCCCATAACCAAGATGGCCAAACAATATTTTTGAAGCACTGAGGGTTGGCACCTCCCCCCCCCCCATTCAGTGAACGAGGCCTCAGGGTCAGGAAGGGCTGCAGAAAGCAGGGCTGACAGAGACGTTTCCTGGCTTTAGAATTTCCAGAGCCTGTGCCTTCAGAAGAACAGAAGGGCTTTACTGCAAATTCAAATGTTCAACACAAAGCGTAAATTAGGGAGGACAGAAAGAGCTCCTATCTCAGAGTTAACAAGATTATTCCTCTGCCTGGGGGCCGGGAGGGGGCTCTCTGGGCAAGAAAGGAAAAGGCGCATCTAAACTGAGTCCTTAGAAGGAAACCCAGGGCCAGCCCTCTGGATAGAGCCCATGCTCACAGGCACCGTCGACAGCAGACAGGGAGGGGAGGCAGGAAGGGGCAAAGTAACTCAAATAGGGTTTCCACTTATAGCAAAAGAGACATAGATATTTATAGATATATAATTTATAGATATAGGTAGGTAGATAGATAGATAGATAGATAGATAGATAGATAGATAGATAGGGACCTAATTCAAGTAGAGCCAAGGAGAATTATGAGAAGTCACTGTGTCCCTGAGTGTGTGGCGGCCACTTGTGCCTCCTCACTCATGATGCTCACTGCCGTGAAGCCCATTTCATGTCAGACACATGCTGACATGTGTCCTTCTGCTGTAACTGCCTGTGGCAGCAGCTGTCAGGGGCAGCCCGTCTGGCCAAGAGCTTGCCGCTCTGACATATGTACCGACAACACTCTCTGGAAGAAGGCAGTCACGGCTGTGAGGCATGCTGGCGAGCCTGGCAGCAGGGCTGCAGAGGGCATTCTGTTGCCTTTAAAGAGGCCTCACGTGTATCCGACTGTGCTCACAACCTGCTGACCTGGGAAACTACGGCCAGGCCAGGACCATCTGTGGGGAGACCTGGGGAATTGAGAAGACTCGTGCCTCCACCCTGTTACAGAAGCCAGCACCTACAGGGTTCGTCTTTCTCGAGGGCCAGCATGCATACCTGCCAAGCTCTCTCGGACTGTGCCAGGGAAACTCAGGACCGACATGCTCTGGACTGAGAACGGCTGTCATGGCTGCTTCCTCCTCCGTTAAGGGTGCTGAATTACAGGAGTCTTACTCTGTACCCTAGGATCCTCCAGTCGTTGTTTCTGGATTCTTTCTAAATGGCTTTTAGGAGATTAAATGGCCGCTGTCAGAAGAAGTTAGACACCCTTTTAGCTGTTCATCCCCAGGGCTCCTGCAGAGAAGCCCCTGCCAGCAGACCGCGGCTGCGGTCAGAGCCTGAGTTCCAGTTAGAGCCGTACTGACTGGTCTTCTATTAACTGTGTGACATTGAGCACGTAGTCCCAATTCTCTGGATCTCAGTTTCCTCATCCATACAATAAGGGGAGTGGCATTCTTCCTTGAGTGAAGGAAACTCATTAGGAGGACCCATGTAGCTTGGTGAGCACACTTCCTGACAGAGAGGAACCCCTCTGAGTTTTATCTGTTGCCCTGGCAAACTTGTCTTCTGCATTTACCCTCCTGCTTCACCCTAGGCCTCTAAGTCTTGGAAACTGGCCCTGGTCACCTATGCCACACTAGACCTCAGCATGGCCATTAGCTTAGGATAAGCTCACCCTTTCTAAACTCTCTGACCAGCTTTCTAGAACCCGGGCTCTGGGCCAGCCGAGCTGACCTCTGGGTTTGCCTACTACAGTCCAGTTGTTCTAAAATGGACACTTCTTGCACCCTGAGGCAAGCCTCCATGGTTTGTGCAAATTTGACAAACTCCTCTCCCCCGGGCGGGCCTCAGCTTATTCATTTGCTCAGTGGTTCCATGAATCAGTTTGGTCTTTCTTCTATTCATTCATCAAATGAGAAGGAAATAGCATGGCAAGATGAGCATGTACTACATGCTCAGTGCTGCGAGGAAACCGGTAGACAAAAGCATGGCGCTCACCCCATGGGGCTCCCAAGGACTCACAAACCAGTACATATGTGCGACCTTTCAGCCCCTTTCTGCACCAAAGGTCTGAGCGTTCTTGTCATGACACACGCATGGCCTTCTGAGGTGATAAGAACACATCACTCACTTATTCTAAATAAGCACACACTACAAAGCCCAAGCTCTCTCTTCGGAGACAACAGACATGCTCAAAATACGTTGCACAGGCAGATCTAGTCTCAGTTCCACAGCAGGAAGTGCCCGGTTCATGCATTCTTCTGCGGCCCACAGAGAACCTTAGATGGAGAGAGCTCTGGGAAGGAGCTAGTGGTCAGCAGCCAACAGCTTTATTTTGACAGCCATCAGGAAGGGACAGAAAGGAACCCTTGCTGGCTTTGTCCAGCAGAGGATTTAAGAACAATCTGAGCCAGGGTCAGTGGCTAGCTGATGTGGGTAATTTCGGAAGAATTTTTACAACAGATTCAAGGTAAGGATACAGGACTTGAGAGGACTTTGAAATTAGTTATTGCTTTTTGAGCCTAAGTAATTTGTCAAAGAGTACTCTGAGCACAGTCTAAGTTACTTAATACAAATGCTGAGTTAGTCCCATTCTAAAGATAGGAAATTGAAGGCTCAATTTTGCAACTGAAATTGAAGGCTCAACTTTGCAACTGACTGCAATCCAGAGCCCACCCTAGTCCACCCACACCCCAGCATCCAAACGTGCCCTGTACTTTTCCTCTTTCAATGCCGAGATTAGTGTCTCTGTGACCTCATCTTAGGAAGTTAGATCGTGCCCACAGGACTGTTTCAACTCTGAAATCAAACCCAATATCCCATTGTGAGTTACCAGATCCATTCCTATGCAAACCTCCTTCACCTTTCACACAGCCACTTTGTGCCAACAAAGTGCGGGCTTCCACGCGTGGGTCTCCTTGGTACTTAACTAGTACTTGAGAACACATTCAGGGTACTTTGGGTTCTAATGAAGTCAGTACGCTGCATGTGGCAGCTGCTGCACCCTGCACCCCGCCTAGGTGTGCATTTCTCTGGGCCCCAGGCCATCGCCAGCTCATTGCTGAAGCAGTGGGTTCTCTGCTTGATGCTTCACCTTGCAACCAGAAACTCAGCTGTTTTTATTACACTTCGAACCAATTAGTCAAGCTGTTAGGCTGTCTCCAAGTCAGTTTCGTTGCTCTTTTAATTATACTCCAGCATAGCAGAGGTGCCTCTAGTTTTTAAAGAGCATTCTAAAGACACTCTATTAAAATATGAGAACATTTTTATTTCCAAGGTCAGGTGACCCTTGGGGAGAAGGAAGAAGAGATTGCACAGGTGGCCCATGGGTAGAAAGAACATAACTTCAGCTGCAATGCTTATGAGGGAAACTGTGCCATTATCTGCTTTTAAAGAGACTAATAAATCTGATCACATAAAACAGAGTCTAGTTTAAATGTAAGACCATTTCGTGGAGAGGATGAAGTGTGGAAGAAGAGAAGCCCAGAAGCAGACCACAAAGGCAAAACCATTTGTTAATGAGAGCGAGCCTTATAAATCATGTTGTCTCAGATGCATGGTGGCCAAGAACAAGGCTGAGGCTGGAGGAGTCATATGATTGATCCAAAATTAGAAAGAGAGGGAAACAGGACCCAGGTCACTACCAGCCTGCTCAGAGAAAGGCGCAGAAAGGTGTAAAAAGATAGCCAGGGAGGAAACACAGGTGCAGAATCCGATGCTGAATCCAGACTCACTGGAAACAAGCAGATGCTAGTGAGAATAGAGCTGGGGACCCTCGTACACAGTTGGTGGGGATGTAAATTCGTGCAGCCCCTATACACATGAGGATGGAGGATCCTCGAGAGCTAAAATTAGACCTGTTATATGACCCAGCAATACTTCTCATCAGTATATACTAGAAGGGATCTAAGTAGACATACAACCGGCATGTCTGCACACTGCTGTTCATCAAATAACTTTTCACTAGAGCCAAGTCAAAGAACCAGCCTAGGTGTCCAATAACAGGTGAATGGATAAAGAAAATGTGATACATAGATAGCTATAGATATATGTATATACAATGGCAGTTATTTCA
The DNA here is from genome assembly GCF_014885135.2 of Alexandromys fortis. NCBI lineage: Eukaryota > Metazoa > Chordata > Mammalia > Rodentia > Cricetidae > Alexandromys > Alexandromys fortis. Next base: position 5,795,208 of record NW_026067979.1, read on the forward strand.
TTTTAACCATAAAATAGAAGAAAATTGTGTCATCTGCATATATATATATATATATAATTTTTAATGTGTATGTCCCTCAATACATTTCTGTGTACCACGTACATGGAGTGCTCCTGGAGGTCAGAAGAGGGCATCAGATTCTGTGGAACTGGAGTTACAGATGATTGTGAGCTACCCACATTTGCTGGAAATGGAACCCTGGTCCTCTGGAAGAGCGGCCAGTGCTCTTAACCACTGAGCTGTCTCTCCAGGCCAAAAAAATCAGTGCTTTTTACACAGCTCAGAACCTATCGTTTCCATATCAAATTCAGGGTGTGTGTGTGTGTGTGTGTGTGTGTGTGTGTGTGTGTGTGTGTGTGTTTTAATACAACTTTAAAACTTTGGGGGATAAAAAAATGAATAATTTGTGTCAGGTGTGATGGTGTACACCTTTAATCCCAGCACTCAGGAGACAGAGGCAAGAGGATCTCTCTGAGTTCTAGGCTAACCTCCAAACTTCATAGAAACCTAGAGAGAGAGAGAGAGAGAGAGAGAGAGAGAGAGAGAGAGAGAGAGAGATAGTTTATGTCAAAGGTAGTATCTGTAAGATAATTTATATGAGCTGTTTTTGTATTGCCAGAACTCAACCAGGCTTAATTTCTTCTGCCTCATGTTGCATTTTTGAAACTGTTACTTGCACTGTCCAATATGTTAGCCACTGGCCACCTATGGCTACTTATATGTAAGCTTATATTAATTAAAATTAAGATTAACACAAAACTCAGTCATGCTAGCCACATTTCAGATGTCCAGCAGCTACATAGAGCTGGCAACTAGTGTACTAGACAATGCAGATAGAGGCTGTCGTCTGCCAGCCTGGCATGCACCACTAGATAGCACTTTCTGAGGGCTGGCAACAGCGGTCACTCTCGCCTAAATAATTCTAAAAGAAATCAGAGGTTCCTAGAAGTATGTTGAGGGCATATCACATAATCTATATTGCCTAAACCTGGCAATGCCAGGGATTACATCCCAAGCAAACAGAACTACTTTCCCAAAGGCTTGTCACCACCCTCAAATGATGCTCTCAAGGACAGGTTCCTTACACCTGAGGTAGTTTGCGAATCTGTATGTGGATCAACTTGGAATCTAAAAGACCTTTACCCATAAAATCAACGTAATAAATCCTGTAGGTGCACCTCCCTACTTTATGGGTTTGAAAAGGTGGGGTGAGAGAATGACCAGGAGAAAATCAGAAAGTCAGATCCCATCATTTGGGGGATGGGAAAGGTCAGTGACTGAGCTTGTTGAGCGCACGCATGCAAAGCACCAGGTTCTGTCTGCTGGTATCACGATGAAAATCCAGATAAATCAGCGTTTTACAGGAGCTTCAGATGGGGGGGGCGTGTTCTCCACATGTCCCTATACACACCTACACAAAGAATATTGTTAGGTTAATTTCCTAATCTAATTAGCCAAAAAATACAAAATCTCCCTGGAAATGAGATCGCTGCCAAGGCAAGGACATCAGCGGCCTATCTCAGCCCAGCATCCCTGACCCCAGAGGTCTGTTGACACTCTCTAGTATTGAAAAAAAGATCAAGTCACAGCACCCTTTTATAATCAGCCTCTATCGGCAGCCTGGAAGAGCTCTCCCGGGGGTGCCTGGATTTCCGCTAATGATGTACTTAGAGACATCACACGCTCCTGGAGCTTTGACCGTGCCCATCATCCCAGCAGCATCCAATCCTGGAGGTGGGGACGGAGGGACAGAGTGAAGTCCCAGCTCACAGCGGCCTGTTCTCCTCCTCCACCCCCTCTAATTTTCTCTCTTTTCATCAGGCTCAAGACTGAATTCTGGAGGACCAAGCTCACAAAGACCCTTCCCTAAATTAGAAAAAAAAATGAATTGCTCTTGAATGGAGGTCCTTGAATTAGAAAAGAGATTAAATCAGAAGTTGTAGATGAGCACATGTGCTGTGGGTCTGGTGGGGATTTGACAGCCTTCCAAGCTTTCCTCGCTGGTGGGGATGGCTGTACTATTTGTTCTTATTTCATTTTTCAGGCTCACAGCTTTGCTTCCCTTGGCAGGGGTATACCACCATGCTGCTCATATGAGCAGGATTTATATTTTCTCACGAGCCAGAGAGGAGGGGGGAGTGTAATATTTTCTAGAGGACACTGAGCAGAAGTTAGAAAAGAAAGAGAAGGGCTTGGACTCAAGGGAATGTTTCATGAGATGTTCTAAGTGAGGAGAATTGTTTTGAGCTGTGGAGAGACGGTGGCCATGATTCCAGTCCATGTTTCCAGAACACACACACACACCTGGGTGCATGCATGTGTGCACACAGAGACCGGAAGAGGATGTCAGGTTCTCTGCAGCTGGAGCTACAGGAGATTGAGAGCTGCATGCCGTGGGTGAAGTACTCCTAACCATTGAGTCATTTCTCAGCCTTTGGCAGGGCAGCGAATGCATTTTTTCCATGTTAACTCATTCAAATTTAGTTAATGATTTCTTTACCTGGCTAATGAATGCATTTCTTTGATTTATCAACTGAAGACAGAAAAGAAAAAATGAGTAATGGAGAGAGGCATTATGAAATTGAGCCAGGCATCTTGGTGATGCCTATAATCTTAGCACTTGAGGGGCAGAGGCAGAAAAATGATGAGTTCAAGACCAGTGAAACTGTCGATTTTTAACAAAAAAAAATGATTTTTTTTTCTTCCACCCTAGTTACCAAAGCTCTGAGAGTCCAGTTTCAGAGTTAAGCAGCCAGGTCCTTGTTCTACAGGACCCTTGTAATTCAGGACACTTGTAATTAGGAAAGACAGAGACCCTGTTCTCTTGTCATTAAAAAGAGAAGAGTGGATGAGATGAGTTGAAGAGATTATAGACCTCCTGATTATGAAACTAGCTTGAGGGTGGTGTGGGTAACACCAAATTTAGTTAGGGAAAATATCAGGTGCCAGATGCACCAGTTAGAAACTGTCTCGGTTGTGCTGCCGTAACCAAGTCTTGGAGGCCATGAGAACCAAGATTTGTTCTTGCTCATGAGGGATGCGTATGCATGGATCCAGGCTCCAACATCTTGGACACCATCAACACCTCCTCCACTTATAGCCAGGTGAAGAGATCAGCAATATGCAAATCAAGTACTCTCCCCTCGAAGGAACACACACAATCTCCATGGAGATTCCATTGCCACAAGTCACCATGTGCACTCTTCATGTGCCTAGAAGGCACCCAGATGCCAGTGAACAGACAACAACTGCACTAGGTCAAGAACCTTGGTCTTTAGATCCCCTCTGTAGTTTAAGAGTCCAGGCAAACTTATAACCCGTGAAGTCTACGTGTGTAAGTGGTGTTTTCAGAACAAGGCTGATCCTTCTAACAGAATATGAACAGATGGTTTTGAACTATGTCTCCAACTTTGAGTGGAAATAAAGGAACTGAATGATGTTTCATCAAAGACCACTAAGGCCACCTATAAGAGAGACTGGATTTCTCAAAGGCAAAATTCTTTATCAGGTTACATCAGATGGCTGCAAATGGCATTTCAACCCTGAGGTCTTGTGGTCTAGGCAGGTACCTATTACTCAATTTCCAAGACTTTAGGGTGGTTAAATCCATTACATCTCATGGGAAGTAGATCTCAAAAGTAATCATGAGTAGGTCTAAACAGAAGATTAACAGTGAGGAGATCTCTCCAGCACTACCCAGGGTTAATAGTGGCACTTTGCAGAAATATGTTGTATAAAACGGCTAAAGTGTTGTTACAACCATTTCAGAAATCATTGGAAATTCTGCCTCAATCTAAAGTCAAAATTGACTCAACAGTTTCTTTATGGAAGTTTTTAAAATGTTCTAACACCGTATGACCCAAAGATAAACTCATTTGCCACTTACATGCTCGGGCCTGACCGTTGGAAAGAAGCAGAAGTCTTTGCTCTCTGTAATTAAACTATTATGTTTCTATGAGAGGAGCAAGCCTTGTAGATCTGTAAAACCACTATAGTACAGAACATACCATGGTCTCAAATCTGAGCCAAGGTGTTAGAAGCAGCGTTCATTAGCACTGCAGAGTAGAAGGGCATGCGCAGGGGACGTGCCCCTAGCATCTTTCCAAACCAAGCCTGCGGGAAAGGCCCACAGGGCAACACAGGTGAGCGCTGCCAGGAACAGCTAGATTCATAACACATTTGAGTTTGGATTCATTTTCTTTTCTTTGCTTCACGTTCAGAAGTCTTTTACTGTTGTCAGATTTTTTTTTTCAACCCTCTTCGGCTCAATTGCATGACTACATCTGAGGCTTTGATCCACAGTTTAAGGAGCTGGGCTGTACAGTAACAATAAAATATATAGTATAGGAGACACAGTCCTTAGTATCATTGTCAAATATTCTGTACCATACATGACCGTGTGCGCTTTCCGGGGCTGGCAATGCAGTGGGTCTGTTTATAGCAGTATCACACGCATGACTAACGCCTTGCTCTGAAGCGTCACTCCGCCAGAGCATCATGGGGCAATAGGGCCTTTCCAGCTCCATCCTGATGCCAAGGGTCCCCTGTCAGGGATCTGACCTTGGCCCAGACTTTATACAGCACGTGAGCACACTCTTTCCTCTTTCGTGTCTCTTCATTCAACAGTTCGGCTTCTATTGTCGCAAGGAAAGGCTATGTGCACGCCTGAGTCTCTGCCTGTTGGAGGCGGCTCATGGGCTCATCTCAGAGGCACTCAGTCAGGCATATACCATGTGCTGGGGACTTTTGTCTGGTGGGGAGATAGTTTCCACCCGTCCTACTTCTTATTCTCCTAGTTAAGATTATGATGACTAACAACTGACGTTTCCAAGAATTAGAACCTCCTAGACAGTGATCTCTTGTTCCCTTTTCCAGTTCCTTACCAGCAGACTCCTTACAGTCCCCGGGGCAGCTCCAATGTCATCCAGTGCTACCGCTGTGGAGACACCTGCAAAGGAGAAGTGGTCCGCGTCCACAACAACCACTTCCACATCAGATGCTTCACCTGTCAAGGTAGGAGGCCCTGGCTCAGCTCCCTTGGCAGATGCTTGGCCCTTCCCCGCCAGCCCATGCCTAGGGACGGGAATATAACAAGCTGTTAAGATAGCTGTAAAGGCCAACACTTTCCGCTGGGAATTCGCTCTTAAGTGGTGTGGAGCCCAAGGGGACGCTTGAGTGAGATTAGAGCTGGCTGGGTGGGTGGGTGGGTGGGTGGGTGTGAGGAGGTCCTGGCCTTCTCAGAGAAACAGAAGCAGGCCAGGAAAAAAAGACAATCCTTAGAGCTACCGTCTGCATCTGAGAAGACTGCTGCTTGAGACTCTCAATCAGCTAGAGAGTAAAGGATAGTTTTAGCTACCGCGGATAAACCCAGTCTGGCTTTGAGATGTACAGCTATTCTGTAACAGTATGGCGGTCCTCAGCAGAGAAGTCTAACAAAAAAAAGATTTGCCTTTTGGAAACAGATGTTCTGTTGCTACCGCTTACCCACATAGAGCTGACTCACAGTGTCCTGCATCCTACGCCAAGGCTCGCTCAGCATTCCCAAACAGAGAGGATCACTGTAGCAGGAAGGGAGCGGGGCTCATCTGAAAGAGAGTCCTGTAGCCCACAAGCCATGCTCCTCTCCAGGGGGCTGACAAACACCTCTCCGGAGGCACCTCCCATCTCTGCCTCCAGGCTGCCAAGTTCACAAAGCAGCCATGGCCCTGGCAGACCGCTTGCGCTTGCTAGCTTGACCGGGAACCTGTGACTTGCACCTGGTGATCCCAGGTTTATGTACTGAAAGTTCAGTGTGTGCTATTTGTTCTGTCCTCTGTGACCGCGCTTCGGATACTCGTAGCCAGGTCTTCCCATGACAGATTATATCACAGGTCCTCAAACTGAGCCTCATCTGCAATGACTCCCTCCTGTGTCGTTATCATGAGGCTTCCTCTTTGATCCACTCTAGGTCGTCAATGTTATTCTTAAATCGTGATCCCCAGAACGCATCACAGTTCTCAAGGTCAGACAAATATAACAAGCACTGTGTTTCTGACAATGGGACTCATACTGGCTTGATTTCTTAAGGACTTAATTCTTACCATTAACTTATATGGAATATATGGTCAATGGAAACTTCCAGATCTCCTCTTATCAATAATTACCTCAGCCTCATCAGCCTCATGTATCCAACTGGGCTTTGTATTGAGCAATATATATATATATATATATATATATATATATATATATATA
>NW_026067979.1:5801464-5940575 GCF_014885135.2 Alexandromys fortis
AAACACATATATATTTCATATTCTCCAATGTGTTTGTAAAGGCATATATAGAATGTCTTAATTTGTGCAATTTAAATTTTATACTTATATTGAGAATTGGCAAAGTCTTTAGTGCAGTTGAGCCATACAGTATTTTGGTGAGTGACTACTTTTACATCTCAGAAACTGGGGGCAGGACAGAAAATCAAAACAACAAAGATGTCCTAAGGGAGGGATGTGTCGTGTGTCTCTTTAATGGATGTTCTGAAGAGAGTGTGAGCAGTTACCTTTTGCTCCTAACAAAATGTAACTGCGGACCGGACCAGTGCCTGCACATGGCTTCTCGCTTCCAGCAGGCTGGCCTGGCCTCCTTCATGTGGTGGTGTCGGATCTCCAAGCAGAAGAGGATACACTTCAGTAATCAAGACCTTTCACACCCCAGCTTGGGCCATGCTTGTTAATGTCCTACTGTTGACAAAAACAAGCCAATAGCCAAGCCAGACTCAAGCTCCTGGAGAAACTTTGCCTCTTGTGGGGAAATCTGAAGCCTCAGATCTCAAGGGTGTGAATGCAGAGAAGGGACTCATTTGACCACATCCACAATCCCCAAAAGGCGGTATAGAGTCTCCTTTGACAAAGATTTCAAGGAGGAAAATAGACCATTATTTTTTTCTGAATATTTCTAGGTCAGCTGCTTGGAGGTAAAACAAATGGCAGGATTTGGGTTTCCTTCCCTAACAAGTAAGGAGATTCGCTGCCTTCAATAGGCAATTCTGAAATGTCTACCCAGGCCCCTTGCAACTCTCCCGACACGCTGTCCTGTGCTGAGATAAAAGGAAGGAACCGGCAGAGGTCAGAAGCAGTCAGTGGAGCTGGTGGTGGAACAGCCAGGGCCAGATTTCATCCCAATGGTTTGTGCAAAGCCTTGGGGACATCAAGCTTCAGTGGATCATAGAGAGAAACAGACCATGCTGGAGCCACCAACGCTGGGATATAATAGGAAACCATACAGCAGAGGTCCTGCCAAGGGCCTGCTCGCAGTGCATCATGGGAAAAATGGCTCTCAAACAACAGCAAAGAGGATAGCAAGGAAGCTTGCCTACTGGATACAAGGGACTGAAATGTCTATGCAGCTGTTGAGAATCCATCCTTTACATGATTCATGGATGATACTCATTACTGTGTATACATTTTATCACTCAAGGTATATTTTTAGTTTCTATAAATAATTTTATTTTCAGTATGCCTTGAATAGAAATGAAAGCCCAACAGGTCCCTACAAAGCAAATTGAAAAAGTGTTAATAAACACACAGAAACACACCAGAAAACTAACTCTAAGGCAAGGTGGTGCATGAAACTTCACAGGAGAGGGGCTTGACTAAAAGTAAGATGAGTGCTAAGCGAGGAAAAAAAAAAAGATCTAATAATGGGAGGAAAAATCTAAACAACCAAAAGTCTCACCAACAGTTGAGCAGCCTAGCACCTGAAAGGTGGAGGCTTCAGATATCAGGCCAGAAACAAAACAACTACAAAATAAAACAAAAATCCAAAATGAGAGGGTGAAGGCAAAGGACCAGGAGTTGGAGGTCATCTGGGCTACATTAAGTCTGGGGCCAGCTTCAGGGATATGAGCCCTCTCAGAAGAGAACGCGGAAAGCTGCAACCAGGCACCTGTCAGTGAGGGTCTGCAGAAGGCCTCCTCTAGAGATTCAGGAATCCTTGGAGATTAGTGACATACCAATTCTGCCTTGTTACTCAGATGCCGAGCCTCCTTAACATTCCCAGAACTTCCAGGAGCCAGGGGGTATGGTTGTTGCGGGAAGACTCCCACCTGGACCCACACTCAGGCCCCATTAAAAGCAACTGTGCTCGCTCGCCAGCAAGGAGGCCTTCTTGGGTGGATGGAGAGGGCCCTGGTTCTCCATCCTTGTTGTAGGCACTGGCAGTAAAATGACTAGTAAAAGGTAGAGCCAGAGGCTGAGCTGGGTAGGGTAGGAGGAGGGCTCAATTGTGAGCTAGCAGAGCCAGGCTGACCAGGATAAGATAGAGCGCATGCTCCGTGGCGCCCTTCTGCTTCTGTTTGTGCTCGCACCATTAGAACTAAGTCTCAACTTGCTCCTCCAGGTTGAGTCTGGTGTCCAGGACCTTGCAAGCCTCCCAGTCAGAGTAGGGGGGCACGCTGAAGAGTTTCTTCAGTGACTGGTCCTGCTCAAAGGTAGTATTGATGGCTTAGTGTATGAGGGGGCAGGGAATGCCGAGGCGCCTCCATCTTGATGGTAGATCAGATCAGATGGGTTCAGGTATTTTCCAGAGTCAGAGATTTAAAACGAAGTTTCACACTTGACAAACAGTAAAAGCAAATAATAATCCTTTCGGAAGAAGCTCAGCTTTATGCCAGACCTCAAAGAATTAACATAGAAAAAATGAGTAACTCGGAGACAAAAATGCGAATCGTGGAGGAGAGAAATGACAGAATCGGTGGAGACTAGACTGTTACGTATTAGAATAGACATTATCTATGGCAGTCTAACAGAACTCTGCAGGGAAATATAAAAGATGCAGCCTACACGCATCAGAATGAAACCTCAGATCATCAAACATAAAGCGGTAATCTCAAAAGTAACCAGAAATCAGAGACGGATCATCTGCATCTGAATGGCGGATAGGGTGACAGTTGATGCTCTCACATCAACAAGCAAGCGAGAAAGCAGTAGGATGTTCTTTCGTGGAGTGGAAGAAAAAAAATCATCAAAGTAGGGTAATGTATTCATAGAAACCATTGTTTTAGAACAAAGGCAACCCAACATATAATGTCATACTTGCTGGTGAAAGACTAAAATTTTCCCTGTATGATAAAGAACAAGATAGGAATGTCTGATCTTACCACTAATGCTCAATGAAATACTGGGTTAGGCAAGAAAATTAAATTCAAAAGGATATAAGTTGAGAAGAAAGGAGCTGGGGTGGGTGGTTGCACATGCCTTTAATCCCAGCACTTAGGAGGCAGAGGCAGGAGGATCTCTGTGAGTTTGAGGCCAGCCTGGTCTACAAGTGAGTTCCAGAATAGCCAGGATTGTTACATAGAGAAACCCTGTCTCAAAAACCAGAGAGAGAGAGAGAGGATGAAAATGGTTTCTATTGCAAATAACATGATCTCATGTATAGCCAAACCTATGTGATGCATGAAAAAATTATTAGAAGTGATAAATAAAATGTTTCAGAACACCAGATCAATATTCCAAACCATTTGTGTGTCTATGCACTGGCAATGAATAATCTGAAAGTAAATTTGAGAGAGCTAGAGATGTAATAGCTCAGCAGTAGAGCGCTTGCCTAGCATACAACAGGTCCTGAGTTCAATTCCCAGCACTGCTAAAAAACAAAACAAAGTTGAGGAAACAATTGAGACTGGTGAAATGTCTCAGTGGGCAAAGGCACTTGCCCACAGACCTGCCAACCTGAGTTCAATCCCTGGAACCCACATGGTGGAAGGAGAGCTGATTCCCATAAGGCGTTCTCTGACCTCCACACATGCACGGTGTCATGCATATACACGCACATGCAACACAGAGTAAATACAGTTTTTAAATATCCTACTTACAATAGTAAAAATATACAAACAAATACAACGAAAAATAAAAATTATGACAGTTAGAAAATGCTAAAGCACACAGAAAGCCATTCCGTCCTCATGAATTAGACTATAATGCTGCCAAGATAGCTCGAGTTCACCTGGGTCAACATAATAGAATGTCTAGTCCCCTCCAGTTGCCACAACAATACATTAACTATGTGGCTTAAAAACAGAAATTTGTTTTTTGACATTTCTGAAAAATTATTAGTATAAAATCAGGACATGTTGGGCTTTAATGAGGACTCCTCCTGGCTTGGTAGCCACCATAGTAAGTCTCTCTGCATGGTAGAGAGAAGGTAATAGGAGGGAGGGGGAGAGAGCTCTTTATACAGGGACTAATACCACTGCTTACACAGGGCTCTACTCTCAAGGCCCCATCTAAACCTAATTATCCTATGGCAACTACACCCCCAGATGCCATCAGGGCAGAGGGGAAAGCTTCCGCATATGCACTTCGAGACAGCATAAATCAGTCCATAAAATTCACATCAATTTACAAAGAGCAAACAATGAAAACGAACACTGAGGACCCGCACTTCTCACTTTTCAAACTTGCCACGAATAAAGCTAATAACCGTGCGGTGTGGTGATAGCACAGGGATTGGTATACCAATTGATAGAATAGAATCACGTGTCCAGAAATAAACCTTCATATTTATGGCCAGTTTATTTTCAACAAGGGTGCTAAAATAATTCAATAGAGAAAAACGGGTCTTTCTATAAACAGTTCCAGGAAAACTGAATATTCACAGACAAAAAAAAAAGACAGAAAATAGACTGTTTCATACAAGCATATAAAAATTAACTCAAAATTATTCAAAGACAAACATATGGGCTAAACTGTAACATTTTAAAGAGATAATAGATGAATAAATTGTTGTGACCTTGAGCATGGTACCAGCTTCTCAGACATTATAAAAAGGAGACTCAGCAGAGAAAAAAAAAAACAGGCAAATTAAACATCATCAAAGCTTAGTTTTATGCCCCAAAATACACCCCTGGTTTTTTTCTTTTTTGAGACAAGGTCTCATTTTGTAGCCCTGGCTATAACTCGCTATCTAGATAAAGCTGACCTCGAACTCGCAGATATCCACCTGCCTCTGCCTCTCAAGAGCTGGGATTAAGGAGTAAGCAACCATGCCTGACTTAAGTACACCCTTAAGAATGTGAACAGATAATGCTGCTAGGATAGCTTGAATTTCAATTGGATCAACATAATGCAATGTCAAGTCACCTCCAGTTGTCACAACAATACCATTGACTGAGTGACTTAAAAACAGAAAATTTTTTGACATTTCTGAAAAAATTAATAGTACAAAATCAGGACATGTTGGTCTTTAATGGGGACTCTTCCTGGCTTGCAGGAAGCCACCATAGTAAGTCTTTCTGCTTGGTAGAGAGAAGGTGGATAGGAAGGGAAGGAGAGAGAGAGAGAGAGAGCTCTTTATACAGGGACTAATACCACTCCTTACAGGGCCCAAATGTAAGAAAAAATTACTTATTAGATATCTAATCAAACACTTTGCTCAAGCTATGTAAGGAATTTTTATAATGTAATGATAAAAATGTTAACCCAGTGTCAAAATGGACCAAGGAAATGACATCTCTCCAAAGAAGTTATGCAAATATCCCATAAAAAATGCTTAATATCATTAGAATCCAAAGGCAGCAAATCAAACCACAGTGCACACAAGTTACCATACAAAGGATGGCTAAAATCAGACAATCCCAATACAAGTGTTGAGGAGGATGCAGAGACACTGTGACCCTTGGTACTGTTGGTGGGAACAGAAACAATTGTGCTGTCTTAGAGACTGTCTGACAGTTCCTCAGAAGGTTACATCAAGCCTAGAATTCAAAATTCCACTCCTGGGTGATTTTCATTTTAAGAAAAAAATGAAAGCAGAGTCTGAGGAAATGATTACCAAAAGTGAAGACGGGATCCCCCAAGCCCATGTAAAATGCAGCTACTCCAAGTGGTGGCAATGATTACCAAAAGTGAAGACGGGATCCCCCAAGCCCATGTAAAATGCAGCTACTCCAAGTGGTGGCAAGATGGGAAGGGGAGACAGGTGGACTCCTAGGAGCTCATGAACCAGCTAGCCTGCCTTGTGCAGGCCAAACAAAAGCTAGAAGACAATTAAGGAGCAACAGCCAAGGTTGCCCTTTGACCACCACACCTGTGCCATACACACAGGGACTGACGTCCCCTACATACACAAATGCATACACATGTGCACATACAAAATCAGGTGAAAATGTTTTCACTCAAAGTATTAGACATGATACTACAACTACTCTTAGTAGTTGAACAAAAGGGACTATCAAATATCCATCAGCTGATGAACTCATAAATAAAATACATTTTGTCTATACAATAAAATATTACTCAGCAATAAACAGGAATGAAATACATTCTCCAACGTTAAGAAACCTTTGGAACATGCAGGAAAGACTACACAAATACACATTTCAGTCTGCATATATGAAATAGTCAGAATAAGCAAGATTACTGGGTGGAAGCAGTTGAAGAAATGTAAGTACTGATTTTAATGGGTGTATGGTGTATTTTGGATGTGAAGAAAATACCAAATATACTAAAGTATACTAAATATGACTGAGTTATACATTTTAAATAGCTGAATTTTATAGCATGGAATTGTGTGTCATTAAGACTGCTCAAAGAACATTTTTAGGCAAAAACTGGATTTGGTTTTCAACAGGCCCTCATGAACTGAAATTTTGGAGTGTGTTCTGTAGGCAGAAGGGAAGGGACCCTGAGATGGAAGAAAAGAGAGATGCAAGATGCAAAGGTTAGCAAAATCTTGATGGAAAATAGAAAACACTTAGCAGTGATAAGAGGAAAAGATATGATGTATAAAATACTTATGGTAGAAAATGTTAAGTGGTAAAAGAAAACAGCAATATCCCTAAATAATCATAACAGGAAACGAAATTTGAACATAAGTGAGCCAAATACCCCACTCTAAAAGTGAGTCTTTGGAAAACAACAGGAAGGGAAGAGTAGACAGAAAACACAGATGAAGAAAGCCAAAGTGAGTTCTCTACAAAAACAAATTAAATAGACAACGTGACTGAAAAAGCACTTATGTAGGAAGGAGAAATAGGCAAACGTTAAAGCACTAAGATGCTGCATGCGCTGCCATAGTGGAAACACATGCTCCCAACAGTTCAGAACAACAGATTGCAAAACCTGGGTTAAAAAACTGATCCTGTCAAAGCGAAACTTACTAAAAGTTACTTTAAAAAAAATGTTTAAAACTGAGTGATCCTGTAGTTCCCTAAGATATTAAACCACTAGAGCTGTAGTTAAAACCTCTTTGCAAAAGAAAAGGAGGGTCAGTAGCAAAGAACTGGATAAATGGACTATCTTAAGTTTGCAAAGCTCTGACGAAGAGATGTATCAAGACAGTGGTAGTCAATGGTCAATTCTATCCCCACCCCAAACCATAAAAGTGCAATGAACCAAGCATCTATTGGCTCTTCTAGACTTAACTATCAAGCCACAGAAGTATAAAGAGGGGAACAGGTTAATCAGAGCCACAAGGTACAGCCACCAAAACCAAGCTTTAGGGACCTTCAGAGGACAGGTGACCCACTGGAAAGATGGCTCAGTGGTTTAGAGCACTAGTTGCTCTTGCAGACCAGGATTTGGTTCCTAGCGCCTACACAACCATCTGTAACTCCAGTTCTGGAGGATCTGATGCCTCTTCTCACCTCTGAGGACACCAGGCATGCACGTGGTACACAGACATACATGCAAGCAGAACACCCATACATACAAAATAACATAAATGCATCAAAAAAATTAATTTAAGATAACAGTGCCATACTGGATAAATTATCAATATAAAGCAATTCTAGTATATTCTATGAAGTTTCCCATGGAAATTAAGAGTCTGTTAAAATTGTATTCTTGGCAAAAGGTCTGTGCCACATCCCTGAAAATCAACAGCAGAGCCAAGGGCCTGCCCTACCAGCCTTCACCATTTATTGTTAGTGTGTATGTTACTGACACACGGGGGCGTGGTCTAAGGACCTGTAGATAGGCCAGCAGAACTGAATATAGAACCAGAACAAAGCACACAAGGAAACAGGTCTGTTGCTAATCACTGGAGAACAATTAAGCTGCTTCATAAACAACACAGACGTGATTGATTCTCCATGTGGGGGGAAACCGAATCCCTACCGTATAGCCCTCACTAATGTCGATCCCAGACGGGTGGACTGCAGCCATATGGCGAGCACAACCAAACTTCTAGAAAACAACATCGAGGCATCCTTTTAGGGTTTCAGAGTAGGGAAGCATTTCTTAAATGGGATACAGAGCGTTCGAGCCATGAAGAAAACAATGGGAAATTGATAGCGTAAAAACTGAGGTTGTGTGCCAGAGTCTCCGTGATAAAGCTCATGGCTGAGCATCTTCAGGACACATGTTGCTCTGGGTAATTTTAACAGTTAATTTGTCACAATATAGAATCACCTCAGAGGGGGTCACAGTGAGGATCTGTCTAGATCAGGTTGGCCTGGGGCTATGTCTATGGGGTTTGTCTTGATTGTTAATTGACCTGGATAGACATATCCAGCATGTGGGAGACACCAATTCTTGGGTGGACCCTGTATATGAGTGAAGAATACTCACGGACTACTTAGTCCTGGGTACTAAGCACAGGCAAGCTGGGAAAGGCGGGTGCATTTTGTTCTCTCTGCTCTTGACTGTGGATGTGATTATGTTTGTGATGCTGCCTGGGCACCTGACTTGACTCCTCCACAGTGATGGACCATGACCTGGAGTTGTAAGCTAAATAAACTCTTTCTCACACACACACCCGGGGGGGGGGGGGGTAAAAATCTGAGGATGTGACTTCATCCGAAGACATAAAGAAGACCGGAACTACAGGTGTTGACGGTGGCAAATGAAAGGGATTCATTTCTGAGCTAAAACACCGCTTAAAGCTTCAGTGGGTGAAAGATTTTAGCCTTTTTGCCAGGCAAGAAACACAAATGGCCATAAACATAGGAAAATATTCTCGAATTCACTAATCATCAGGAAAATGAAATTTAAAGTCGTGCTCTGGTACCATTTCACGTATGTCGTGTTGAAAACTCAGGTCTCCCCAAGTATTTATTGGTGGGAATGAGGAACCATGGAATCTGCTGGTGGGAACATCGATGGAGAAAAAGAAGGGAAAACTAGAAGGCAGATAGCGAGGCTCATAACAGCAGTGTCGTAGGAGCAGCACTTGCCAACGCTGGTTCCCAGCCATGCGACAGCCTCTGCAGCTGCATCCACCCACGTGACTTTTACACAGCCCCCAGAGACTGAGCAAGCACAGGATACACGCAAAAGGGTCCAGCCGTGACAACCTCAGACACAGGCTGTACTAAGTGACCCGTTATGTGTGGATATATCATAAATGGTAGCCTACAAAGTAAAGGGTTAATAAAAATCCAATCAGTGACCTGCATACACGCAAAAGGGTCCAGCCGTGACAACCTCAGACACAGGCTGTACTAAGTGACCCGTTATGTGTGGATATATCATAAATGGTAGCCTACAAAGTAAAGGGTTAATAAAAATCCAATCAGTGACCTGCGGAAAGGGGGCGCTATTGGGGGCTACAGACAGGTTTCTCAGGTGCAGAGAATGTCCTAGTTCAGAAACTTGGGTCAGGCATGTAGGTACAAATTTGAATTATTCCTTAAACTGTACAGATGTATTTCTCTCCATGTTACATATTTCACAATTAAAATGTTTTAAATATTGAATTAGATTGCCCTCCAGGTCCTTCTAACTATAATCTTGAAATTTCATAAAATCTAGTCTTGACCGTCTTGATTTCTCTGGCAGAGTCCTAGACCCAGCATCTCCCTAGTAACAAGCTAGCCCCTCACCTCACAAAGGAGCTACAGAAGAGGGAGGGAACTTTAAAACTATGCAACACCTGAGATGTCCATTTCTCTTGGGCATCCGCTGTGGCTGTGTGTGAGAGCGACTTCCAGGCAGTGTGTCCAGAGATAACATTCATGTGCATTTTCCACAAGCATTTTTAACCGGGTAATCTGCCTTTCTTACTGCCCAGCCATATGATCTGCTTTGGTTTTGTGTTTATCTTTGAGTGGAGGAGAAAAAAACAGAGTGTGTGTGTGTCTCCCCAAGTAGAGGTCAGAGGTCACTTTCTACCTTGTTCATACATACTCCAGGCTAGCTGTCTCTACCTCCCATTTCAAGTAAGAGTGCTAGGGTTACAAATGTGCTCCACTGGGCTGGCTTTACATGGGTTCTGAGTATCCAAACTCAGGTCCTCCTGCCTGGGGAGCAGTAGCTTTACCCAGAGTCATCTCCCCAGACCCAAGTAATTGTTTTTTTTTTTTTTTAAATCATCAGACTTTTTCATGTGGTGTGTATGCACGTGCGCGTGCATGTGCGTGCGTGGGCAGGCATAATGGCTATCCAGGCGTGCTCATTCTCACGTAGCCATATGTGTAAGGCTCCGCCTGGCCTCATCCGTACCTGCTGCACCGCTCCTTTTTGCTCCTTGCCCCCCATCCCTACTCCCTACTGTATTTCCAGGAGTCCCTAAGATTCTTATCAACTTTTACATCCTTCCTACCAGAAACTTCCTCCTCAAGCTCCTTGGAGGAAATGAAGGAACTGATTGTTCCGAGTTTTCTCATGGCCTCCTGGTTTTCTCCGCTGGGAGAGATGACTCTGGAGGTGGAGCTGGCAGAGAAAACAAAGGAGAAAAAAAAAAAAAGAAGGGAAAAACAGGAGCTGTTTCCAATGAGGTAGTAGGCCATGACCCAACTAATTCCATGAAGCAATTGATCTACCACCTGCGTGCCCAGAACAGCCTGTGCTCTGCTTCTGCCTGCTCCCAAGGCCAGGTATTGTTTGAGAGGACGGATTTTCACGGTGCCTGAAAATTGAGCCCTTCCTGGCTTCCTGTCACCACTGTCTCCACCATCCGCCCAGCAAGACTTCAGACTGAATTCAAAATGCTCAGACACACAGCAAGCCCCAAGTTCTTCTCATGGGCCCACAGGAGGTAGTTCTAAAATGTCAGCCTTTTCAGTTTGCACAGAAATAAACTGAGGCCCCAGGAAGGAGAAGGCCAGGTTCATGGCCATCCAGAGACTTAGTGGCAAGGATGAGACTAGGGCCTGGTGATCTGATTCCCGGGTGAGCCCATCCCCCACTGTCTGTTAAGCCTGCTGCCAGCCTACAGAAGCAAGCAAAACACTTGCGAGGCGTGTTTGCTCACCTCTGAAAGGCTCTCCCATTTCCAGCCCGGCTCCTTTTGCAGAACTCTCAGTAATGAAATAGTGTTTGCTGAGGTGATGTCACCCATGAAAAGCTGGCTCCGCAGATCGACGGGCTTGGAAACTATTCTGTTAATTATCCTACCACTGGCCAGGCTTGAGAGCCGCCTTGTAGCCACCCAAATCCTCAGGGAACGGGTGCCAAAAGCCAGAGTACCTGCCGGGTACTGTACAGAGAACTGTAACTCTTTAGGTTAGCTGTGTTGTCAAGGCCTTTTCCACCCAATGGCAGCCCATGTGGAAACCCAGGCTACCAGACAGTCTCCAGATAGGTGCAGACCAGGGGAACTAGACACGGGACCCAGGGGCCTGTCCAGTTGCCTTCCTTTGATTCCTGACTGACCCATTCTGCTTTGGGCTGAACTGGCGTCTTCTTCTGCTTGCTGCGGTTTCATTGTCTCTGAGACTCTTTCGTTCCCATGGAAGAAACAGCCTCTTTCCGTAGCTTATCACGTTCGTTTCATAAATGAACTTCCTATTGGGGAATCTTATTCCCACACAGCAGATTTCTTTGATGGGGCTTTGCTCCCCCATGAATTTGGTTGTTCAGATACCTATGCATCCACCTGTTTTCCTCCTACCTAACTGTTCTTTATTTCCAATACAGTTGCCAGGCAGGAGAACGCTTCCCAGTCAATATCGGCTTGATTTCTCTGAGTCCCGTGGCCAAAGTGTGCGTTGTTTTCAGCAATAGGTAGAGCCATCGAGTTCTGGTGGCTGGCCAAGAGCAATGGCAAAAGCCAGCATTGTTTTGTGGTCTCTGGGATATCTCGCCTCACCCCTAGGACCCCCAGCCCAGGAGCTATCCCACATATGCAAAACCTGAACTTCTTTTTTTTTAAATATTTATTTATTTATTATATTATGTGTATAGCATTCCTTCCACATGTGCCTGCAAGCCAGAAGGGGGCACCAGGTCTCATTATAAATGGCTGTAAGCCACCATGTGGTTGCTGGGAATTGAACTCAAGACCTCTGGAAGAGCAGTCAGTGCTCTTAACCTCTGAGCCATCTCTCCAGCCCCAAAACCTGAACTTCTTAAACGGGACTGTTACCTTCCTCCGAGTGGGCTGAAACCATCTTTTCCTGCGTGCCTTCCCTTCACTCCCTCAGACTCTGCTGTGTCCCAGTCCCACCGGGTACATCTGTGCCTGGCGGCTTCCTGAGTCTGTGCTCTGTTGTGTTTCATGTTGTCCGTGCTTCACGTGGACACCACCTGAGCCAAGGGTCCTCTTATAGTTCCTCCCTCCACACTGATCCGGTTTCTTCCTTTTCCCCACTGTCTGTACCAATGCAATGGCCACATCACCCATAATGCATGACACTGTCTCTCTGGAGACACATTTGCCTCTTTGCAGTTCAGGGATTGTGTATTTTGCATCCATGCCTAGAAACAAACCAACCCTGATATTGTCTGCAGCAAGAACCAACCAGACACCTCACATTTGCCATCCCATTGCCAACCCAAATTATCTCCTCTTAAGGATTTGGAGCCGGCAATCTCCACATTGCTCTTGACCTGGTGGAGAGTCAGGCATATAGCAGCCTCCCAGGGGATTTTTTTTTTCAACGAGTGTTGCTTTCTCAGATTCATGATACCACCAGCTCCGTGGCATGTTGAGAGTCCCAAGGCCTTGAAATTCAGTGTGTTGAAAAGACTGTACAATAGCCGTGATCCCCAAGGAATATACGTCAGTAGCAACTGAGTTGTGTGCAAACCCAGGCCTGGGAGTCCAAAGCAGACTCACACATCTACCTCTGAAGAGCGCTATATGATCTAATGCAGATGACCCAAAGGCCCGTGAGCTCTGACATGTCACCACCCTATGGCTCCTGATAATAAAGTCAGACACCAGCCTTTCCCCCAGGAAGGACCTTCTGCCTACCGATTCTCCCAGACTCAACTTGCACTGTTTCTTCCCTTGTTCCTCCAAGTGTGCGGTTGCGGCCTGGCCCAGTCGGGTTTCTTCTTCAAGAACCAGGAGTACATCTGCACCCAGGACTACCAGCAGCTCTACGGTACCCGCTGTGATAGCTGCCGGGACTTCATCACGGGTGAGGTCATCTCCGCGCTGGGCCGCACCTACCACCCTAAGTGCTTCGTGTGCAGCTTGTGCAGGTGAGTACCCCAGGGGACCAGGGATACTGGGTAGGCCCCAGAGGAGAGGAAGACATGGCCTTCTCCAGGCAACTCAGGAGCATATAGGCCTTATATTAGGCCCTGGGTTTCTGGAAACTTGAGGATGGACTGCTCTGGTAGGGCCGCAGGTTTCAAAACGTCCGGCAGCTAGATCCCATCTTGTCCCATGTAGTCTGATGTAAAGCACTGGTTTGACCTATGATGACAGCAGGAAAAGGATCCAAACACCATGATCAGCAGCATTTCATTTCCCAAGAAAACCACCAAGGACCTTAGCCCTCAGAAATTAGTCTGGAAGCCAAGAAGCTATCTGGCTCAGGCTTCTACACCCTCATCCTCAGGCAGCACAAGGATGTCTGCCGATAGCCTTCCTCCATCCTCCCAACACTATCTCTGGCTGAAAGAATGACCCCAGTATCTGGCCTCATCTGTGTAAGCCTCAGTAGTGGAGGTCAAATCCACTGCAGCCTCGTTGGTTTTGTGAAGATGACAGACAGGGTGTGTGCAGACACCTGTGGCCGGTGACCGGCCTGCGCTGTGCCTGCTTTTCCCACTGTGACAGCCGTCCAACCGCTCTCAGGACGGCTCCTCCTCTGCCCACTTCCCTGCCAGACAGCTCAACCACGTGTTAATTTAGCAATGCGCACCAAGGCCCTGCCGCATGCCAAGCAACACATTAAGGAGATGGAAACAAAATGAAGGCAACCTCAGCCCTGCCCACAAATGTGTTAAAATTTAATGGCCATCTCTGATTAAGTCATAAGCAAAATATGATTTGAGTACATGTGTATTTTTATTTGGGAAAAGAAAGTATTGATTAATTATTTTCCCCTGTAAAATCATCATTGGTTAGTTGCCAAATAGAGTAACCAGTTAGAATTTCTGACTAATGGCTGTGTAAAAATAATAACAAATCAGAACAGTGAGGATATAATTACCCTAATTCCCACCCCAGATTTCCCTCCAAGTATCCCAAGTTGCTGATAAAAAAAAACAAGTGGGGCCACTTGCTAGGACCTAAACTCAGAGCGCACGCATGTGACAGGTACCCCACGCCACATAAGCAAAAGCAGCCACTCAACTTTGTTGGCGGTACTGGAGATCTGTGAGTCCTTTATCATTGGCTGGGCAGGCAGATGTATGAGCTTGAGACCCCCTGCCTGGAGAAACTGAACAAACACAGAGGAGGAGGCGGGAGTGGTGTGTGGAGAATGATAATCTTCTCATTAGGAAGAGTGTTTTAAGAACTGTCCATATAGCGAAAAGGAGGAATTGGCAACTTTGGGGCCCACGTGGTCTCTTGATACATAGAGATAGGACAAATACTTTGAGCAGTGGGGTTGCCTCTCCATTACAGCTGGGGAGCATGCGCTCACAGCCACAGTATAACTTACCGCTGTCACGTGATATAAATAGCCTAACGCATCATCCGGTTCTGGCCCCCTAGTTCCTGAGTGCTTTAGCCAGACTGTTGTTCTGAATGGCACTTGCCCTGCTGGATGCTTTAGAAAGCAAGCTACACATCTTAGAGAATACCCAAGCCCAGGCTTTGCCAGTCAGCAGTAGCCACAGGAACTTCAGGAAGGAGAAACCGACTCTCTTCCTCATTTCCTTGCAGGAAGCCTTTCCCGATTGGAGACAAGGTGACGTTCAGTGGTAAAGAGTGTGTCTGCCAGACGTGCTCCCAGTCCATGACCAGCAGTAAGCCCATCAAGATCCGCGGACCAAGCCGTGAGTCCTCCCCACAGGCACCTGTCTATGAGCGCTGTCCTCCCAAGGACTCTGTCCTGGAGGGAAGCAGGGGAGGGTCCCACCCTCCATGGATACTGAAGCATGACCCAGTTAACATACAGCCCAGACACAGGCTCCACAGCACAACTCAGGGAAGATGGGTTACTTAACTATATGTGGTGATGCCCGAGCCACCTGCCAGCTACTTGAGTAGCTCTTTTCCAGGACGAGCTGGGTTCCTGGTCCTATGTACCAAGGGCTCTGCACCACGGTTGATCAGGTGTTTTGTTACCAGTAGTTCTTAATTTTTAGAAGCTCCATTAAGCAGTTGCAGTTAAAGCTCATGAAAGAAGTCAGGAATGCCCTGGGAATAAACCCTACGGGCTGTGCTGGTGCCTCGCGGAGTATGACTCCAAGACCACTGTGTCAGCCTTGTGGATCATCAGCTTGTGAAAAGACAGATTTCTGGGCTCATCTTGAACCTGAGAGAATGGGATCTGGTGCTATCATTCTGCGTGAGCTTTGTGGGTGATTCCTCAGCTGTCCCTAAGGTTGAGAATAACATCTTGTCATGAGAAAGGCATCCACCATGCCCAAATAA
The DNA here is from genome assembly GCF_014885135.2 of Alexandromys fortis. Lineage (NCBI taxonomy): Eukaryota > Metazoa > Chordata > Mammalia > Rodentia > Cricetidae > Alexandromys > Alexandromys fortis. The sequence goes on from NW_026067979.1 coordinate 5,816,895, forward strand.
TGGTATATTTTATCAAGCCACAGATTTGAGGGGCAAGTATAGATTGAGAGTTGAGAGTGCGTCTTAGAGCAGTTCTATGCTACGCTGCACAGTCCATCCATTCAAGTGTGTGTGTAGTGGCCAGATGTTTACATCACTGTTCCTAGATGCCCTTAAAGAGCTGTGGGCTGCCTGCCTGTACCCGCAAGCACACACAGACCCAGCCCCCTGGTTCTCCTAAGCCACACTAGCTCCAGTGATCTTTCATGTTATATGACACCCTGGCTGGCCCCATCAAGAGAATCAATGAAAACCCATTAGCCTCCTATGCTGCATTACTGTGTGGGAACAGAGGCAGCCAGCCATGGCACCAGCACAGTCAGCATGCTGCAGATGCATCACACCAAGGAGGGTGAGCCAAGAAGCCTCCGCATCAGCAGCCTTCAGCTCCCAGGGGCTCCATTACAGTCTGCCTAGCCATAGTGGGCTGATGGGAGAGGCAAGGAATGGGCTCCCTCCCATGCCTGCCCTTCCTTTCAGTGGAGTCAGATCCTTTCCTGGGATGTGATGCTCAGGGCTCTTTCTCCAGTGTCCTTGATGATACTCAAGAACAATCTATTGCTCTGGCCAGGTTTTCTCTTGAGGTGGCTGAGTGTGCACTCAGGTAGCTTTCATAACTCTTTGAAATCACGTTCCCATGCCAAAAAGACTGAAGCTTGGGATACGGGCTGTGGCTCTGTGGCTTATCTTCTTTGGAGTCCAGAGGCCAGTGGACTCATGTGTGGAGTACAGAGGGAAGCAAGCTTGAGTTGTGAGGCTGCCAACCTTCTGCAGAAGACAAATGGTCTGGTAGCCTCCCTAAGACTTGATTTCCCCAGCTATGAAATAATAGTGGGCTGCTTTACCATCCTCGCAGGGTGTTGTGCAAAGTGCTGTGTTCCTGCACAGGGATCAAGCTAACATAACTGTTTAGATGCACCTTAGCATGACTACAAATCAGAGGGTTAATTAAAGGGGAAGATTCACCCTGAGTGTGGGCAGCAGCACCCTTTATGCTGGTGAATCCTTTAGGATGTCATCCTTTGAGATGACAAATGGCCCACCGTAACTAGGCTGAAACAACTCAAAACCACAAGCCAAAAGGACTCTTTTCTCCCTTAAATTGTTTTTCTCTGGTATTCGCTTACAGCAATGAGAAAAGCTGGCTTACTCCAAGGTTAATGTAGAAAACACATCAAAGGAGCATTGAGAATAAGATTCCTAGGTCCAGTGTCAATTCTCTCATGTGCATTGTGTGTTTCTGTGTGTATGCACTGTGTGTGCACTGGGGTCTCAGACAAGAAACAGGCTTTATCAACTGAGCGAACGTCTAATATGGGAACATTCTAGAAGAGATTTCTAACAAAGAGATCCTGAAATGTCTCCTCTATAATTTCGCAGATTGGGATAGTGAGAAAAATGAGGGAAAGTTAGGGAATAAAAAGAAAAAACAAGGGAGCACATGGGCAGCTTCCAGGGGAACCAAGGTCTTTGGCTTATCACAGAAATAAAGGCCTTCACCCATGGATCCACAGAGAAGATCTCCTTGAAGTATTTTCTCCCACGATAATCACTAACTGTGCTACAAATGCATGGAATCCCTGGACAGAGGGCACAGAGAATGTCTCCTGAGCACCCAAGGAATAGAGAGAACTAAAGCCAGATCCGAAAGATGGAGAAAAACAAACCAGGGGAAGGGAAATGGACAAAAAACATAGTCTTTTTCTCAAGCTATACGAGCGTGTGAAGTTTCATCTCTGCAGGGTGGATATGTTCTGGAAAAGCAAGAATAATGTTTACTCCGAGGAATATAGTCGTGAACTGTCAAGAGGGAAAAATCAAATTATCTTATAAAAAAAAAAACACCTCCTCATAGATCTCATAAAGAAGAATCGCTAGCAGGAGAAGCACCAAAATTCTCACCACCACCACCATCACCATCACGGTCATTGTCATCATTAGCACAGGTGCCATCACCAACAACTCCTCCATTACCACCATCATCACCACTGCTATTTCACCATCCCCACTTCCAGCCTTTATTCTAGTGCCAGGCCTTGTAATAAAGGAACCGTTAATATCTCATTTAGTCATTACACGTCCACGAAGGCAGTAAGAGTAATTGTTTTAAAAGTAAGAAAACAGAGACTTGAAGATCATAAATGGCTTTTCCGAAGGAGCACCAGTGTGAAGGAGCACCATGAGATCTGGCTCTGAGACTATTCCCTTAACATCCTCCAGCAAGAGTGTGTCTTTCTAAATGGAAAGCCCCCTGTGTTCCTAGACAGGTTGCCTAAAGCAGAATGAGCAACTCACGGTGACTCACGGATCCTGCTTACTTTTGCTGACCTAAATGGATGATGATGTAGGCAACCAAACTAAAAATGGCCGCATGGGATCTCTAGAGGCTTGGATACTAAAGTGAGAGATCTGAGAGGAACAGGTGGGGGCACTGTGCTTTCCACCAGGTGAAGGCTGTAATTTTGGAATAGAGAGGAGTGGGCAGCTGGCTCAGCAAAATCACCAAGGACAGGGAGTGACTCTCCCAACCCTGCTTATGGCACCAGACCCACGCCCCCCCCCCCAGAGGGGAGTAGACAAGACTAAAAGAAGAAAAAAGGAGAAAAAAAATCTCAAGAAACAGGAAGCCCTACAAGGGAAGACTAGCAGAGTAATAGAGAAAGAAAAACCACAAATAAAGGGCATCCAAGAATCCTGAAAAGGAAGATGCAGGGCTTCCCTTCAAAGGAGAATTACTCGGGCTTCAGATCAGAGATTGGTAACACACAAAGGATGTGGGTGAAAAACACAAGAACTAGAACAACCTGTTGCATGAGGCCTGCATTAGTTCTACTGACCTGGTCGTAGGGAAGACACTGTGAAGAGTAAGGCTGGAGAAGACTCTTGCCTGAGCTAGCTGCTCACCACCCCCTCCACCGGCTCTCAACCCAGCCTCCAGCCACTCCCCTCCACCAGCTCCTAATTGGATGTACCTTAGAGTGCTAAATTCATCTCAGGTGTGTCCCTGTCGCTCAGATGGTACTTTTACTGGAATGTGGCCATTTCTGCAAACAGACAATCGTCAAGGAAGTCTTATTGAAGAGTCAGAGAGTTTTATTAATGGCTAACACAATGTCTATCACATAGCGTTCCCAAGTGACTGTGGATGACCATAGCAAGTGAAACAGAAGCCTGAAGGGTGAGGGAGAGACAGACCATGTTTGCGTTTTGTTATTTGAAGGAACTGTCATGGAGGAGAAGAGAAGAGTGTTCCTGGATATATAAGTGACAGGGTCAAGCCCTAGCTCCACGGACGGGAGACATCCTTGACAGCCATACCTGCCCAAACTGACTCAAGAAGGGCTGAGTCTTTGGTGTGTAATAAAGTGTAAAATAAGCACCACCTGTCAAAGATAGATTCCTGCCCTGGTTGAGACACTGGACCAAGTGCTCTATGAACTTGGAACCCCTCTGTAATTGTTAGGTCCTCTTAAGGAGCCACAGAAACACAAGTGTCATATTTATGACCTAGAAAGTATGACCAGACACTGTCCGTCTGGACACAGAGGAGGCACCTGACCTACCAAAGCCAATGAATTTTTAAACCTGCAGTTTTATTAGAGGGGATAATTTTATTAACAAGGAGACTTAGGTACTGATTCTAGAAAAGTGAAAGGGAGCGGAGCTAAATCTCCAAGTGCCTTGTTCTCTAGCCTATCTGAAGGCTTAAAGCATTTTACAGTTGGGGACCGTCCACCCCCGCTTATGTTCAGGGATGTTGGGAATGGCGCTTGGCAGCCATGTGTTCAATGCGGTACAAATTGACTCTACACATGGGTCATCAAGTCCCAGACGCTCCCCACAACCTTCTAAACACACCAACCCTTCCTAGACACACCAGCTCCTCTTCAGGGCCAGATTAAGGACTGTCTGTCTAGCCAGGCTCCCCCATGTCTATATGTGGCTTCTCCTTGTATGCTCCAAAGTGTGTGTGTGTGTGTTGTGATGCCAATAAGGAGGTCTGACCTCTGGCAAACTTGCCCAGTGACCATTTTCCTCTCCTAAAATGAACCCTCTGATCAGCAAGACCTGAATTCCCAGGATTTCCCAATGACTTTGGATGCTGGCTCCACTTCCTGCCCCTCCCACCCCTCTTTACATTGACTGAACAATAGACAGACCAGACTACTGAACTCCATCCTACTTTCTCTTCCAGCTCTGGTTACAGGGTGACAGTGACAGAGAGCAAAAACATATTTCTGGTTTGGGACAGGCTTTTCAGACACTGATTGTTGCATGCTGGGTAAAGATGAGCATGGTAAATCCGCTCCTTTGCCTGAGCACCGTGAGATCCAGTCATTCATATTTTCTTCAGCAAATATCCTTTGAGTTTCCACTCTGTGCCTAGCACCAGGCTAGGCAAGAAAATAGCTTTAGCACAAAACACAAGTGTGGTCTTTCCCTAGTTATTTTTTTTTTCTTGCTGTGGTCAAATACTTGGCAAGTAACCATTTAATAAAGAAACATTTCTTTTGGTTCATGGCTCAGAGAATATAGCATCATGACCATCATGGCAGGGGAAACATGGCAGCGGGAGCAAGTCACCGCTGTGGCAGTGGGCATGCGCTCACACATCTCAGCAGACCAAACAGCAGAGAAAGAGAATGCAGGCGCTGGGACAGCGAACTTTCTCCTTTTCTCTTCTTTACCCAGTCTGGGATCCCAGCCCATAGGGTGGTATCAGTCACTCTCAGGGCAGCATCTCCCTCCCTCAATTCAAGCTCTGTAGAAATACCCTCACATCTAAATGTGGATCTCCATAGAATTCTAAATCCAGTCAAGTTGACCAAAAAGAGGGGGCACCACGTGGTCCTTACCTAAAGAGGAATGGAAAGATGCAGCCTGTCTCCAGAAACAGGGCTCTCAAATTCCACCATGCAGAGATCACGGTGAAATTAGATGGGGGCTGCAATGGAGCATGCGCCGGCTTCTCGGTGGTGCAAGTATGGCTGGCACTGGGGTGACCGCAGGGAGAACAAGCTTGGACGAATAGTGGTCATGATAGTGGTCGTGGTGAGCAGTGGGGGCGCTTGTTCCTTCCTCCTCATTCCGTGGTCCTTTCCCACAGGCCAGAACTCTGGCAACCCTTCCTCTTGTCTGGTAAGGTCTCTGGGTACTGGCAGCACCAGAGTGGGGGGAAAATGGCATCCGGGGCTGGGTTCCCATGGCATGGGATGATGGCAGAAAGTCGAAGGGACCCAAGATGTCCTACTTTTGTCTTTGCAGACTGTGCTGGGTGCAAAGAGGAGATTAAGCATGGCCAGTCACTCCTGGCCCTGGACAAGCAGTGGCATGTCAGCTGTTTCAAATGCCAGACCTGTAGTGTCATCCTCACTGGGGAGTACATTAGCAAGTGAGTATCGCTCCATCTCCCCCTCTCCCGCAGGCTACCTGGGCCTCTGCATCCTACAAGGCCTGGCCCACTGTCCTCTCCTGAATCTCCAGCATCACCCTTCATCACATCCATTGGAAGCCACAGAAGCCACATGGCCACACTCCTAGCCTCTTTCTACCTTAGGCCTTTCATGTTGTTTCCTCTCCCATGATGCACTGGTGGTCCTCACCTGTGGCTCCTTCCCTTCCTTCCATATGCCTCCAACTCAGAGGTGACTCCACTCCATCACTCCCCACCTCCGTTCCACCACTCCTACCCTCAGGCTGCCCAGTTTCCTACACAGGAATTATACATCTTCATGTGCATGCCTTAGATGGTTCACCATTGACTGAGCTTTCTCTATGCACAAAAAAACTAACAAATGGCTTTGGGTGGACTAGGACATTAAACCTCCAATGGGAGGAATGGTGCACACCTTTGATCCTAGCACTAAGTGGCAGAGTCAGGTGGATCTCTGTGAGTTCAAGGTCAGCCTAGTATACAGGACAGCCAGAGCTATAATGGAGATTCCCCCCATCTCAAAAATAAAAACAAACAAACAAAGCTCTCATGGTACAGATACTCAAAAGAGTAAGCAATGTGCACAGTGACAGTTCTACTCTCTGTCCCTCCCTGGTTGGGGACTTTGATATAGTTCCTGCTGATCCCCAGCATTTAACACAATGTCTGACCTGAAGTCGACACAGTTATTGCATGGGTTTAACAGAGATGGTCAAGAAATAAAATTATCAGGTAAGAGGACTCAGCTTCGGGGACTTAGACATAGCAACTTCAGACAAGCTCTCTTCAGGCTTCAGCACTGGTGATGACACAAAATATATTCAAATCCCCGAAGGCAACTGTGAGCAACAACCCTAGCACTTTGATACTTTCTGATCCCAGATACTTCCTCTCTTCCATGACTGACCCAAAGCCAGGCGATGTGAGCTTGCGTTTGCTGTGGAGACACATTCACCAAGGGAGACAAGCTGTGGACAGGAAGAATTGGGACACCAGGGGTCTGTGGGAAGAGCCTGTGGGTAATAAGTGTCAGTCATGAGTGACCAAAAGCCCCACACAACACATTGGAAAGCAACAATTGGATTCGTTTGACTCAGACATGGGAAGGTCTACTACAGGTGTATTAGCTTCTTAAAGATGTCTTCAGCACTACAGAGTCTCTCTCCTCCCCTACTCCCTTTCTCTCTCCATCCTTCCCTCCCTCCTCTGCTTTCCTCTCCATTAGATTTGTCCCCAGGTCAATGAAGTAGCAAAGAAAATCACCAACAGTGCCTGGGTTTTGATCATCAGTTCAGCAGGCCTAGGGAAAAGAGAGGCCTTTCTATAAAAACTGCCACAGAAGTCTGGTGACTCCCTCTGGGTTAGCTGCCTTACTTCACCGTTCCCTCTCAAACACTAACCAGGAGGGCAGAAGGGCCCAATCCCTAAGGCAGCCCTTTGTTGATGCTTAAAAAGCTGGATAAGAAAGAGTAGCCTCCAAAGGAAAAATCCAGAAAGAGGAAATAGCTGCTGGCCAGACATACCCACCTGTGCCCAAGGTGCAAAGGGGGGCTATCAATAGTCTAAGAAAGGAAGGGTCCCTTCTAACCAGCTGCAAGTGGCATCTGGAGTCTGAGCCTCGTGGACAGTTTGAGCTGGGCCTTGAAAGAGTGAGTAAGATTCGAAACACAGAGACAAGCTTGGAGACAAAATCCCAGCCCATCCAGGGCAGTAGGGTGGGCTGGGTTAAACACTTCCCTCCTCTTTGGGAACTCAAGTGTGTACACAGGCGAAGCAGAGTGCCAGGCTGCAGAGGTGAGCTGAGCAAGTCACTGAGAGCCCTCGATGCCATCTCAGTAGATGGCAGACATTCCTCTCTAAGCATGCTGGGTAAGGAATGTCTGTGGGAAGTCACCAGCCAAGAGTCATTGATTCTAAGTTAGAACTTTCTGGGGGCAGTGAGGGCTTGTGCCGAACTCTGGAGGCCCAGCCTAGACTGCCAGCCTCCCTGGGCGTTGGCAGTCTGGCTCTGGGCCCCTCACCTGCTGCAGCCAAGTGGTAGGAGAGCCATGAAACTATTACAGTTGCTCAAGGCAGAAATCCTTCTGCCTAGGGGACCTTGGCCAAGGACTCAGCAGCTCCGAGTCTTACTGTGCTCATTTGTGAAAACATGGTTAATAAGATGTTATGTTCCAAAGCTCTGTGTTCCATATCTAATAAGGACACAGTAAATGTGCTCTTGCCCATCTGCCTCTGTTTATAATCATGTAGATTTCCAATTCTCTAAGGCATCCCCAACCCAAGAATCTGAGTGAAGTTGTATCAGCATCTTTACCCAGATAGAGATTTTTTTTTTCTTTGCAGTTATCCATGCTTACATCCACAGAGTAAGAACGTGGTTAGAGGTCAGGGAAATTGAAAGAGTCAGGGAGGCTTCATGGCTCACGGACAACGGCTACTTTAACTTCAGGCAATGCTAACACCTCGCTCCCATGAAGAGCTCCAGGTGGAGACAGAGAAATCGCCTGCCTGTTCTTTAGGCCTATCTGAGTCTGAGCCATGTTACCCTACCCCCAAAAGTGGGCAACAGTCTCCTTGAGGACTCTCACAGCCACCATGGTGATTACTGCCTTTCCTGAGTAGACAGTGAGCCAGGCAGGCACTGACTGAACCCTAGCATATACTGGGCCCATCTCCATCAATCCTCATGAAAATGTGGGGAGAAACCAAACCACCTGAGTTTGAGCCTCAAGTGTAAACAGATCCTGGGTGACCTGAGGAAGTTACTTACCTATTCCACACGTGGGCTTGTTCATTCAACACACTGGAAAATGAATAGGACCAACTTCCCTGGGCTGCCATAGCCAGTAAATGACATGATCCATGTGCATCAATCACTATCAAAGCAAGAAATGCCAGCTATTAGCCGTAGAGAACAGCGTAACAGGCCATAGCAGGGCTGGTGAGAGCCTTTATCAATGGAGAAAAACACTTATCACAGGATGGGCACCTGAGTTCAATCCAAAAGCTGATTCCTGGAACTCATATGTAAAAGTGGAAAGAGAATAAACTCCACAGTTACACTCTGACATCCACATGCCTACACACACACACACACACACACACAGAGAGAGAGAGAGAGAGAGAGAGAGAGAGAGAGAGAGAGAATAATAAATAAATAATTCAAAAGAATAAGCCATGGCAATCTGACCTCTGTCTACTGAGTCCACGCACTTGATAGACACAGAGCATGAACACTACTTATGGGAGACTTTCTTGTGAAGCACTGGTCCATCAGGTCAACCAAGTGGTTCTCTCAGTTATGGATAAAATTTTTGGTTAAAGGAGAAACTCTTCTGGGTCTGTAAGAAATTGATCGCATTACTACACCGTAGAAGGGAAACCAGGATGGGCTAAAAGGAAAAGGGAGACATGTCCCTTATGCTTTGAGAATGCTGTACCATGTGCAAGCATTTTATTTCTACAAGAAATAAAGCATGTCTTGAATAATTTTTCAAAGAGTCCTTTGGGGAAAGAAAAGCAGGTGGGTCTGGATAACTCATGGGGGAGGGGAAGGGAAAAATAAAAGGCCACCCAAAACAACAGACCAGAGCAGTGGCTCCATCAGTGCCTAGGGACCTCACCCAATGCAGATTCCCATGGCTTTTCTTTCCCTGTAGATCTGAGAGGCAGTTTAATTTTGAAAAGCATTCCGAAGCTCCCAGTCTTGGCCCCTCACCGTAGACTGGGTCCTGACCGAGGACACCCTCCCCGCTCTACTCACTTCCCGTCAACTTCCTCTTATAGGGATGGTGTTCCGTATTGCGAGGCTGACTACCACTCCCAGTTCGGCATTAAATGTGAGACATGTGACCGGTACATCAGTGGCAGGGTCTTGGAGGTAAGTGAGGCTGAGTCGCCCCGTGTGAGCAGGATGACCTGTGACTTCAAAGAGTCATCACCGAAGAAGAGAAAGTCACCCCATGTCCTTCCCTCCAGTGCTTAAACCTCCCAGAGTTAGCTCACGGCATGGCCCTGACCAGATAGCCTTGCCAAGATCTGGGAACCCCCAAAATAGAATGTGGACAGGATAATTCTTGGTTCAAAAACCGCTGTGGTGGGGAAATCGGCTGCTTCTTTGGATTCAGACTCAGACAGATTTCTAAGGAGTACCAATTAGGATTTTCCTCCTGGCTCTACCTCGGGATGGAAGCCCTTTTTATGTTTTAACTGTTTGGTAATGTGCGCATTTAAGAACCAGCTTTGTCTAGCAGCTTGCTCTCTAAGCCCTTCTTTGGCTGGTCCATCACCATGGCAACAGCTCCCCCCCCCCCCCCCCCCCTCTCCCCCCCCCCCCCCCCCCCCCCCCCCCCCCCCCCCCCCCCCCCCCCCCCCGCCTCTGATGCACTGCTCTCTCTGCCAGTGACAGACAACCTACAGTCCCTTGCTGAGTCGTTGACCTTCCTATCCTTTCTTTCCACACCCTGTGGGGCTAGCTGCTACCTGCCCATATTTTGGGACCACCTACCTTGAAGGGTTCAGTGTAGAGGGAAAATAATGCCCTAAGGATAGGGACAATTGAGTTGTGGCATGTGTCTACTGCTAATTCGTCTCTGTAGGCCTCCACTTTGCATCTGATCGTGGCTAAGGAGTGGCAGGCTGGCTCAGCCACTCTAGGCAGAATTATTAGCACTGCCAGTTGCTTGCGGTTACCATGAGGACCAAGTTGAAAAGGATTCTACGGTCCCATGCGGGTCCAGCAGACAAGCACAGCAGTCGAGGCAGGGCTGTGTGAGAAGGTGCACTGAAGCAGAGCTCTGAGGACCAGAGGTCAGTGTAAGCAAAGCCAGCGGACAGGACAGGGAGAAAGACCAACATGGCCTTGAAAATAGAGGGTGGGAATACAGAACGTGTCACAGAGGGCCTATTTCCTGGGACTGTGTCCATCTTGTTTTATAGTAAGTGTAAGGGGAGAACCTTTGGAGAACGTTACAAAGGAGCGGTGTGATAAGATGGCCTGTTTTTGAAACCTGCACAGAATGTGATATGGAAAGTTAACTATAGGGAGTCGGAGAGAATCAGATAATCCAATGCAGTAAATTACTATATGACTCGGCATCTCTAAGGACTAGTGAAGAGGGCCAAGCAAAGGGAACGGAAGCGCACAGGGGTCGCTGGGCCCAGGAATCCAGGGGTGTGAGGTATAAGAATAAAGAGTCTATGGATGATTCGCTGGGCACTGGGGAGTTGTGGAGAGACTGAGCTGGAATGACCTGGTTAGAGCTGCACCTCAGAGAAGGTAGCATGGTGCTCACAGGAAACCGGAAGAGACGCCACCAGGGAGCCCCTGCGATCAAGGGTGACCACCTTTGTCTCCAGCTCCATGGAAGCTGAAATTCAGTAGCTCAGCCACTGTGGACAACTTGAGAATTTGGGGACTGAGGAAGAAGCCAAAGTTGTGTCAAAGTGTTGAGTCTGGGTGACGAGAACCTTAGTATGGCATCTGTGGAACCAGAGATGGAAAAGAAGCCAGGTAATCCAGGCAGAATCGTGGTGAGCATTTGAGATGGGATGTGACTGAAATCCCAGGAAGGTTTCAAGAGGACAGACAGGAAGGTAGATCAAAGTCCAGAAACAAAGCCTAAACCTGGAGAAGCCTAGCACTCAGGGTTGAATAATAGTATGAGAATAGTCAGACAGAGGAGAGAGATTGGCAGACTGGAAAAGGGCTACCACCAGCCTTGGGAAATGGCTGCCTGCGGGTGGCACAAAGACATGGAGTTGTTATCAGAAGAGAGACAATCAAGGAACTAGGAGGAGGGTTGGGGAGCTGGCTCAGTTGGTAAAGTGTTTGCCTTGGAAACACAAGGGCTTGAGATCTCCGGAACATGTATGGAAAAAGTCAGGAGCAGTGGTTCACACTCGCGGTCCCCATGCTGGGGAAGCAAGGACAGGCACATCCCTGGGCTTCACTGATCAGCCAGCCAAGCCTACTTGGCAAGTTTCAAGCCAGGGAGAGACTCTGTCTCCAAAATCAAGGTGAAGGGATTGGCGGGATGGCTCATAGAGGCTGTTCTTCCAGAGGATCCAGGTTTGATTCCCAATACCCAGATGGCAACTCACAACCATCTGTAACTCCAGTTCCAGGGGATCTGGTGCCTTCTGCTGGCCTGTGTGGGCACCAGGCATGAAAATGATACACAGATAGATATACATGAAGGCAAAGCAGTCATGCACATAAAATAAAAATATTTTAAAAGACTCTCCTCTGGCCTTCCCAAGCATGTGCATGCACATGAACCGACACACATATGTAGACCTGTGTGTGCTTGTGCACACAGGGTAAGAGAGGGAAACTGAGAACAGCGTAAAAGATGGAGCTTCAGGAAACATGGCGGATCAGTTGGACTCTTGGTCAAAATGTAGAGAAGTTAAGGGACGAAGGGGCTGGGAAAGGCTGGTGCGTGTGGTGAAATTTTGCCTTAAATAGTCATTGCTGACTGCTTCTGCATAACCGAGGCAGGAGCATTAGCAAGTTGTGGAGTCAGTGGGGGGAAGGCCACTAAAGCTGGATTCAAGAGAAGAATCTTGATGCACACTAGGCTGCAGCTGGCAAGGTTTTCTAGTGGCCGCCTTTTGTTTCCCAGTGTGGCGGTCTCTCCTTTCAAGGCAGCTGTGACTGGATTCCCACTGACCCCGTTCGTACTAGCTCCCTCAGCGTGTTACTGACTTTTTCCCCCATCCCTTTGCGCTGGAAAAGACATTTAGCAATCAGCTCTCCCAGCCTCCTTGTTTTACATATGAAAAAAAAAGGAGACCCAAGACTAGTGGTACCTTTCTAAGGTCAAAGGCAGAGATGGAGTCTGGGACTCCAGCCTCCTGGATCCCACAGTGATGCCTAAGGCTCTCAGATATCCAGGGGTCGGGAGAAAAAAAATCATGGATTCGAATTCTAATTTTACCATGTCTAGCCACGAAACCTTAAGCGCATCTTTGTCAATAGCGTAGACTGTCATTTCTTTCCTAATGAGTATGTTAAGCAGGACTTTGTTTAGTTGGAAGGCAGAAGCCAGTCTCAAATCAAGGGGACTGAAAAGGACATGTGTCCATTCCCATAATAAGAATGTGGGCATCATTCTGGCTTTAGGCTTAGCTGGAGAATGAGGCTGATTAAGATCCCTTGAATCTTTGACCATCTTGGCGCCACATTCTTCTGCATTGCCTTTATTCTGAAGAGGATTCTGCTTTGCGCTTGGGGTATTGGACACCAGTTGCTTAGGCTTATATCCTATCACATGGATATAGCAACATCCGGGGTGGTTAACAAAATGTTCTTTCTTAATGGTTCAGCAAACATCTGGGGGCTCTCTGGATAACTTCGGACCCTTCCCTGATCTCACTGTGCCCATAGAGTTGGAATCAGCTCATTGGTGGGGCTCACACAATATAACCATACGGCTTGATAGCGGGTGGTCCAGCTGACCCAAGCTTGGTGCTATTTCTGGAAGATGGGCAAGGATGCTGGCTAGGCAGTAACCGCCAGAACAGGGCCAGCATATTTCCAGGATACTGCAGACGCTTCAAACTGTTTCTTGTCTTCTCATCCCAACATTCCCATTCTCTTCTGAGGCCATCTCGTGACTCCTTCCTTCTCTGGGGACAGAACGGCTGAGTGTCAGTCCCATTCCTTCCTATGTCCTCAGCAAAAAGACCCACAGCCTGCTCTTGCTCCACTTCAGACCTCGACTGCCATGCTCAGTGCTCTCTGATATGGCCTCCTTAGGGGTACCAACTCTTTGCTGCTTTTCCTCACTGCCTTCTTGGCTTCAGTTTGTTAGTGTGTAAAATGACTCGTTGCATCTCTCTCTCTGCCTTTGTTCCCTTATGCTGGGCGAAGGCTGCCCTGGCAGCCTCCCTTCTACCCCATTGTTTTCTAAGCCATCCAGGACCAAGGCTGCTGAGACAGGCCTGAAGTCTTTTTTCAGCTGGGGCAGGGTGGCGGGTGTGACATTTAAGAAGATGTGCGTTCAGTATTGCGGAGCCACTGTTGCCATGATGGAGGGAAAAATCAGGGCCCAAAACAGGCCCTATAATTGAAATGATAAGGAGACACCGTAGGAAGAGGCTACTAATTACGCTGATTATCCTTGTCATGGTGCAGGGGGATCGGTCCCACGACTTCCGTGCTTGGGAAAATAGCAGGCTCTTCCTGAAGTTTGAACACAGCTTACTCAACAACAACGACCATTTTCTCACTGGTGGGAGCCACAGAAACAACCAAGAATGGAGAAAGGGGGCATTGAAAATTATTTTTTCCTTTGTAGGAATCTGCCCCTTTCAAGTTCTTGCTAAGTTTTGAGATAAAAGAGTTTCTCCTAAACAGACAAGCCCATCCCAAGAACCCCACCCCTAAGGTGGTTTGCAGATAAGATTTCTTTACGTGGTTGTGATTTTAGAACTAACATCAGACTAAGTGCTGGCTTAGAGAAGGGGGTTTCATGACCGCCCACAGTCATCCATTTACCTCGTCCCTCCCCTAAAAATACCTGTGCTGTTATGGGAAAAAAAAGAATTCATTCAAATCATGCTTCACTTTCCATCCAAGGCTCTGTGCTCCTCCTCCCATATGCAAATTCTAGATGTGTCACCAAAGGGCCCTTGTACCTCAGGTCTTCTGGAATGAGATTCTAGTAGCTAAGGCAGAAGTGAGATGGGGGTAGGGTCAGGGGTGACCTTGCTCCCTGTTTCCAGGGAGACCTAAAACACAACGTTCTCAAAAGCCATTTATCCCCCTCCTCCAAAAAAAGATTTGCACTCATTTCCATTTTTAAATGAAATATTGGTCGGGAAGGAAAGTGAGAAAAAGGAATGTGTTTACTAAATCCAGGTTAGATAGGCCAGGCTCAGGCTGAGAGATCCAGGTACAGCATTCTAACCTAGGCGTGAGGAGCGCCCCAGCGGATCCCGCTTCTCATGTAACATAATTTATGCGCTGAGCCCATTTAAAAAAAAAAAATCTGTCCTCCTTAAGCTGTGCTCATAATTTTTGCCATGTTTGTAAACCTTATACACTCAGCCTTACCTAATACTTTAATCTGTCTTTAAGTTGACTCACTTAACAGACAACTGGTACAACGTAACAGGAGAAACAGAGCTGTTTGCCAGTTGAAGGCAGCCCAAAATGAATATCGTTCTAGCCAGATTTTTCTTGTTTGTAAAGACTCTAAGCCTCATGCTTGTTCTCATTCTTACATGACTGTGTTTTAAATAATGCTACAGATGCATGGTACACTGGTACATTTGCCTTGGTGAAATCAGACCTCAAAAACAGGATTGGAAAGGATCTATCTATCGACCTATCCATCTCTCCTCCTTCCTTATTCCGAGACAATGTTATTGAGCCTCAAGTTCACATGGTAGTACTTACAATCATTGTCAATATCATTAGTGTCAAGGACCCCCATACTCAGGAACATGCTGGCAGTCCTCAAATCAACGCTTCCTCATGGGCAAGGAGGAGATGGGGAATAGTGTCCTCTGATTGCCCTGCCCATGTCTAGGAAAATCCCCTGAGCTTCCATCAAGACCCATGAAGAAACCACCAAGCTATCTGGGTAGACTCTCATATGGTTGTGGTTGCCCCCGGGCAGCCTCCCAACTGACCAACAGAGCCCTGGAGAGAGACACCAAACCCAACAATGTTCCCAAAAAGTGTTCACCCACCAGCCCCTACTGGACAGTGGCCTCAGTTCTGATGTTCTGCTCCGTATCCTGATTTCCACAGGCAGGAGGGAAGCACTACCACCCCACCTGTGCCAGATGTGTGCGCTGCCACCAGATGTTCACCGAAGGGGAGGAGATGTATCTCACAGGTAAGCAAATCTGGCCCTCGAAGGCGTTCTGGTAGGCTCGTGGCTGGAAAAGAGATCGCCTCCTTCCTCTTCAGTGTTATCGCTGCTGTTGGCTTGCCTTCAAGATTGCAATTAATTCTCTCCTCTCTGGGTGGATGAGGGAAGTTGCCGGAATGATTAATATGAGGTGACATGTAATCTGCCTTCCATCCCCGTGTGCCTCCACCGGCTGCTCCACTGGCCTGCTTCCCTGGCAATCCTCTGAGCAAATTCTTCTGGTTCCACGTGGGGGTGGGAGGTTGAGCTCGACAAGGCCAGGGGGTCAGAGGGGCAGGTGGGGGGGGGGGATTCCCAGGCTACTGAGTTCACACAGTTTCTACCTGACCTGTTCCATCCCGTTTCAACTCACCACATCTCAGAGTATCCTAGTAGGCCATTCCTCGGGGCTCCCAGGGTGAAAGGAACAGTGGCTTCCCCTCCTGGCTAGCCCTGGATTCCTGCTTCAGACACCCAGTTACCTTCAGATTCCACTCATCCCTCTGCCCTCGGTCCAGCCCCTGATCCCACTCCATCACAGTGCTCTTGGCTCTGCTCTTCTGAAAGACCTTCCCAGTCCCCTCCCACCCCACTGGTTTGACACATCACCTCAGCTTCTTATCTGAGTGAGGCCTTCTCACCAAGGCACCAAGCCTTGTATCTAGAACTTGAACAAAGCCACCGCCTATGCTGCCAAACCAACTTCACGTTAGCAATTGCTTCTGGGGCCCCTAACACGTGAAAGCTCCGTCTTGTCACAACACTACAGCCCAAGGCAGGAACTAGGTGTTACTCAATAATCCCACGAATGGCTGTCAACCATGATAAAGGATGTTAAGGCAAGCTATCATGCCAAGGAAGTTCCCCTGTGGAAGGGCCAAGAGCAGACCTCTTGGTGAGTGACTGGTACCTGGGGTGCTCATTTCTCTTTATATCACTGTTAGTAACGTGCCCAACAAGAACAACTTAAAGAGAGAAAAGATTTCTTTTCGCTCAAAGAATTTTCAGTCCATCACAACAAGGAAGGGTTCATGGCCATGGACTTTGTGGTGTAGGCTATTTATATCATGGTGAAGGAGGAAGCAGGGGGCAAGCAGGACCTGAACCAGGCTTCAGGCTCTGACTTTCAAAGGCCCACTTGTCGTGACCTACTTCTGCCAGCCAGGCCCCACCTCCTGAAGGTGCCTCGGCCTCCCACAGCACCCAGCTGAGAAACCAGCATTCCCAGTGTGAGCCCATGGTATAACATTTGAGATTCAAAACCTAACCGTTGATCCCGCGGTCTGTCAGGCTGCAAAGCAAACTAACATAGACGGTGGCTCATCCATGGCAGACGTGTGCTGCTCAGCGGTGTGGAGGCTGGCAAGTCCAAGATCAAAGCGCCCACGGATTTACCGTCTGGTGATGGCCTACTTTCATACGGGTGCTGCCTTCTTGCTGTATCCTGACATGGTGAAGGGGACAAGGTGGTCCCTGAGTCGTATGTCATAAGGGTATTGGAAATTGTGCTCTCACGATGCAGTCATTTCTCCAATGCCCCCCCCCATCCTCCTAATATTGTTACATGAGAAGATGCGTACAGCGGGGTCAGCGTTAGGGCTCAGAAGCAGGGAAAAGACGAACAATTCTTAGACAAGCCGGGAGGAACCAAGTACAAGCAAAGTACAAGAGGCTGTGGGGACTGAGAAAGGAAAAGATTAAATTATGAACGGCACTGAGAATATCGAGGGTGTTGGCTGAGTTACACCGAGATAATTCCTCGGTGTAAGAATTGTCTTGCACACTGTAGGGTATTTAGTAGCATCCCTGGTCCACACCCACAAGGTGCCAGGAATGTGCACTCTCCATTGTGACAACCAAAAGTGTCTCAGATACTGCCTAACATCCTAGGGGATAGGGAAGAGGATGAAATCATCCCCAGCTGAGACCTGCTGGCCCAGAGCTATTCAACAGAAACTGGGCACGTTGGGCAGGGACTCCCATGTGGGACTCAGTGAAGAGGCCATTTCAAACACTCTGGGACTCTAACTGCTTCCTTGAACATACCATCATTCGGGTGTTAGATGGGGGAGGATGCTGCTTTAAACTGGAAAACCACAGTCCTCATCGTATAGATAAGGATGGGGATACACCTAGAGAAAGGCAGAGACCTCTGTGAATCGGTGTGCAGGACGAAAAAGAACCTGGCCTGGGATTCCCTCCAGGCTGTCTCCACCTTCCTCCACAGGACTGAGATCTGGGCTGATATCCAGGTCTGGTCCCTGTGGCTCCCCATGAGCATCAACATCCTCCACGATCCTGAGTGATTCCTCCTTCAGGACCCTGTATTGCCAGTCTTAGCACACCAACCACCACTAGGATGTAAAGTTTGCACTTGGGTTGAATATCTGCTGTGCAGTGTTCCTTCCACCTTCTCAACCTCCCGGTGCTGAACCTGCCCTTGGATCTGCATTACCATCTGTGCACCACGGAGCAATCAGCATCTTTTTGCCTTCCTGCTTCAATTCTAAATCCTTCTCTTCCCCCACTTCGGTACTTTGACCTAGATTGCTTCAGACTCGGTCCTGGCACTATTGCTTACTAATTTGTTTGCCGTAGACAAACCTCTTGCCTCTCTGGACCTGTATGATAGACTTCAAGCTGTCCCTGTAAGATACAAGTGTAGTAAATTCCTGGAGCGACAGCTCTCTCTTTGTTCACATACCACCTGTATCTTCTGAGGCCTAGCATGTGTCCAGTAGTGCTCCAACAGCTGGTGGGGCAGGAAGGAGCAACAAAGACAAAGGCCCTGCCCTCAGGGAGTTCCCAGCCAGGAGTTAGGAACTTTACCCCCAACTTCCCAAGGATACTGAAGGAGTTAAACAATGGAGTCAAGTCAACAGCTCCGTGTTTGTGAAAGAAAATGCACCGTAGAACTTAAGGCAGAAATGCCTCCAGGAGGTGGGAGATATTCTTGGTCGTGAAGAAGAGCTGTCACCTTCTCAATAATTATCCCCATTCCTACCCTTCTGGCTCCTGGGAGAGTGGGAGTAATTGCAGGGTACGAGAGGACCTGCCTCGAGGGGTGCCGAGGGATCTGCCATGAGGGGGCTTGGGCCATGGGTGCTAGAGTCATAATGATGCTGGTTATGGGTGTCGTGTGTGGGTGGCAGCCATCAGGAGTTTCAGTTACCACTGGGAGCTGAGCCTAGAATACACTCACCGAGTAACAGCACCAGGACTCGAGAAATGGCAGTACAGGGGTGGGATGAGCCAGCGGAAAGGGAGCAGTCCTGAGTTCAAGGGTCAACACCCATCCGCTAATGGTGATGATCTTGAAGAATAACTCTCTCCTCTGGGTGTCTTTCCTCCCTTGTCAAGTGTGGCTGGTATCACTCTCTCATTGATCAGTTCCGATGAAGGTCACGCTACTCCAGGCTCTCTAGTGCGTGCCAAGCACTCTGCTTGGAGATGAGCAAGGCGGCGTGTTTGGTGCCCTGATGGAGTTTATTGCCAGATGGGAGAGACTGGCATTGATCAAACAGAAGCAACAATATCAAAACTCTCTCTGAGGAGGAAGTTTGGGGATAACGGGGAACATATCAGAAAATCAAGAGGACAGGGGAGGCTCCTCTGAAGAAAGGACATTTCAAGCCAGCATGAGCATGAGCATTAAGTAAAGGGGAGGGGCGACGAAGAGGAGAGGCAGTGAGGGCAGCAGGGGCGAAGTCCCCAGATGGAAGCGAGCGCCCCATGGTGGCGAACCATAGACAACATGGTACAGAACATGGAACAGACATGCGCCTCAGGAGCACTGGAGGACAGACCAAATGTGACGGTGCTGAGAGCCTTGGAGCAGGGTGTGGAGGTGGGCGGGACGAAGATACAGAATATTAGGGCCCACATTCTGGACTCTGTCTCGGGGTTCTGTAGCAGGGACAGGCTGGTTCTGGTAGATGATCCCCGGAGTGTCTTTGGTTCACTACTCTGTGTTTTAATCACCATGTGATAGCTTTCCAATGGGCTCTACTTGGGAGATGTCTGACATCTGGGGGAGACTTCTGGGCCCCCTGGAGACTACAGTGTGTTTCCTTTTCTTTGTTTTAAGCTCTGTTGCACATTCTGGTTTTCAGCTATTTCTATAAAGAGGCCAGACTTCTAATCTGTTTGTTATCCAAACCCTTCATTTGGGCTTCCCCAGGAAATTAGGTCACTGGTTGTAGTGCGGCAGAATAAAGCTGAAATGCTTCAGGTTCAGGGAAGAACCTACACTGAGGTCTCCAAGGCCAGAGCCGCTACAGATGGAGGCATTGCGCTGGGCTCTAAATGTGGTGCGCATGGTCTTCCTCCTAAATACACCTCCATCTGGGACAGCGGGTGTGGTCTTTATCTAGTTTTCTAGCTGCACCGCAGGCCTCTCCCCTCCCCATCGTGAAGATCTGAGGCAGCTGACACTGGAAAGCACAAGGCCAGCTCTTATCATTTGCATATTCAATGAATTCATTTTGAAATCCTGGGACAGACCCTACACTGCTAATGGAAGTACTGTAGCAAAGTATGCGTTCGCCAGTGTTAAACGTGAGGAACATGGCGATCATCGTAGGTCTGCTCACCGGTTGAGCATCTGTGCTGTCAAGTACGCACTGGGACTTCAGTGCCCTGCCCCATTCTGTCTGTTGACATGGAGATGTCAATACCAATCTGTGAAAAGGCAGAGTTTGAAGACAATGGGAATGTATTAAAAAGGCCTCTGACCTATTCTAACGAGGTGATCGAAAATCATTTACCTTGTAGTCATCCTCCCCCACCCCCAATCAAGGACTCAGGATTAGGGAATTTGCAACACTTGACCAGTCTGTCTATGAGGAACTAGTATGTCTAGTTCATCAAATCATTTTGCTTTATCTGTTACAAAAGCGCGTGCTCGTGTGTGTGTGTGTGTGTGTGTGTGTGTGTGTGTGTGTATGTGTGTGTGTGACTAGAAAACAGCCTCTAGTGACCTTCCTCCACCTTGGTTTATTGTTTGTTTCATCAATTGGAGCAGATGCAACTGAGCAACGCTGTATATGTGAAGGTCAAAGGACAGCGTTCAGGACCTGGTCCTCTCCTTGTTGAGGTGGGGTCTTTCTCCGCTGAACTTCGTTGTCTACTCCAGGCTAGCCGGGCTATACACTTCTAGGTGATTCTCTGTCTCCACTTCCTATTTCAGCTTGGGGTTGCAGATGTGCGCACTGAGTGCATCCAACTTTTTTTTTTTAAATGTGGATTCCAGGTAGTGCAGTCAGGCTGCTGGGTTTGCAAGCACTTTTCCCTGCTGTACCAACTCACTAGCCCCGCATTGGCTTTCGAGTCAGGGTCTCTCATGGGCCTAGAACCGGCCAAGTCAGGGAAGGTGGCAGGTCATCGAGTTCCTGGAATCCGCCTTTTTCCGCCTCTCCAGCACTGGAATCACAAGTGTAAACCACTGTGTCTGGATTTTTCACACTAGTTCTGGGACTCGAACTCAGGCCTCTGTGTTTGCACAGCGTATGCTTAGCCAACCGAGCCTTCTCTCCTTAGTTAGCCTTCTGAATACTGTGGATCTCCTGCAACTGCTTGCCAAATTCCACACGTAGAAGTTCCTCTAGAAAGAAGGTCTATGTCTGTCCCCTGATTTTTGAGCAATGCCATGATCCAAAAATAAAGCTAAGAGCCTCCATTGTGTTAATGCAAACCCCACAGATCCCGGGCTGCCTTCTCTGTGAAGCCGAGGCTATTTCAGACCACACTCTTTTTAGTTCAGATGATACAAGGACCTGGTAGTGGGAGGCATGTCCCTGCACAGCTGGAGATGCAACTGACAGTTAGCAGAGGCCCCCGTTTCCTGACAGGTCACTCCGACAGGTGCACCAGGCCAGTAGATGTCCCACTAAGGGCCTGCAGTTGTCTCTGACGGTGACGTACCAACCCACATTCTTGATCTCCAAATCTCCTCCAACCACACTTGCGCAGTTGCCAATTGGGTGACTCTCATTCCACACTTCCGGGTTCTTCTTCTCAACTGGCTCTCTCTAGCGACAGTTTAGGTCGTAGGAGTTATGCTTCAAAACTTAAAAACTTATGTTTCCCCAACCCTGCTGTGTAATTTTAGATTTTTCAAACATCTTTTTTCTTTTACTAAGTTGCTATTTCCTCAAGTCTGCCTGTACTAAGCGCCTTTCCTTTTAGAGTACATTTTAATTTTTGATGAGATGTCTCTTTTTTTTTTCTTGAAGATTTTAAGGGTTACCTAACATCTTGACGCACAGGAAATATTGCGGTGTTGTATCTGAAGCGTCTGGATCCAATGTCTGTTTCCAGCTTGTTGGGATCAGGTCGCCGCAAACTCAAAGTGATGTGACCATTTTCTCACCAGTTACATGTCACATCTACTTCACAGCCAATTTGTTCGTGTTGGTCAGAATTAGGTCCAGAGCAGCAATTTTCCCAGTTGCTTCCACTATTTTCTGAGAAACAAAATTGCCTCCAGGGCAAGTCAGGAATGTGTCAGATACTCGAGTCTGAGTCTGAAGAGACCTTTTATTAGTCTGGACTTTTCAGGTGGCAGAAACTCAACTCCAACCACGTTAGGCAGAAGGGGCATGATTGATAGGCTGCCAGGACTGAGAAACATCCAGAAGCAGCCTCATTGAGGGACCCTTGGGTGTCCCCAAACCAGTCTTCTCTCTGCGTCTTTTTGTGTTGGCCTCATACTCTCCTGCTCTGGCCACGGAGCCATGCAGTGGGAAGAGGGTGTAGCCAGCCCCTAGCAAGCAGCTGGCAGAGAGGTGCCATTGCCATCTGAGCTCATCAGAGGAGTCCCAGAGGGGTTCTGATGACCTCATTTGGGCAAATGCCAGGCCCTTGCCAGGCTGGAAAGTCAAAGGTGAACAAACAGCTAAGACATCCAAATTCCTAGGACCTTGGCTTCACCACCACACAGGTCTGCTATGAGGATCAACTGCAGGAAGTGGGCTCGGTGCACAGCCAGGTACTTCTGGCTCTGCCAGTCAGAGCTCATGACAAACTTCTAAAGGTGGCTGTGCCCTAGGGTGCAACACACTCATCAGTGCTGGGTTATGTCAATATTGCCATCGTGACATGAAGAGCACATGAAGGAGGCAAAGAGATGACTTAGTGGATAAGAGCTCTCGCTACGCAAGCATGAGGACCCAGCACCCAGGTAAAAATCCAGACATGGGTGCTTCTGCCTGTAACCCCAGCATAAAGACAGGCTCACTGCCAACCTAGTTGAAATGATGAGAGATGCGATCTGTCTCAAGGGAATAAGCTAGAGAAGACAGAAGAAGATATCCAATAGCCTCTTCTGGTCTCTACATATGCACGCATGGGTGTGCATGCCCACACACTCACACGCAACCACACACACACAAAAAAAAGGGGGGGGAGAGAAAGGAGGGGAAAAGAACACTTAGGAGGCTTAGGCAGGCAAATCATGAATTCAAGGCTACCTTGGACTATATAACAAGATCTTGTCTTTAAAAAAAAAAAGCCAAAAAGAAAAGGCTTAAATTGGGCTCTGCATATTTTCTCAGTGCTAGCAACTTTATATCATCATTATTTTTTTTTATTTAGATACCGATGTTGTCAAGGGGCTCTTGAGTATGCAGCGTGAGGCCCCAGGCCCAGGCACTCTCTAAATGTTATAATAATGAATGCTGGGGAGGGGGAAAGGTAAGAGAACTTCTCAGTGAGTAAGAGAACTTTCTGTGCAAGCATCTGAATTTGAATCCTCAGCATCCACATTAAAGATGGGCATGGTTGAGGAACAGAACCCAGGAGCTTGCTGGTCAGCCAGCCTGGCTTTCAAAGTAAGCTTCTCACTTGGTGAGAAACCCTGCCTCAAAGGAGTAAGACAGAGAGTGACAAAACACGATGCCCAACATCCTGTCTGGCCCCTGTGTGTACCCACACACGTGCACGCACACGCACACATGCTCACGTGCATGCCCCACATACCACACACATACACACACATGCACAGAGAGAGAAAGAAAGAGAGTCACAAATAATAACAATAGGGGTTAGAGAGATGGCTCAGTGATTAGCAGCACTTGTTGCCCGTACAGAGAAATTTATTCCCAGCTCCCATAGTGGCTCACAACCACCTGTAATTCCATTTTCAAGGGGTCCAGTGCCCTCTTTTGTCCTTCACATGCGCCATGCATACACATAATACACATATATGCATGCAAGCAAAACATTCATGCAGACAGAAAAGGAAAAATAATAATAAATAATTTTTTTGCCCTGTCCATACCTTGGACCCCTTGGACCCACCTAATCCTCAAGGTGTCCTCCTCATAGCCTCCTCATAGCATCAATAAATCATAATAATAATAATAAGGAAAAATGTGAATACCTATTGCTTAGCATATATCCTAAACATTCGGATTATTCTCATGACTGTTCACATCCCCTGAATCACTGGACCCTCGGTCCTTCTTTGTTCTTTGTTCCTTCCTGTTTGATGCCCTCTATGGTAACCATATTTGTGGTTACCAGACATTTTTCTCCCTCTGTCTCTTGATAAAGCCTCAAGACTATTTCCTCATGCCAAGAGGGTGCAGTGACAGCCACACCAAGCTTCTGTTCAGAAACGTCACCTCTATACCCAGTCATTTGTCTTTGTGTCCCCTCACTTGTTTGGGGGAGACATAAGCAGACATATATTCACCCCAGATTGGGAACTGATGACAGACCGAAGTATGGATACCACAAAAGTCTAAGTTGGTGAACCAGTGAATTTCACTGGGGTTCTTACAGGTGTATGAGTGAGGGGTTACTAACTGTGGCAGAGATGACTCAGACAGTTGCAGCACCAAAAGCCACCTCAGCATGAGTGACAGCTCACAAAATCTCGAAATCTAGAGCAAACTGCACAGCCTACAGATAGTTCTGCTAGTTGAAAAGGGTCTTCCCACTGGCTCTGTTGGCCTGGGCCTCTTCCAGGCAACTTGGCTGTCTGAGTGTCTTTCAACAGCCCTTATTGCTTATATAAGCTTGGGGGGAGGGGAGAAACCTGTTAAATCTGATTAGTTTTAGAGACTTCCTGGAGCCATTGAGGTGTTTGCCTCCTGGTATTAGGAGCTTCCCTTTAAAGTGGACTATTTTCACAACACCTACAGCCCCTCAGCTGCTGTGCTCTGGCTCACCCAGGCCTTGCTCCTGGGAGTCAAGGAATAAACCTCTTCCTCCTCCAATCTATCTGGGAGTCCTTTCAGCTTACACAAACTAGTTAGCCCCTAGCAAAGTATTTTCGCAAGGGAGAGAAGAGAAGAGAAAATATCAACAATGATAAAAATTTATATGTAATGCCTACTATAAGCACATATCATTCCAATGCATTCTCTCTCTCTCTCTCTCTCTCTCTCTCTCTCTCTCTCTCTCTCTCTCTCTCTCCCCCCCCCCTGAGTGTGTGTCTGTGTGTGTGTGTGTGTGTGTGTGTGTATTCATTAATCCTTACAACAGACCTACAAGGTTGATATTATCAATTCCAACCTTGTAGATGGCAAACAAAGGCACAAAGCAGGACTGAGTTGCTCTGGACAATGTAACCAGCGAAGCTGCAAGCAGCACAATTAGGATTCAAGCATCACAGGATACCCACATTAAATAATGCATTGCGTGCCCAATGCCTGGGGAAGACCTCTGACACCCAAGATGACGGCAGCAGTGATACTGTTATACACAGCAGAGCCAAGGGACAAGCTTGCTCACTACCCCAACACACACACACACACACACACCACACACACACACACACACACACCCCACACACACACCCAGAGAGACAGAGACAGAGATAGAGACAGAGACTCTGCACCCTCATGGAAAGAGAAAGAATGAAGTCCCCCGTAGTCTGCAAAAGCAATCTACTTCCTCTGGGGTTATGGGGCAAGGGTTTTCTTTTTTCTTGAGATAAAAATTCATGTAACATCAAAGTAATCATTTTAAAATATATACTTAAGAAGCTTTTGCCCATTCTCAATGCTGTACAACCATCATCTGTGTCTCTCTATCTCACCCCAAAAGAAATCCCCTATAAGCAGTTGTCATCCACTCGTTCACACCTGCCTATAAGTGCCTGGTATCCATTATGTAGATATGCTTTGTGTCTGCAGACTTCCCCTCCTAAGTGTGTGTGTGTGTGTGTGTGTGTGTGTGTGTGTGTGTGAGCACGCGCATATGAGTGCAGATGTCTAATGAAGGCCAGAGCAGCTGATCTCCTGAAACTGGAATAACAGTTATGAACTGCCTGTGTGGATTCTAGGACCCAAACTCAGGTCCTCTGGAAGAGCAGCAAGTGCTCTTCACAGAGCCACCTCTCCAGCCCTGGATAGGGTTATTAATGGAACAACTCTCGGGTCACTGCTGGGTCATCTCACGGAGGCAGTGCTGCTACCATGGAGGCAGAATGCCGAGCAACCTCACCCTGCTGTGGTGATGAGCCATCTGGAGAAGAAACCTGTTGAGGCAGAATTCCCTGCAGAATCAGAAACCTGAAACTCAGTCACCTTCATTGCCAAGTGAGATGGGCTGTGAGTTAGATCCTGGGAGGATCGTGGCAACCCACAGTGTCTAAAAACATTCAGATTTGAAAGTGTTTACACAGTGCTGACCCAGAACTCTGGGTTCACTGGGTATTCTGCGAGACAACCACAGCAAATGCAGCTCTGATGTTTTAAAAGAGGCATTGGCAAGCTGAATGTCAAGGCCCAACAGAGAGGTGGGTGGGATCCTAGCATCCTGTCAGCCCCAGATGTTGCAGGTCTGGGGCCTGCTTAACTAGTCCTACTGGCTCTGCTAAGCATCCAAGTGGGCCTGAAGAATATACTGGATTTGGGTTTCTATCTGTAGTCAGTTGATGAGCCTATAACCTTCACAATTGGTTTCAACCACAAGCCTGGAACTGGGGGTGACAGTCTCAGAGAGTAAGAGAGGATGACTTGTTGGACCAGGAGTCCAAGTAAAACATGTCCTGTTCACATAAGATGTTAGAGTTCTGTCTTGGACCAGTGGTTTCTCTGTCCCATAGCATTCTTAAAACTTAGCTTGGAGCACCGTATTGTGCGTAGCTAACTGGTTCTCACCTTTAGAGTCAAAAGTCACCTGAAGAGCTGTCGGATCTGATTCTCAACCCCACCTCCAAGAAATTGGTATCAGGGGCTCAGCCTGGGGCCTGGGAATCTGCACCAGGTGCTCAGACTTATGCTCCGTACGGTCAGACCTTGGCCAACCCTATCCTAGTGAAAGTTCTTGAACTCTAGCTGTCAAAACCAGAGGCTAGCTTGCTCTGTTTGCACAAATCTCCAAGCCCAGCTCAGAGAACCCAAATGGCCTAACATTGAGTATCTTGCTTAGTTTTAAGTTTTATTGTTGTTGTGTTAGTTTGTGTGTGTGCGCATGCGTGCGTGTGCCTGTGTGTGCGTGCATGCGTGCGTATGTGGAGACTTGCCACAGTGCACGTGTAGTCAGAGGACAACTTGTGGGAGCTGGTTCTCTCCTTCTACCATGTGAGCCCTGGGATCAGACTCAGCTCAACAGAACGGTGGCAATTGTCTTTGCAGGCTGAATGAATCATCCCATCGGCTCATTTTTCTGTAGTCATTCACTCCATGAGTATTTCTTGAGACTCTTTTGGTCCCCGTAGGAACAAAGATAGGGATCTTTCTCTTTGTAGAATTTGCATTCACATGGGGATTATTGGACAGGTCAAATGTTTGTTTTCTGTATATGGAGAGACCTACTACTGTAGAAACAAGACCTCTAAGGACTGAGATGGTTGTTTAAAATCCATCAGTGTGGTTGGCCTATGCTGAACCCTTCCACAATACTGATGCTGAGCTCTTTCCTATTCGGTATGTATTTGAAAACTTGTGGGGGACGGGAGCTCGTTATCAATTGAGCAAGAACATTCAGTTCCTGAGTTACCTTTCCTTCCCTGGAATTCTTGCCCTAAGTTCTTGTTACAGACCTGATGAAAGCCTCTTCCCTCGGAGAGCTCTGAAATGCACACGGCATGGTTCAGACTGCTATTCCACCTTCTCTTCCCAGGGTGAAGACGCTACCTTAGGGACTGATTTTGTGTGCCCTCCCTGTTCTGATTACCACTCTTCTCTGAGTACCTTTCATATTATAACTGTAAAAATACCAAGGAAGAATCCAGTCAGTCATTCACATGAGCCAGACACTGTATTGGGGGGAAAAAAAGATCACCTCCTTCCCTAGTGACTTACTTAGGGTTACTATTGTTGAGATGAAACCCCATGATCAAAAGCAACTTGGGGAAGTAAGGATTTATTTCACTCACAGTTCCCCAAAATAGTTCATCATCTAAAGCAGTAAGGGTAGGAACTCAAACAGGGCAGGAACCTAAAGCGACGGGCTGATGCAGAGACCATGGAGGGGTGCTGCTTACTGACTTGCTCCTCATGGCTTGCTCAACCTGCTTATAGAACCCAGGACCACCAGCCCAGGAATGGCACCACCAACAATGGGCTGAGCTCTCCCACATCAATCACCAATCAAGAAAATGCCCTACAGGATTTTACCCACAGTCTGATCCTGTGGAGGCATCTTCTCACCTGGAGTCCTCTCTTTCCAGATGGCTCCAGCCTGTGTCAAGTTGACCCAAAACAAGCCAGCACACTAGATGTTTTCTTTCTGTTGAGGCCCTGCTCTTGATCTGGTGGCCAAGAGCATAAATGCTCAGGAGACCATAATTTCATACAAGTCTTCATAGGGAAAAATCACTTTTTTATGTTTACCTGAGTTTATTGCTAGCTACCAGCAATCCCCACCCCTTTTTTATTACTTTCTTTTATATATATGATATTCTGACAACTCCCTACTTTTTTCATTTTCCAATTACATCTTCCTCCTGTCTTTTGATTCTTCTTCCTCCCTCTCAGTTCATATCTAAACTCACCTTCCTGCATGCAGAGTAAAGCTAATAGCCATTTGTGGCTCAGTTTTACTCAGATCAGATACATCAGTGTCATGGAATCAAAGTAAGAGAGACAATTTAGTCTGAACCCACACACGCTTCTGTCATTTGCCCCAGCCTGGACTTCTGCCTGTTTCGCCTTTCCTATTTGTCTTTTGCTTACTTTCATGACCTCATCAGACCTCCACGTCCACCTCAAGCATTTCCTACAGTGACCTGGAACATGTGTTTCCTGCCGTAGCCACAGTGGTAAACAACTCCTGGTGGACTGGGGAGCAACTCAGAGAGGAACCGGAAATGCTCTCTGTAATTTAAACTCCCCAAAGGAGAGATCACAACCTGGTGCTTGAGAGCAGGCACACCCTGTGCTCACTGGCTCTAAGCCTCAGACCCAGAGTCCCTCTGCTGGGCTCTGATAACCATTGCATTTTACTTTAGACGGAATCAAACTTCTCTTGAATAATTAAACACATCCAAGAATACCAGCAGATACGAAGTGGGGCTTCCTATCCCACAAAAGACAAAACCAGCCCTAGAGGAAGAATTTTGGAGGTGAAGATGATCTCTAAGACCAAGTGTTACCTTGGTGTTTACTCAGATGAAGAACCTGGACCCAGAGAGCAAGGCTATATTAGGGGCTGAGTAGAGAAAAGAACTTTGGACTCCAGATTTGGGGCTGATCCTCTCTCCTCTCCCCGGGGTCTGGCTATTTGATCTCACACCAGACTCGCGTGCCTTCACCAATATTCCAGTCCTAGGGGCTCCAGGCAACAGCTATCATGGAAAGCATAACCTAGAAACAAAGTCAGACAAACAAATGCCAGCTGGGTGCTTCGGAATGGAGCCATTTGCTGGCGCCTTCCCTTCTAGGGCTGGTTACCAGAGGAGTGGCTCCAGAGGGATAATATGTTCCTATTTTTTCCCTTCTAATCCAGGACACCTGTCCCTTCTTTGGGGAATGTGCAACATTCGAGGCTTCGCAACATGTGACCAACCACCTGTTGTTCATGCCTTTCCAAATTGGCCTTTCCAAATTGGTTTGGAGCCAGCCAACTGGACCCCCACCCATTATAAAATGTGGGTATTAGCAACATTAGTGTGCTAAGTTTGAAGGGTCTCAAGCCTCCGAGGAATTATCAGGTCAAGACAATGCTCCCAAGCAGAATAGACACCATGACACCTCCTCCCCTTTAATGCAATAGCTCTGATAAGTCTTAATTCTCTCTTAAGTCTTTGAGGAGAAAAGAAAGCTGAGGTTAACCATGGCTTGTCATTTTCTTTCACCCCCCCCCCCCCGCCATTCATCCATTCAACAAATATTTATTGGCCACCTGCTCTGTGTCACTCACGGCTCGTTGTCTGTTCATCTTTGCACCCTGCAAACCTACGGGCTTCCACTAAAGGCAAACTCTATGCGGATGCTGTGGGAGACAGACCCGTGGATAAAGCTCAATCCTTGATATACTTAGGGGGGGGGCAAATTCACAAGCTAATATGACTTGAGACTGTATGTGTGAAGAGACCTCAGAGAACTATGGAGCCCCAAGGAGGAAAAAGTCACCCCCAGCTGACAGGTAAGGAAGTTCACGAGGATGCCGTGTGAACTTAGAGGCATAGGAGGATTTAGACACCCTGAAAACCTGTGTGTGTAGTCAAATTGGTACATTAATGGCTCCCCAAGACAACAGGAAGCTAAGAAAGCCGGGACACAAAGTTCTCCTCCTGACTGATGTGTGTGTAACGTACATACACATGCTGTCAAACCGAGGTAAAGCGGGGTCTGGTCACTGTCAGCTTTGAGAGATCTGAGTCTGTTATTTTCCTGGTCCCTTTAGGTTCTGAGGTTTGGCACCCGATCTGCAAGCAGGCAGCCAGGGCCGAGAAGAAGCTCAAGGTAAGAGGCATGGTCTTCCATGCTACCTTTTGCCACAGGTTGGGAAAGCTCTGCTTTCATGCAGAGAGTACCAGTTAAATGTGTGTCGATTTCTGAGGGCTCCCTGATGGGAAGAGTTGCTTCAGGAAGCTTGGGTAGATTAAGATCTTGTACATGAAAGAACCTTGAAAACAATAAAGGACTTGATGCACGGAAGATTTGGAAGTGTATCTAGGGTGGGTGAGATTATAATCGTACCAATGCCGGCCAAGATGGCAGCCAATCTGAGGCGCTTATACCATGGTTTTTCCCTAGCCTAGGGTTACTTATTAACAATTATAGTTGCTATCATCTCAGTAATTGACAGTTTGCAGAATGTCTTCATAGCTCCTCCCTGGCTGGATTACTTCAACCTCCTGAGGCAGAGGAGGGGGGCAAGGAATTGTATCTCTACTTTGCCTGTGAGAAAAATCAAGTCTAAAGAGAGTCATTTGACAGTAATGATGCAGCCAGGCAGATGCAGAGTGCTGTCCCCAGGCGCACAGCAGACCAGCTGAGACCCTGGTCCCTCAGAATTTCTGCACTGTGACAAATGCCAGGAAGGCCTGTGAAGCTGAGTCCCTGGTACTGAAGGAGACGGGGTTTCCCAGACTGCAGGAAGAGGTTGAGCTCCTGGCTTCTTCGTGCTGCAGGAGAGGTTCCTAAGATGTGTGTTGGGGTCGGGGAGCAACACGAGCTCTAACGTGCCTTTCTGTTCTCATCTCTGCTGTCAACTTGACCCCTTAAGAATCTCTTACATTACTAGAATCTTCTCAACAACAACAACAAAACCCCACAGGTGCACAATTTCTGATCAGCTAATTAACCCTCTCCTGTGCCATTTCATCCAGCTAATGGCAGAGCTGGTCCTATCGATGTGTGATTTCTTTTCACCCATCTGGGACTCCCCACTCTGTGCTTTCTAAGGTCTGCTCCCGTTAAAGTACAAGAAGACCTAGCTGTCATTTTTCTCAGTTTCCTGTCTGGAGAATTTCCCAAACCTGAGTTCTCCTTTCAAACCCTGAGACCTTTTTTGCTGCATCTGTGTGCCACCTCTTTAATGTCAGCACCCATTCCTTCTTTTCCTTCCTCTAAAGCAACTCAACTCACTTTCATTTAGCTGAGCTGATTTTAAAATAGAACCCTGTGGCTGCCACGGAGAGAGGAGTAACGCCGGTTATAAACACGATAAATTCCGGGATAATGAAATAGTCGTTGAAAAATGTCTTTAAAATGCTAGCTCGCGTTGCTGGCACGCTCTTTAATTCAGAGGGGAAATTAAGTGTTGTTGGGACAGCTGTTGATATGTGTTAGCACCACATCGAGAGTCCTCCTCCAGCTAATCAGGGGGCTTGAAACAAAGCGTTCCACTTCATCACTGTGTGGTGTGGTGTCATCAAGTGTTTCAGCCTTCATTCGTGTCCCCAGATCCACCTCTAGTTCTCATTCATTGCTTAGAGCCCCATTCAGAATGCTTGGAGATGGGTGGAAGCTGAGCAGTCTTGGGGCACTACCTTTTGCACATCAGGAATCTGAGATCTTTAAAATCACAAGTATTTCCCCACGGGTCTTTGGTTCAATCTTGACTTTCCCGTTACCGTGCGTTGCTCCACTCTGTGATGCACACTATTGGGGCTGGGAGCTGGCTATCCATCATGGCCACCGTGCAGAGGCAAACGTTTTAAGGTTTTCACTTAAGTTGATGTCAGTTTGCCAAGGGTCCACTGCACAGAATCAGCATGATTGCGCAAGTATGTGAGCTTCCGTTTGCTTCTGCATTGTTTACTAAGCTATCAAGGAATGAATACTAAGCACTTTAATTCATTTAAAATAAATACATTATTGGCTGAGATAACCCAAAATGAAGTTTAATGAACAACTCTCTATTTAAAATGACAGCTACAGATAACTAGAAAAAATTCATATTCTGCCCAGCATCCTGAATTTCTAGACCTGCTGGACCCCATTCACACACAGACATTGGTTGAAGGGGCAGAGATGAAAGAGGGAGGACAGAGGTAGCCAGAGTGCTTCAACAGTCCCGCTAAAGCCCCACAAGAGCTGCATTCTCTACTGTTTTCTCCCTACCAAGTCTGAACTTCTGCTTCTCACCCCTCTTGTCTTCATCTCTCCCACAGCATAGACGGACATCTGAAACTTCCATCTCACCGCCTGGGTCCAGCATTGGGTCGCCTAACCGGGTCATCTGCGTATGTATCACTTCTTAGCAGCTGAGGGGCTTTGCTTACCCCTGACCTAGCACCTGAAATGTTTTTAAACCCATTTGGGCCGTGCCTGTTCTATTCTCGGTGGCATACCAAATCTTGAGGATACAGAGGGGATGGGGAGGACGTGGACGTTGTTCTCAGACACGCAACCCAGTAAACCAAGAGCCACCGCAGTGGTTTAAAGTTCAAGACAGCGTAATGACAAAAGAAACCATCCTGCAATTCTAAAATAAATCTCGGGCACCTCCTTTCCTATTCCTTAACTGAGACCAAGCAAGACAGCAGCTAGGCGGTCAGAGTGGCAGGTAGAGGTGGAATAATATCAATATATAGGTAGTGTTGTTCAATAAAGAGATGGGAGAATGTCGATATGCAAAAAAGGGGTGGAGTTGCAACACTAAAGGAGACCTTTCTAAACATCTGAGAAGCCCAGAAACAAAGTAGACCCCTTACATGTGTCTAAGCTCCCACCTTCAGAACCATTCCCACAGGCAGAAGTGACAAGAGTTGATCTAGATGGCCTCGGGGGGTCCTGTGGTTATGTGATACATGCATTCATTCAGTGTTTGCTGAGCTTCCTGTCTATGATGAGTACTGTGCTCTGTCCTGGAGAGGTGGTGATGGACAGATGTGCTACCCTCTTGACACTGGACATACAGGCCATGGATAATCAGTTGTAACCATGACAAGTAGCAGGAGATAAAACTGTGCACTCTTATGATGCTCCCAGTGACAGAAGAGACCTGACCATCTGGAGCCAGTGGGGAAAGGCATCCCAGAGGCAGAAAGACTGAATAACAGAAGGAAGCCAAGGGAGGTGGGTGGCAGAGCCAGGGAGCAATGAGATAAGCAGCATGGCTGACCACAGGGCAAAAGAGCCAAGACCAAGAATGTGGGGGTATTGGACACAAAGGACCTGCCGCCAAGGATGGAGGCTCCACACATAATCCTCAAACCTGCCAGGCCAAGGTGGGCTTCGACACCATGGCAGGGTCATTCAGATTCACGTCCAACTTCTTTCTTTGACCCCACACAAGGCCCATTAGTGACACTATTTCCTGTCCTTTCTTCTCCTGGACAAGAGAAAATAAGAAGAGTCAATGCTACGATTTCTATATTGGTCATCACCGCCATGTGGCTGCCACAGAGAGCAAGCTACTTTGTTCCTTTCTTTTTTATTTTTTTATTTTTTGTGGTACTGGGATTAACTTCAGGGCTTTGTGCATGCCAGACAGCTGTTGAGCCAGTAAGCTATTGAGCTCCATCCCCAGGTCAAGACAAGTGACTGTGATCACAGGCTGTACTCATTGCAGATTCCTATCTAGAACATGTGAGAAACAGGCCCCGGGCACGGAGAATGGCACCTGTCGCAGCAGAATCACAGGGCTTAGTTTGGGGATCGATAGTGTGAGAAAGTTATTGGCGAGTATAAACTGGTCCCCAGAAGAGAGTTGGCTTGGTAAAGATGGCTGCAACGAGGAACATCTTTGCATTGTAGGGCTTAGTTAGCATCAGGCATTGTTTAGGAGTAGAGTTCAGACCGCAGCCTGTGACACCAGTTATGAGACATTTGTGCCTCGGTTTCCACATCTAAAGGATAGTATTTATACTTCCTTCAGAGAGGTATTGTGGTATTTAGGAGGGATCATTCTGGTAAAGCCAGAGGCCTCACAAACAATGTTGCTCAATGGGTAACCTCTGGACCCATTCTTCTTCCAACATCTACAGCTCTTCCCTTCATGCCTAATGGTGCTTTTAGTAGACACTGGAGAACGCTTGATCCTCTCGTGCCTTGGTTTTGTTCTCTCTCCTTCCTCTTCTCTCTCTTATCTTTCTCCTTCTTTCCTGCCTGTTTCCCTCTTCCCCAGGCTAAAGTGGATAATGAGATCCTTAATTACAAAGACCTGGCAGCTCTCCCCAAGGTTAAGTCCATCTACGAGGTGCAACGCCCTGACCTCATTTCCTACGAACCTCATTCCAGATACACCTCCGACGAGATGCTTGAGAGATGTGGCTATGGAGAGGTATTGCATCTTGCCCTCTCTGGGACTCTTGAAAGAGTCAAGGTGCTGCTGGGGTCCCCAGCCAACTTCATTATAGACAGCTTGGCCACCACAGTATTGGCCTCCAGACCCTCCTAACCTGGAATTTACAACTTGTAAATACCGAGAACTTTAATCCCAAAAAAAATCTGGCTTTAAATAAGGCACTAAATGTGTATTTCCATCATCTAATGGTGAGTAACAGCACACCCTGTTGACAGGACTAGGCTCTTCATTCTTCCCAGTCCCCTACTGAACCAGCACGCAAGCTGAGAGCCTAGAACTATGCGTTACTTGGGCTGTTGCTTTTCCTACAGCAGCGAAATCTTGCTGATACTCAAGCCCATGTCTCTGATCCCATACCAGGCTCAAAGGACAGTGACATTCCTAAACCCTGGTTAGGCGTGTTCTCTCCATTGTGAACTGTACTTAAAACCTCATGCCCAGAACAGGACACATATTTATGAAGATGCGGCATCAGATGGACTTAGAAACCGTTGTATGACTGCTAGGTGTGGGGATGCTCTGGAGAAGGCAGGAGAACTATTGCAGAATAGATACTGACTAGCCATGTTCCAAGAGATTTTTCTCACCCCATTCTAGACCCTTGAGCTATAACAATTGTGCAGGAGGATCCTGGCCTGGGAGTAGGCTCCCAGGTACCTGTCCCAGCTCCACCGCTCGCTAGTTTGTGTCCTTGGGCAGCGACAGGGAAACCAACAAGGGTTGGGTTCCATTGGGTTGAAGAGCCCAGGGCTGAGTTCTGGCTCCTAAAATGGACCTGGAAAAGTGAACCAAGTATTTGCAGACTCCAGTTCTGAAGCTAGAGACCAGGACCCCTGGGTCAGAGCCAACCCCCAGATGGCTTTGGTTCACTCGCAGTGTCGTTCAGAAATGTAGATTAGCTGTCACCATGTAAATGTTAGGAGATGTCACAGAAGCATCCGCCTTTCTTACTTGTCTTAGAAATTAAGAATCTGGTCAACATTGAATAGACATTCCAACATGGCTCTGCTCACAGCTGAAAACAGCAGCCCAGCTGGGTGAACTGAGTCTCCAGCTGCCATCTCCAGCTTGCTAGGCCCCTTACCATGCCAGCCCCCCCCCCCCCCCCCCCCCCCCCCCCCCCCCCCCCCCCCCCCCCCCCCCCCCCCCCCGGTTTACAGCAGTGACCTGGTCCTTGCTCAGCCCTTAATGTGAATACTACTCCCCTAGACTTTGTCTTTGTGAACCACAGAGGAGATGTGAACTAAAAGAGAGAGAGACAGGGAGGGTTGAGAAAATAGCTCTGAGCTCCAAGTCAGGGAATCTAGGTTCAGATCAAGACTAGCCATTTCCTGAGAGGCCTCGCATGACCCCGAGCTCTCCCATTAGGAAGGGAGTCTTCCTACCACTTTCCAGGAGTCTGGCATTCTTGAATTCCAAGTGAGGTGTCCTCTGGAGAGGGTCCCCAGGGGCAGCTGCAGGCCTTCTCCTTAATGCCATTTTACCATTTAACCATGTCCTGTCCCTTCCTCTTGCCCTCCTCTCTACCTTCGCTCCCTCCATGGCTGCCTTCAAATTCTTCGCTTTTAAAGTCGCTGGGAACATTATCTCCTTACTCCCAGGTAATTAATCTGATACATGATGTGTTTTTAAAATATATCAAAAGCAGTGTTTATTTATGATAACCAAGAAGGGCTCCCTGGTCAGCCATCTCCTGTACCAGAGGGGCCTGATCCCTTAACCCAAAATGTTTCCCCCCAAAAAATCCCATGTGCCTATCAGACCCCTTTATGTCTCTGGAATTGCCAGTCAGACTCCAGACACTGCCCATGGGTTCTAACCAAGGGATCTGAGCAATGCATGAAGGCCTGAGAACTCTCTCCCACCCTCCGCAGGTTGTGTGATGACTTAAGCCTGGGCCCCTAGAATTCCAGATTCCATAGCATGCCCCCGCACACACTAAAAAAAAAAGACTTGCACCACAGACCTTGCTCACAGCCCCACCTCTTCCCCCCAGGACATCTATGAGAACCTGGACCTCCGGCAGAGAAGGGCCTCCAGCCCAGGATACATCGATTCCCCCACCTACAGTCGGCAAGGCATGTCTCCCACCTTCTCCCGCTCACCTCATCACTATTACCGTTCAGGTAAGGCAAAGGAAGCCCCTACGAGAATTGAAGAGTCTGGACAGTGTGATTACTTCCTGTCTCCGGGCTTTGGGACTTTCTGGAAGCCCGTGGCCCCTCTAGTGACTAGTGGACCTAGACTGAGTCCCTAAGATGGGTATGCCACACTGAGAAGCAGCAAGAACGTAGGTAGGGAACTGCCAGGGGAGGGAGTGTCAGGCAGCCCAGTGACCCTGGTTAGAGGAAGTTGCCTCCATCTCATTCTTCAGCCTGTACAACTACAAGAAGAAACACATAGCTCCAAGGTTGGGGTCTGGTCTTCACCTGAGGGCCCCACTCAGCCAGTTAAAGTATATACAGTCACCCTGAGGTAAGGAAAGTAACAAGCGTTTGAATGGAGAAAATGGGAACCTGAGGGAGGAGCCTATGCAGGGTGGGGTGGGAGGATAAGCCGGTAAAGGTATCTTCTTGGCAGACTCAGACTTTGGGGTCAAATGAGGGGAAAGGTCAGCTCGTTTCTGCCGACGTGGTGCATGAACGCACAAGCTGCTTCCACTCTGGAGCTGAGCACGCTGGGACAGCCAGCCCACCCCACCTCTGCTGCCATCACCTCACTGCTTCCTTCAGTGCTGTCTCATTTAATGCCTGTTTTCTCTGTGCTTCTGTTCTCTCTGGGGACCACTGCCTGCATGCTCCAGGGCCTGAGAGTGGCCGGAGCTCTCCATACCATAGCCAGTTAGATGTGAGGTCCTCCACTCCAACCTCTTACCAGGCTCCCAAGCACTTTCACATCCCAGGTAGGCGCTGCCAGCCCGCCAGCCCCAGCATGAGTGCATGCTCCCTGGGGGGGGTGCCAGATGCCTGAGCCACCTGCTTGATGCTGCTCAGGCACTGAGGAGAAGTCTGTTCCTGGGGGAGCCTTCCCTAATCAACCATCCATGCTAACTCATCCTTCCGGTCCTAACATACCTATGGGCTTTGGTCTCTTCTCCATATAACCAACCTTGATCAGGACTACAAGGAAGGGACAGGGAAGAGAGAAATGTCCAAGATTTGGCTTCTTACATTGCTGATTGACAGTAAAGACAAAATGGGGAAAGGTGCTTGCCTCCGGATTCTTTAGCTTGAACCACGACGCCTGTAAGCTGATGGTCTGGGGTCCATCCCTTGTCTTCTCTGGATAGCCAGATAGTATTCTGGTCCCTGAGGTTGCAATTGAGCTCACTCCAGCCCAGATCTTATCTTTGTAGTGAGTATACATAAATGTATTAAGAGAACCAGCTGCCTAGAAAGCTCAATTGTTAGTGTGATGCTTGTAATGTGCGGATAGAGATGGTGCATGAATGAAAAAAAAGTTAAAGGGTAATTGAAGATGTTAATAACTACTTTATATTTTATATTAATATATTTTAATATATAATATATAGTATAAGGTATACCATATTAATATACTGTATTTTATAATAGATCATATAAACAGGGATAAAAAGCCCAGAGCATTGTACAAGAGCGACTAGAGTAGGGGAGGTTTTGCTAGGTGAGGTGAGACGAAGGAGACTTGGTGGAGGAAGTGACATTAAAGTTGGTGATGTGACAATCCTAGAAGAAACACCCCCAGGCAGAGGGAGCAGCAGGAATAAAGTCAGTGTGCCCAGAGGAGGTGAGAGGAAGCCAGAGGCCTGGTCTTGTAGGTGTGGCCTTATAGGAAACCCCACCATGGATGTTGGAGTTGTCTTTCTATTGCTATGATAAAGACCATGACCGAAAGCAGCTAGGGAGAGAAAAGGGTTTATTTACAGGTTAGAGTTGATCCTACAGGTTATAATCAGTTATTGAGGAAAACCAAGACAAGAACTGAAGAGAGACCATAGAGGAATGCTGCTCACAAGCCTGCTCTACTAGGTTGCCCAGCTTCCTTTTTTATACAACACAATGCCATTTGCCCAGGTGTGACGTTGCCTACAATGGACTGGGTCCTCCAACATCAATCATTAATCGATAAAAGGCCCTCATGGGTTGGCCCACAGGCCAGTCCAATGGAGATAATGTCTCAATAGAGCTTCCCAGTTCCCAGATGTTGCTATCTTATATCAAGTTGACAAAACTCAACAAGCTCACTGGGTTACAATAGGACCAGGTCTAGACCTGGTCTTCCAACTTTGTAGCCCCCACTCAGTCACCCTCAAGAACTTATCCTGTTGTTTCACTAACCCCATTCCCAACAGTTCCTGAGGGGCCCTGTATGTCTGACTCTAAGGGAGGGCAAGGTAGACAACTCTGCAGCTCCCTGAGGACTCTTGCACGGAGTGAAATGCACCCACTAGGGGGAGGAGCAGGGCACACTTGTGGCACCAGGCCCTGCTTAGCCTTCCCCTACCTCTTGCATGCCCATCACTTAACCCACCTCCCTTTCCCTGGTACCATTTTGTGCATCTGCCCTCTCCGGCTTTACTGGAACCTGTCGGATGGGAGTGAAAGCTCAGCTTTGGGAAAGGAAACCTGCCTGGGGGAAGAAGGTGGCCTCCTGGGGAAAGTTGCTGGCTGGCTCTCTGTTCTCAGATCAATTGACCAAGTGCTGTCTCCTCCCTGTCTCTCTCTCTCTCTCTTTCCTCCCCACTGTTCCTTCCTGGTCTCTGGCAGCTGGAGAAAGTAACATCTACCGAAAACCCCCGATCTACAAACGGCATGGTATGGTCAGAGGCAGACAAAGTTTGGCCAAACACAAGGGGGGGGGGGTGTTATAACCAATACAGATGGCTATGCTCAGGTTTCCAGGAATGAGATGATGCAAGACCACAACATAATCCTTCTTGCTACCCCCCAATCCCTCGGGGTGACTTTGTGTGTCCATGTCATTTCAAAAGAACAAGGAATTATTCATGTCCCCTAAATCCTTTCTTACCACCTCCCCAACCTACCTTGCCTGCTCTCTTCTGCTCTGAATTCTGTGATTAGAGCAATCCCGGGAAATGCCTGCGTCCCTATGAGAGCTGCACTCAGAATGCTGATAATTCAAATTGTTCATTAGAATTCTGTGAGAGGCATAGATTCCTATACCGAACTTGGGGCCTCTGCTTTAAGCTTTTCTGAGTGTGGATGGAAGCTCAGAGATGAGAAAGGAACAGGAAAGCACTTCCTCCTTTCATATTTTGTTTCCCTGGTGCTGGAGGTCAACCCTGGGGCCTTGTGCATGCTAGTCAAGCATCCTACCTCTCGGCTGCTTCCCTGGGCCCTCATTCACTCTTTTATTTGGTGCTTTTTAAACAATGGTCTGTGGAACTCCTGTTCCTTGGAAACTAATTTTAAAAATATAGACTTGCTGGCTTCCTCCATGACCCAGACTCTTTAAAATGAGAAAGGCTGGATGCACAGCCCAGGTGTCCTCTCTTAACTCCTGTACCCATGATTCTGCTTGAGCTCCTGTACCAAAGTCGCCCATGCTGGGACTTCCTGCACTCATTAAACCTCAGGTGACTGCGCATATCTTTCCCTTTGGGGAGGCAGAGAACGACTGCTAGCCAGGCTGCTGGGCATTTGCTCACTGTTCTAGTGCGGTAACAGAGGAGAGCATAGACTTGGATTCGAGCTTGGAGATGGCAGGAACCATCCTGGACCCTGAGCCTAGCTAATCAGATAGATGGAGGAAGGGTCAGTGCAAGTGCAAGTAGTGGCTCTGGCCACCAAAGACCCTGGATATTACTTTAGAGTTGGTGGCGAGGCAGAGTCTCGCTAAGAGGCTTACCTTAAACTTGCCATATAGCCCCAGGCTGGCCTCAAACTCCTGGTTGTTCTAGACATTCTTGATGAATAGAACTGCAGATATGCACCTCCATGATCTCACTAAGATCCTGCATTTAAACAGTCATCTTCCATCTTCAAAGCTGGTGGAACAGAGGCCCCACAGTGAGATGTAAGCCTGTTGTATCTGTGCATGTGGCTAGAAATAAAGGTGCTCCCAAAGATGGTTTGACCCTCCCAAAGAGCATTAGAAAAGGCCCCTGAGAACCATGTTTCTTAGGACCCTTCAGGTTTTCTAAGAGGGTTCCAAAAGATAGAACCAAAGCAGGCTCAGGAGTCCAGGATGAAGGTGGCTGCATCATTAAGAGATGGCAAAAACACCACCAACCAATGGAAGGCGTTCAGGACTCAAGTTAAAGGACCAGGTGCAGCAGCAAGGGAGTGATGCACAGTCTTCAGCTGAATGAAAGCCCATTGATGCCAGGACCCTCTGCTCTGGTCCTCGGATCATAGACCTTGTCCCTGCTCTGGCCCTCAGATCACAGATCTTGCCTCCCCGTAGCTCTTCCTCAAAGGTGATTGGAGAGCCACACTTGTTTATCCAGCCCTGCTCTCTGTCCTGTCCGCCTGTCTCCAGTCTACCCCCACTGTAAAGTTACTGCCCTGTGAATACTGTTTCTGGAGTAAGTACCCTGGTCACCTCTGCTATACAGGATTACTTCCGGTGGAAGGATGCATGATGCCAGGGAGAACCTGAGCTACCACACCACCCTAGTACTTAGTTTAGAGATGCGGAAGCTGAGACAGAGAGAAGGGTAGTATTTACCCAGGACTGTGTTCAAATCAAGTGGCCTTAGCTGTAACCAGACCCCCACTCTCCTTACTCCCTGTCCAGGGCCCCTTCCTTTGCATGTAGCCTCCTCAAACAGGACATGAAGACAGCTGACCTAACTCAACAAGTTTCTTGGCCATGCCTAGCAATTCCTTCCTCGATGTGGTTCAAAGCCATGATAAAGCAGGCTTCAAAGATTTCCGGAAGGAAAGGGCCAGGCTCACCCGGAAACTTTGAGTTTTACTCTGAGGATATGGTTTTAATGTGTACCATGAGAATCCGTGGAATGTTCAGGAAGAAGCCGCAGTCTAGTCAGTTCTGGTACACATTGGCTGGGTGGTCTTGATCAAGCCCTTTCCCGTCTCTGGCCTCAAATGTAAAATGAGGGGCAGGCCCAGGGCTTCTCCAGCTCAGGTGTTTCATGTCCCAGGCTCTCCTACCAGAGACCTCTAACCTTAAATAGCCTCTGCCTCCCGGGACTGAAGCTTGACAGAGACATAGAAGGGATGCTCCAAGCTGACACTCTGCCTTCTTGAAGTGCTGTCCTTGGGTCCTTTGCAGGTGATTTGTCCACAGCAACCAAGAGTAAGACAAGTGAAGACATCAGCCAGGCGTCCAAGTATAGTCCAGCCTATTCACCAGACCCCTACTATGCTTCAGAGTCCGAGTACTGGACCTACCATGGGTCCCCAAAAGGTAGTATTAACACCGAGGCCCAAGGGCCAGCACTCTACCATCCATATGGGGAGCAATCACCAGCTCTTCCCACAATCATTTGTTGAGGATGCTGGGAGGGGATGTGACTGATTCTTACTCCTTCCACAACGGGTGTTAGGTTCCAGCCCCAGACCCTAGGGATACACTGGGGAGCAAAACACGAGTTCCTACAGTTAGGAAGGCAACCTAGTGTTTCAAGGTAGAAGATATAAACCTTCCAGATGCCATGACACTCCACCACACCCCAAGCTGTTCCTCTCTGTTGTGTGGAGGAGTTCCCATCTATATCCACTTGGATGCAACATTTGACTTCACTAATGAATCCCCTTTCTAAACAGAGCTTTATACAAGCTCAGGGGTGGCTTCATTACCTCCTCAGAAGCCTCCACTTAGAGAAAGAGAATGACACAGATCAACCACAATAGGAGGGGGATAGCAGCAGTGAGGATGCCCACATGAAACCGGGGGATGGAAGGAGGGAGGAAGAGAGCCAAAGGGCTGAGCAGAGAGCATACACTGGAACTAATCTTGCCTGGCCTCTACAGTGCCCCGAGCCAGAAGGTTCTCGTCAGGAGAGGAGGAGGATTTTGATCGCAGCATGCACAAGGTGAGCGGGCTACAGCATTGAATCAAAGACTTAGACGAGTTTTTTTTTTCATTTGCAAGTGACAGAAACCAAGTTCAAACCCATCTCAGAAGAAATGCATAGTTGCCAGGCAGTGGTAGTGCATGTCTTTAATCCCAGCACTCGGGAGGCAGAGGCAGGCGGATCTCTGTGAGTTCGAGGCCAGTCTGGTCTACAAGAGCTAGTTCCAGGACAGGCTCCAAAGCTTCAGAGAAACCCTATCTTGAAAAAAAAAAAACTTCCACATGGTGTTTCTATTATGCTTAAGCATGTGAGAAGTGACGCAAGCTCCAACATACAGGAAGAGTTGCATAGGATATATACAAATACTATACCACTTTCTATAAGTGACGACTTCAGTGTATGAGGATTCTCATTGCCCTGGAGTCAGGGAGAGTTCCTAAAGCAAATGCCCTGTGGCTACTGAAAGATGACTGGGCTTCAGAATAGTTAATTTTTAGATTTTTTTAATTTCAAGTAAAATGGGGAGATGAACCAGTGGCTGCAGGCAGAGCAATGCGGTCTTGTCACCAGTTAGGCCTGTTTGGGGACACACCTCCAGGGCCTTACCCAGACCTCAGGACTATTCGGGGAGCAGAGATGAACTCACAGGAGTTCACAAGGAGTCAAGTTCTGGAAGGGTTGGCAGAGGCTCCTGTCAGGCACAGTGGCTCAGTCATTCTTGATATTGCCCCATTGCCTCCTCCTAACTTCGTGTTCCTCCCCGCTAGCTCCAGAGTGGGATTGGCCGGCTGATTCTGAAGGAAGAGATGAAGGCGCGGTCAAGTTCCTATGCGGATCCTTGGACCCCTCCACGGAGCTCCACCAGCAGCCGGGAGGCCCTGCACACCGCGGGCTATGACATGTCCCTCAATGGCTGTAAGCACTGCGCTGTCCTGGCATCTCTTGGCTGCTTGCTTTGGGCCAGGCCCCTGGGAGGCACAGTCACCACGTCTTCTTCCTCCCTGCAGTAGGAAACCGCGGCACAGAAACCCAAAATCACTGAATTCATAGAACTGGATCTCCCTCTCCCTGGGATTGTGTTGGACCATAGCCAACCCCCAGATTCCATCTTTTGATCTAATGAAGGGATCAGGAGAGGCCATGAAGGTAGTCCCAGTCTCTGTCACTTTCCTGACTCTTTTGCCATCCTCCTGGGCCTCTTCTGAGTGTGGAACACAGACTGGGCCAAGGGCTAGATGGGGCACCAAATGAAACCATGCTGTCCTGAGTAATCACACCCCCTCTTGGACCATCTGGAGCCTTGACTTCTAATTAAGTTTATATATNAGGAATCTC
This sequence comes from Alexandromys fortis, assembly GCF_014885135.2. Classification (NCBI taxonomy): domain Eukaryota; kingdom Metazoa; phylum Chordata; class Mammalia; order Rodentia; family Cricetidae; genus Alexandromys; species Alexandromys fortis. The sequence goes on from NW_026067979.1 coordinate 5,860,705, forward strand.
TGAATACTCTAGTGCCAGTCTGTGGAGATTCTAATATGTTTTTAATTCACCTCCTTCTTGTTATTAACAGATGTTCCAGCCAGTGGGATGTACTTCATGACATATGAATGGCTTAAAAATACAGGGCCTCTTTTCTAGGTGATGACCCTCCCATCACTTAGAAGTAAATGAGCAGAACTTTGTCAAGTCCTTTCTCACACAGCTCCTTCCTATCCTCGGAGAGGTGCACCCGCTCCTTCCTTACTCACCTCTGTGGAGTTCAGTCCTACCAAGGCTGTCTCCAGACACTGCTTGCTGGGTGATAGAAGGCATTGTTGGTTAATCTACTATGCTCCGGATCTTTGTAGACATCACTGCTGGTCCTTACAATCCACACAGTGTAGGAAACACTCAATAGATGAGAGAAGTCGCATTAATCCACTTGCCTATGGCCAGAAAGCCAGGAAGTGACTAAGCCATGGTCAGACCCGATTTGGAGGGAACCTAAGGTCACGAACTTTCACCTCTTCGCCTTGCTAAATCTTAATTTTGGTGAGACTGAAGATGGCATGGGATGGTGAAAAAGCCAGTTTTATGGAGTATTATGTATGGGTTAGGGACTTGCTAAATACCTTCTTAAGAGAATGTGTGTGTGTGTGTGTGTGTGTGTGTGTGTGTGTGTGTGTGTGTACACTTGAATGCAGGTGCTCATGGAGGCCAGAGGCATTGGATCCCCTGCATCTGGAATTAGTTACTTTTGCGACCCCTGATGTGGGTAATGGGAACTGAACCTGGGTCCTCTGCAATAACAATGTATGCTCTTAACCACTGAGCCATCTCTCCTGCCATTGTGCTAAGTATCTTACCGTGTTGTGTGATGTTGTCTTAGTTAGGGTTACTCTTGCTGTGATGAAACACCATGGCCAAAAGCAACTTGGGGAGGAAAAGGTTTATTTGGCTCCGATTTCTACATCATAGTCCATCACTGAAGCAAATCGGGGCAGGAACTCAAGCAAGGAAGGCAGGAGCTGATGCAGAGGCCATGGAAGGGTGCTGCTTACTGGCTTGTTCCTCGTGGCTTTTTCAGCCTGCTTTCATTTTTCTTTCTTTTTTTTTTCATAAAAGAGTTTCTCTGTAACTTTGGAGCCTGTCCTGGAACTAGCTCTTGTAGACCAGGCTGGCCTTGAACTCACAGAGATCCACCTGCCTCTGCCTCCTGAGTGCTGAGATTAAAAGCATGCACCACCACTGCCTGGCTCAGCCTGCTTTCTTAAAGACCCCGAACCACCAGCCCAGGAGTGGCACCACCCGCAGTGAGCCAGACCCTCCCCATCAATCACTAATAAAATAACGTCCTACAGGCGTGCCTACAGACCATTCTTATCGAGGCATTTTTCTCAACTGAGGTTCTCTCCTCTCAGATTACTCTGGCTTGTGTCAAGCTGACATAAAGCTAGCCAGTACATATGTATTCTTTACAGTATCCCTACAAAGGATAAACTGTCACTCCCATTTTACAAAAGAGAAACTGACGGGTGATTAAATAATTTTACTGATAGAATATATGAAGGGCAGAGAGCCTGTATGCACTGATGAGACCATTTCCCTGCCTAACCACGTGGGGCGCTGTTTTCCATCTCTGGCTCTGGCTCTGCAGGGCACCAAGACTGCTTCAAATTCACATGTTGATTAGGGGTGCCACTGAGTGAAAAAGAATGTGCCTAGCGTGTGTGAGGCCCTGTCCTCCATCACCAGCTCAACTCAAAAACCGTCATACATACATGCACACAAACGTGCATGCATATATACATACACATCTCAGCTACATCTATATAACAAATATCCCAGAACATGTGTTCCCTGACAGTGCTAAGAACTGGAGTGGGGCGGGGTGCAGGGGGGAGGATAGGAAGAGTGGTGTTTAGATTCGACAGTAGGAAACTGGCTATCTGGAAAGGAGTGCTGATTGAACTTCCCCACTCCCTAGCAGCCGGAGTCTTTGAGTATGAAGCCATGTTTCTTTGTAAGCAATAAATGTCTCCACTGTGCCCGTCTTTTACCCGTGAGCACTAATCGGGGCTTTTCTCCCTTGCAGCTCCTCGTTCACACTACCTGGCTGACAGCGGTATGTTCTGCCTGCCCCACCATAAGCCCCTGGGTCTTGTAAGGACAGAGCCATGGCAATCGCAGCTCCCCATAGCTCTAATGACAGAGTCCTGGTATAAGTTAGTCCGCCCATCGTCATTGTCGGATTGTGGGTCTCCACTTGGGGTACTCCCAAAGGGAAGGAAAGGTCATATGTCTCTTGTACCCACCTGGGAACCTGCCTTTCTGGTTCTGAGCTTAACTCCAATTCTGAGGCCTGTGGTCAAAACACAGGCATCTGTCCTAAGAGGATAGATGTGTACAAGCCAAGGCCGGAGCGTCTAAAAAGGTGCTTCTGGTTGGCCTAGAATTCTGCTGGAGCAGGGTTCCCCAAGACAATCTGGGCAACTTGCAGAGAATTTGGTATCCCCTGGATCCCACCCCACTTCCCACTAGGTCAAGGGTGATATTGGTCAAATGTCCCCAGGGAGAGTAACCTTGGCTGGGGGATCTGATCATTGCTCTGACTCCTTTTTAGATCCCCTCATCTCCAAATCTGCCTCACTGCCTGCCTACCGGAGAAATGGGCTGCACAGGGTAAGGGGGCCGTGCTGGGAGCTTCCGCCCCAGATGCTAACGCTTTAGCCCTCATGACGACCTGGAGAACCGAGGAGAGGCTTTGGGGTGGAGGTGGGGTTCCTGAAAGAGGTGGTAACTTCCCCCCCTCCCCTCTGGTCACCCAGTAGAGAGAGGTCCCAGGGAGAATCTGGTGAAGAACTCTGTACCACACACTGGCTTTGCCAGTGCCAACTAACTTCACACCCCAGGCAAGGTCGTTGCTAATGTGAACCCCATTTTGTGGGTGGAGCAATAAAGGCAAAAGGAAGGGAGGTGCATGCTTCAGTTCTCCCACCCAGTGAGAGGGAGAGCCAGGATTCAAGCCTTCTGGGCTCTCGAGCAGTTCAGAAAACCTCCATTTAAACAGTGAGCTAGTTAAAGGCTGGAGGAGGGTGGGGGCGGTCCGCCACTGAACAAGTGTTGGGGACAGGATGCAGAGACAAGTATTGAGTTTTAAGCCCTGACTAAGAGCCACTGTTCCAGGTTCTGAGGGTCGACCCTACAGCGAAGGAAGTCACTATTCCTGTGAAGTTCACAGTTCTAGTTAGAAGATGAACAAGAAGTAAGAAAATGTAGCCGTTGGGTGGCCAGAGGTGCCAAATCGAGAAAAAATAGCCAGGGGGGTAGAAAGTCTATAAGACAGGAATAAATTTAAACAAAGGTCTGAGAGCAATATGGGGAGGGACCTCGACACTTGAAGATCTGCAAGAGCCTTTTAGACACAGAGAAGTATAACACCTAAGTCCATGCTCCAGAGGAGAGCCTCGGTCCCAGGTCACGTGGCCAGAATGGAAAGAGGGAGGGCCAGAAGCCAGATGGAAATATCACTAGAAGCCATATACCTCAGGAAGGAACTTCAGAGGGGGCCTGTGAACCCAGCTTGGATTTTTAGATGGATCTGTCTGTCAGCTGTGTAGAGTAAACACTGTAAGCAGGTCAAGAGTGGGAGCCGTAAACCTACTTATAGCTTAAGACCATCTTAGGGTGGGACCCGTAAAGCGGCAGGCACCACTGGAGAGGATGGTATATATGGCCTTTGCCTAGGGAGAAGCCTGTCTTCAGTGCACTTGGGTCAGCATACATTCATTCAGCAGATTTACTCAAAGCCTCCTCCCACATGCCAGGTTCTTCTTGGAATGCTTGGGACCTGCAGTTGATCAAAACAAAAGATCCCTGCCCAGGGTCTGGGAAGATAGCTCAGTGGTTAAGAGCACAGGATGCTCTTGCAAAGGACCCAGGTTCGGTTCCCAGCACGTACACAGTTGCTCACAACTCTCTATAACTCCAGTTCCAGGGGCTCCAAGGGCCCTTTCTAGCTTCCACAGGCACTAGTTACACACACACACACACACACACACACACACACACACACACACACACACGGTGCACGAACATACCTACAAGCCAAACACTCATATACACTTTTAAAACTTCCCTGTCTCTTCAGAGTTTAGATTCTTGTAGGGGAAAACAAAGTATTAATAAGTAACATCAGGAAATAACTCCAATATATACAATGTTGGAAGACAGTATTATAAGAAAAGAAAAGGGATGAGCAGGATAAAGAAGGTTGAGATTTCATGGAAGGGGTGACTTCCAGTTGCTAATAGGGCTGTCTCTCAGGAAAGATCTTGTACTAAAGGGCCATTCCACTGAATTAGTGGACCTGTACTGGTTGCCCACTGCATGCTGGGACTAAATTGCAGGAAGAGCTACATTTCCCTAAGTTGAGACTGAGACCACTGAAAGAGTCCCAAGAGTCCCGTGCCTCGGGCCTGGTCCACATTCTGGAGGTGAGCAAGTGGCTTCTGGGAAGCAGTGAGCTTCTCAGGCCAGCCCAGCTCTTTGTTCCCTACAGACACCCAGCGCCGACCTCTTCCACTACGACAGCATGAACGCGGTCAACTGGGGCATGCGAGGTGAGCACTGCTGGCTGGAGCTGCAGAGGCAGGCCATCCCGAGACTTCCCAGAGACTCCCGATAGAGCACTGACTTGCTTGACCTGCAGACCATGGCTACCGGTTCTGTCCCCAGGATGGGCTCTGTCTAAACCCTGAGTTCCCACTCCCAGATGCTTCCACTCTCTCCTTTTCCTACTCTTCCCTCATCCTCTCTAGTCCCCAACCTTGTGTGCTTTCAAGGCCTTCTGTCCCATCCTGGCTCTCAGAGCATCTGAAAGTGCTGATTACCCTGTAGTGCTGGCTAACGCTTCCAGTCAGACATGGTAGAGGGGGGAAACAATCGGAGCCAACTGCTCAGTGTTCCCAGAAAATTCCCCATGAGATTCTCTGCCAGGAAGACTCTCATGCCAGATTCCCCTGGCTGCTTGGAGCAGGCCCTGGCTCAAGTGACCATGATACGGCCTCCAAGGACCCCTAGATGATGAAGATCATGTCCCCAGGCTCCATTGCCTCAGATTCTTCCTCCTATTGTGCATAGCTCGAAGGCTACTTTCCTCACAAAACCATCTCAAGAACAGCCACCTCAGCGGGGCGGTGGTGGCGCAAGCCTTTAATCCCAGCACTCGGGAGGCAGAGGCAGGCAGATCTCTGTGAGTTCAAGGCCAGCCTGGTCTACAGAGCTAGTTCCAGGACAGGCTCCAAAGCTACAGAGAAACCCTGTCTCGGAAAAAAAAAAAAAAAAAAAAAAAAAAAGAACAGCCACCTACCATGCTCACACCAGCCCTGATGCTCCCCATGATAAACTCAGGAAGAGAGGGGTTCCCATGGCTTAGAGCAATCACTGTATGGAGACCAGATCCATAGGACACTGAGACAGAAGCCAAGGTAGTGATGTACGTCCCAGAGGCAGGTTCTGGTTGGTACATGTCTCTTTTCTCTTTGCAGAATACAAGGTAAAGAACACATAGACCCTGGGGTCTCCAGGATTCTGGGAACCACTACCTTGGGGAGCAGCAAGAGGATGGCAGCACCATCTATGCAGGGAAGAAGCATAGATGAAAAACCTTTCAGGACTAACATTGTCTCCCCTCGGCCCATTGTCCCTGATTCTCCCTTAAGTCTTCTCTAACCCTTTTCCTGTCCCTAAAGACTCTAGGACACCAGAGGGCCCAACTGGACGGCTTAACAGCCACCAACTATTAGACACATTCAGAAGGCCTTGGGCCTACATTAATGTGAAGTGCCACCACCAAGCTTATCTTTAGCAACGTTAGGACACTCTGGGGACCATGCCAATCCAAGGAGGGCAGACCCAGCCCTTCCTCCTGACTAAATGTCTGGCCTTAGTGGATAGAAAAAGGAGCCCAGACTCAAACTGAAGCTGGAAGAGACAAACTTACCCCCCACACCCAAGCGAGACATGCCCGCCTTTCTCCTTAGATCTACCCGTATGAGCTGCTGCTGGTGACAACAAGAGGAAGGGACCGGCTGCCAAAGGATGTGGACCGGACACGCTTAGAGGTATGGACTGGCATGTCTGACTTGCTGACGTTGTAGCATGACCTTGTCATCTATAAAATTCACACTCAAGAACCTGTTTTCTTTTTTAAAAAAAATTCTCAAGAAAACTCTCCTAGTGTTTTAAGTTTAAAGTTTTGCATTAGGGCTACATTCATAGCAATTTCAGGGCACAGTCTGAACGTGTCTGGCACTGTACAACCCTGAGGAAGACGTTTGGGTTGGAGAGAACCCATGGTTGCCAGACCTGACCCCACTTGGGGACAGAATGAGTCATTTAGGGACCTGTTGAAGCTTGTTGCAAGAGCAGAGACTCGAGCAAGCTTCCACAGCCCAACTGCTGTGCCGTTCTGAGCTGTCCCCTCTTCAGCTCAGTCGGTGCCTGTGGTGCACAGCTGCCGGTGTCCTCACCGGAGGCGGATGTTCTGTCTGCAGAACAGCAGCTAGGTCTGGTCCCTGCATACTCAGGGCTGCACTAGAGCCAGGTCTTGTGATGGGTATGAGGAACGGGGCAAATGGCACTGCTCAGAGGGCAGAAGCATAAAGAAGTCCCACGTTACAAACCCGCATTCTGCTTCTGCCATCACTAGGTGGGCCGCTTCAGCCAGGTGATAACACAGCTGCAGCTGTGTGAGAATGTCAGGCTAACGCTTCCCTCAGGCTTCCAAGAGGAGCAAATGAGGATATACGTCAAGCCCTGAGCAGAGTTTGGCAATGCGCCAAGGATTAAGTGCTAGCTAGATGTTAGGATGCTGCTATTCAAAGCATGTCACCAAGTCCTACTTGCTTGACATGGACGTGCAGGAAGGGGTAGGTAAGGTTTGGATGGGAGGGAAGCATCATGAGTAGTTGAAACAGTATGGATAAAAAAAAGTGCAGAGAGGCCCTGGGCATGGCGCTGGGTAGTACAGATCATTTAGCATGGAGTGCCCACCCCAGGCTACCTCTGACCTGGAACTTGAATTACCCTGTCTCATGATGTGTCCTTCCTGCCTTCCCATGCCTTTGACTCTTCCTACATGCCCTCACCATCCTGTGACTGTCTCACATCTTAGGGCCTTGCTCTAGAGACCACAGTACCCACAGTACCCAAATCCTTCCCAAGGCCTCCCTAGGATGGATCACATGCCTGGTCCTCCAGCCTCCCCTTGCCTTCATCAAGCACAGTTCAACATATCTCACTCTCATTAATTTTAATTGCTCGGCCAGACCCTGAGCTTTCTATGGGAAAGACTGTCTGTCCTGCACCACGGGACCTGGTTAGGAGAGATGTCAGAACACATTTGTGGACTAGAATGCAGGCTTCCCAAAGAGGAAGTTTTGTGCTCTTCAGGAAGTACATGGGAACCAGCTTTGCTTTGATGCTTAGAATTCACCCAGGGTAGAGGCAGAAGGGGTCGGGTGGGGGATGCCGCAAGTGAGCCATGAAGCTCTGTAAGTATACCCCATTCTAACGTCCTGAGTTAGCAGCCCAAGAACCTTGGGTGATTTGTTCACATCTTCCTAACAAGGGGCTTCAGGTGCCTGATGGTGCTGAAGGGGACAGCTCCCCGCCATCACAAAACAGCCGCTTAAGCATCTGCAGTGAGCTCAAGTTTCCCCGAGCATCAGAACCACCAGTGAGCATCCATCACACATAGTTCTCACCCCAAACCAGATAAATCACAGCCTAGGGAAGGAGCTCAGGTCAATCCATCATGGCTTTTAAATCTCCCAGGGATGTCTAAAATGTAATGCTGAGTTAGAAACACTGCCCCAGCCTCTGCACCAGCTCTAGACCCTGATGTGTCCTCAAGAAGTTCAGAGTACAGAAGCTCATTTATCCAATAAATATTTATCATAACTCTGTTAAAGAGCTAGCAAGATAGCTTAGCGGGTAAAAATGCTGGCCACGCAAGCCAGGCAACCTGAGTTCAATCCCTAGAAAGCACATAAAGGTGGAAGGAGAGAATGGGGTTCACAAAGTTGTTCTGCCCTCTAAACATGCTCTGTGACGTGTGCACCCCCAGACACAGATCACATATGTACACACAAAATAATAGCAAATTAAGTTTATAATTTAGAAGTTTATTATAGGTGCTAAATGTTGTTCTATGTATTTACATGTGTCTGTAAATCAGAGACCCTGATCTCTTAGAGTTTGCATTCTTGTGTGAGAAAACAGACACTAAAGAACACAAATGAAAAACAAATGTGACGCTGTGCTAGCAGGTGGTACGGGGAAGGGTAAAAATCCAAAGAACAGGACACAGAACTGGGAATTAAGAGAAGCAAGCTGTCATTGCAAATAAACTGACAAGAGTAGGTCTCACCTGCTATGTGACATCTGAGCAAGTTATCCATGCTTTTGTGAGCACTTTCTGGGCAGAGGAGACAGCCAGTACTGAGGCTTTAATACATAAGTGAGCTGTGTGTGGTAGAAGATATCAAGAGGTGAGTGAGGCTGGGACCACAGAGCACAGAAGATAAGAGGAGAAGGAAGTAACATCACAAGTGGGGATGGAGTCGTCTGTTTAACCAATTCTCAAAGAGCTCACACTGTGCTAAAAGTGAGCGAATCAGGCATGTCCATGAACTCTGTGCTCAAGAGTGAACTAGTTCACTCTTGCCATCCCAATGAAGTAGGTGCAGGAATAGTCCCTTCTTCTAGAACTGGAAACTGAGGCTTGGAAGGATTGCCCATTTGCCCAAGGCTATACATCCATGTCTATCTAAAACTGTGCTAAAATATTAGCTCGCAGTGGCAATAAGTTGTGTGGCTGTATACATAAATCTCACTGGGTGTCCTTCAATACCCAATGGAGATACTAAATGCTCAGAGAATCCAGGAAGCTTGCAGTCAAAAGATAGGCCATATATTTTCTTTTAAAATAAACTTTATTATTTAAAAAAACACACAGAAATTGATCAGACCAAGTGTATACATCTCAGTGAGTTTCTGTACAGCTAGAATAGCCATTCTGAAGCTGTGGAGCTCCTCGCTGGGTTGACACTTGAATGCACTTACTTCCCTTTTAAACTTGATTTTAAATCTCATTTTGAAAATGTTTAGACCTCCAGGAAAAGTGTATGAATAGGAAAATGAACACCCACCTACCCTTCACCTAAATCTATCAATTCCTAATATTTTGCTACATTTTAAATGACATATACTTCTAAGTCTAAAGGCTTTTGACATGAACCTTCAAGATTTCTGAGAACAGAGAAGAAGGGAAACTAGAAGGGAGGATAGGAACCTGCTGTGAAATGCAGATGAGTGTTTGCTTATATGACAAACTCATATTTCCATACACAGAAAAGAAAGGACGCTCCAGTGGGTAAAGAAATATAAGACAGTGAGCTTTCTTTTTTTCCATTCTTTCTGATGAGAAGCCTGCTAAGTCATTTTTAAAAGTATCAGTAAGGGTCAGTACATCCTGAATCCTTGGGTGTACCCCTTTTTCTCCCAAAGGGGAATTGGGTAGCATTAATCACATGTACTTATGAACATAGATACACGGAACATGAATTTATAAAGGGGAGGCCAATGTACAAATCGAGCTTGGATAAAGTCAACACCCAGCAGAGCTGGAGGCGAGGGAAGCCTCTCCAGCCAGCATGCATACCTCCAAAGGTCCCCCAGGAGGGCCTCCTGCCCCTCAGTCCATTCATCATACACCACGCAACTTCCTTGCTCTGACCCTGGGCCAGGCCCAGGGAACCCGCAGTGAAGTACAGAGAGACCTCTGAACCCACAGCTCTCGTCCTCACGCTGCCTGTGTTCCCTCCACACCATGCAGCGCCACCTGTCCCAGGAGGAGTTCTATCAAGTCTTTGGCATGACCATCTCCGAGTTCGAGAGACTTGCCCTCTGGAAGAGGAACGAACTGAAGAAGCAAGCCCGGCTGTTCTAGGCGTAGGCTCTATACATATAGATGCATTTATATAAAGATGTATGTAAATCTCTATCCTGACGCGCGATATAATCCTCTTGTATAATGGGACACAACATGCTGCCTGCCATGAGACTTGCTTTTCTGTACCGTCAGGCGAGCCCACATCGTCGAGGTATTTTTATGCTCCTTACTTCTCTTTTCTAAGTACTGTGGGGGGACCTGGGAAGGGGTTTGAAGGGACTCCATCCTTTTACTGGGATCCTTTTTATACCGAAACATCTGTCCCACCTTGAGTCCCCAAGGTCTGACTCTCCTTTTGAAAGGTGCCTGGAGGGGTCTCTACTCCCTGCTTCAGGACCATCTCCCAGTCTCCAGGGCTGATGCTGACCTTCCAGTTTTCACTGTGGTCACAAATGGGCCCTCCGGTGGAAAGGCCACCGTGATCCACCCAAATCAGTGAGCACCTCGGAGGCCTCTTGAAGAATTTTCTCCACACCTCCAAATAGGAGCTAAGCGCTCTGTGGGGTGATGCGGTTAGACATGGGGGCCTCAAATCCATTCCTTACATCAGTACAGAGTGGATGGGCCCTGGCCTCTCCTCAGCGCAGCAACCCCTCCTCCTTCGACCCTTGGTCCTGACCACACTCCCTCGTGCAAATCTAGACTTAATGGTAGGAAAAGGAAAACGGCACTTCCCTTCCCCCTACCACCTCCAACTGGCTCCTCTCCCTGCCCCACAGTGGTCCCAGCACACACCCCCACCCTTCCCCCTTTATAGGAGAGGCCATTGTCGCAGCCTGTACTCTTCAGCCTTATTACAGTCTACGTGCCTGATGACCTACACACCACAGGGCTAATGTTCCCACCATAGCTCCAGCAAGCATCCGAGATAGACACCCCTGCCCCTGTCCAGGGAAAAATAGGCCACAGCCCAAAGAAAAATCTTGGCCTATGCTACTGGTCCCTCCCTAGATGGCAATGCATTCATATTGGACCCACACACACACACACACACACACACACACACACATCCCCTTGGGTCTGCTACAACATTGGTTGCATCTCCCAGGGGAAGCTTTTAGAAGTGTGGATGTTGAGGGGATTCCAGAATGAGGCACTGAGCAGCCCTGCTCATGCTCCGCCCCCAGAGACCTCAGGGACTGGACTCTTTCTCTTCCTGCGACAGGCGAAAACAGAACCTTCTCTCAGCACCCCTGCTACCATTCTGAGCTGTTTACTGGTGGCCGCTCTTCCTTCTTGGAGATGCCTGTGTCACACTCTTTGGGGGTCATAGAAGAAAGACGGAGAAGTGTTAAAAAAGACAAGGATGGTGCTTGAAATGCTGGTGATGTGGCATAGCAAATGTACAGCTGACTGCAGCCAACCCTTCCTGGGCACCTGCTGAATGCTGAGCACGGAGTGGGGGAGGGGGGAGGGGCACTGGGATGAATCAAAGAGGGCCCTAGTTTCAGGGGCACACCTAGTAATAGGAGTCCTGGTGAGATGTACCAGACATAGCGGATGCAAGGCAGAAAGTGATGGACGGAGGCCTGAGAAAGGATGTGTGACGTGACGTTGCTGAAGGTGTGTGCAGCCGGTGCAGACCAAGGAAGCTTCTAGATGAGATTGCATGTGAGCAAAACCAGGAAGGATCTGAGGAATCTGCGAGTTGGAAGGGTGACAGGGTGGAGGGATTATGAAGGAAGTCTAATGTACTCTCATTTAAAAAAAAATGTCACCTCCCTGCAACTTCTCTTTTTGGCCAATGTCTTTCAACTTTCCTGACCCATTAGAAACGTCCCCAGCCAGATGCAATCATTGAGATTGCCTCATTGTCACTGGTTAACGACTTGGGAGATTGAAGGGCTTTTGTTATTGTTGTTGGATATTTTTGTTTCCCATAAAAGCACATCATTTCAACCCAAACCCATGTCCTCTTGTCTTTTGGAGTGGGGGGGGAGGGGGGAGTAGCTGGTGTGGGAACAAGCTGACTATGCACAAAAGTAACTAAGGACCAGGACTTAGTTTAAAGCAAAAAAAAAAAAAAAAACTTAGTGGTTCTCAGCCTCCCTAATGCTATGACCCTTTAATGCAGTTTCCTCATGTTATGATGACCTTCTACCATAAAATTATCTCATTGCTACTTCATAACTGTAATTTTGCTACTGTTATGAATTGTACATATCTGCTATACAGGATATCTGATACAGGACCCCTGTGAAAGGGTCGTCCGACAACCCCTAAAGGGGTCAAGAACCACAGGTTGAGAACCCACTGCCTTAGTTCAATCCATAAGCTTTACAGGAAAAGAAATCCAGGAGTAGCGGTGCACGCTTGCTATCCCAGCTCTGGGAAGGTGGGCACCGTTGGATACCTACAGCTCCTGTGCTAGCCAGCCTCGCCTGATTGGCAAGTCCCAAGTCCTGCTGAGAGAGCCCTGTCCCAAAACACAAGGTAGAAGCATCTGACTAACAACACCCGAGGTTGTCCTCTGTCCTACATGTAGGTACCATGCGCACATACACACAAGCATACAAGGTCAACGCTATGTGGCTTGTTCTCTGAAGAATGCAGGGTACTTGAGATAGCAGAGGGGGGTTCGGTCACAAATAAGACTCTGTAACCAAAGTCGTGTTAAATACCACCAGTGTGCCTATGCAAAGGACTAAAGGCACATCCTCTCATTTAGGCCTCTTAGCAACCCAACAGGTAGCCATAGTTAACACTCCCATCTCACAGATGGAACCACTTTGAAGATACGTAATTACTACTAGGAGGGCCAGGAGTCCTCTCGGCCTGTCTAACTGGACAGACCAGCTTCCCATTCCTAGCAGGTAAGTCCCTTTTACCTGCAAGTCCAAACTGCCTTCTTGAAAGTGGCTTGGGGAGCGGCGGCCGGAACCGGACGCGCACGGCAGCAGCGGCCGGAACCGGACGCGCACGGCGAGCGACGTAGCTGGTGCAGCAGCCGGGACCGGTGGGTACTGACACAGTGGCAGACAACGCAGGCGACAGGGACCAGTGCAACACCAAGAGCAGATCGCCCCAGGACAATTAAATCAAAGAGGTAGGCCTTTGGTTGGCGAGGTCCCAGGCAAACAGGGAACCTGGTTCTTTTCCTGAAGACCCGTCTGAGGGGTGAGAGGGATCTTGGCCCCTGGCAGGAGCCAGGAAACAGAACGAGGGAATTTTGCAAGAGGAGCCTCTGGCCAGCAGGGAAACCTTATCTGGTTTTAAAAGACCAATTAGAGATCATCAATAGGAGGAGATGGGCAGGCGCCAAGGCAAAAATTCTCCCAATAAGCTGAAAAACAACATGAAAGCACCAGAACCCAATGATCTTACAACAGAAGGACTTGAACACCCTAACACAGAAGAAGTGGAAAAAATCGACTTTATGAAAGCAATAGAGTCCCTTAAACAATATGTAAAAAACACCTTTATAGAAATGGATGAGAAGTATAACAAAAAGTTTGAAGAATTGAGTAAATACGTACATGAGACCCTGGGAAACCAAGAAAAATGAACAAACAGGTAATGGAAACAGTTCAAGAATTGAAAACTGAAATGGAAGCAAGGAAGAAAACACAAACTGGGGACCAGCTGGATACGGAAAATCTAGGTCAATGAGCAGAGCCTACAGAAACAAGCATAATCAATAGAATACAAGAAATAGAAGAAAGAATCTCAGATTCTGAAGACACCATAGAGAAAATAAACGCACTGATCAAAGAAAACAACAAAGCCAACAAATTCTCATCACAAAACATTCAGGAAATATGGGACACAATAAAAAGACCAAACCTGAGAATAATAGGAATAGAAGAAGGGGAAGAATTACAGCTCAAAGGCCCAGAAAATATATTTAACAAAATTATGGAAGAAAACTTTCCCAACATAATGAAAGTGGCTTGGATAGTAAGAGCAACCCGAAACCCAGGATGCAAGATCTCTGAACTCAGCAGCTCAGCAATGCCACCTAGAGTCAGATTCTTTGCGCCCCCTCCAATCCCATCATCCTTTCTATCCTGGCATTTATCCTCCGCCAGTGTGTCCCCTAGACACCAAGGATCAGCTGTGATCCTAGGCGTCTCCTCGCACAACCATATTTTAAAGACAGGAAAGAAATTTCCCTCCACGTGTCTAATTTAACACAGAAAACTTTCCCAGAGCTCCTGAGTCGGCGTCTGCTCCGGCCTTGCCCGGTGGCACTAGGGAGCACATCCATGTGTTTAGCACAGCGGAGGCGAGGACATTTGGGTTTGGCATTTTTAGCCACCACCACAGTGAGGCTCAGGCCCTACTGAATAGAAAGATGAGAAAGGGGATAGCCATGACCCATGAGTGAGGGCTAGAGTTTGGGCCACACTGTGCCATTTAAGAGACTCAATGCACACTGCCAAGGACCCTGAGATGGCCTGCAGTAGTTTCATTTAACCAAGTATTTCATAAACTAACTGCATTGACTCTTTAAGAAACATAGACTTACTGCGCTTCATCTATTTTAAGCTGCCCACTCTGCTCACATTTTGACATCTCTGAAGACAGGATGCAGGGGTTAGGGAGACGGCTCGGTGGTAAAGAGCAGTTGCTGAGCAATCATGAGGACCAGAATTTGGGTCCCAGTCCTTGTGTAACAAACTGAGCATCCAAAGCACCTGCGACCAGGCTGGGGAGGAGGGGAGACTGGGGGGCATCTCTGGGGCTTGCTGACTTCCAGCCCAGCTAAAAAAACACAAGTTCTAATTTGGAGAGAGCCTCTGGCTTGAAAGAACAGACAGAGAGACATAGAAGGAGACATCTGACATTCTCTTCTGGTTTCCACATGCATACAGAGGTGCACGCACCAGCACACATGTGTGCATATACGCCCTCAGAAACACATAAATGAATGAAGGAATGAATAACCTTGAAAATTTGAAAATGTGGCATGGGTTAGCCTCTTTCCTGACCTCTTATTCTATAATTTTTAGCAAGAATGATTCTGCTCCAGTGAGATAGCTCCACAGGTGAGATGCTGATGACCCGAGTTCAATGCCTGGGACCCATGTGGTGGAAGGAGAGACTCACCTCCATAATTTGTCCTCTGACCTCCACATATGCGCTATGCACATATGTGCATGAGTGCCCACATGCACACACACAGACACAATACATATTTTTCAAGACAGAGTTTCTCAGTATAACAGCCCTGGCTGTCCTAGAATCCTGGAACTCACTGTGTACACCAGGCTGGCCCCAACCTCACAAAGATCTAGCCATCTCTGCCTCCCTAATGCTAGGATTAAAGTTGTGCATACCAACTCCTTTTTTGTTTGTTTGTTTGTTTTGTTTTGTTTTTCGAGACGGGGTTTCTCTGTGCAACATTCTTGACTGTCCGGGAACTTGCTTTGTAGACCAAGCTGGCCTCAAACTCACTGAGATCCACCTGCCTCTGCCTCCCAAGTGCTGGGATTAAAGATGTGAGCCACCATCATCCGGCCCAGTTTCTTTTTAAAAGAAAAAAAAAAAGGAAGGGATATATTCTACTTTTCTTCCACTTTCCTTCTTTTCCAGACAAGTGTTTCAAATACACAAAAAGATACCAAGAATATCTTTGTTCCTGCCTACATATGCACCCAACAAATGTTTACTTCGGGGGCATCTGCTACCAGATAAACAGTATGGGAGATGTGCCTCCTGCATTCTGGTCTAGAAGAGAAACAAATTCTAAGTAAACAGAAAAAGATGGGCTGCGGTGGTGGTGCGCGCCTTTAATCCCAGCACTTGGGAAGAAGAGGCAGGTAGATCTTTGTGAGTTTGAGGCGTGCCTGGATTACAGAGAGTAAACAGAAAAAGATGGTACATAGAAACAACCTCTACAGAGTCAGCAGACAGGGTGCCCCAGGAAAAGCACTCCCTTCAAACACCTAGCGAAAGACGAAATGGGCCAGCAGAGAAAGCAGAAGTAGGAACATTCTAGGCAATGGGAAACAGTGTGTGCAAGGCATTGGGTGGACAAGAGCTTGTCCTACTGAGGATCTGGTGGGAGTGAGTGGGAGTGGAACAAGTAAAGGAAAAAGTGATATCAGAGGTAGCCTGGAGTCAGCCTTTCCTTTGGGCTGGCTGCCAGCTCACAAATAACCACAGCGAGACCTCTTCTTAGTTATTAAAGCTCAACCTATAGTTTAGGCTTGTTCCTATGAGCTCTTATAACTTATATTAGCCCATTTATATTAATCTACATTCTATCACATGGCGTTACCTCTCTTCCATCTGGCACCCCCTATTTCCTCTCCCTGTCACCTCTGTGCCTCAATTACCTCTTCTTACTTCCTCTCTCTGCCCGGAAGTCTCACCTATCCCTCCTGCCTAGCTATTGGCTGTTCAGCTCTTTATTGAACTGACCACAGCAATATATCTTCACACAGTATACAAATATTCCCCAACAGTAGCCAGGTCGGCAGGGGCCATAATAGCCAGGCAGGCACGCAGAGGCCTAGAAGATACCTTCCCATTCCTCCACGCTCTGTACAGATAGTCTGGCTTTGCTCTGTGGTTATTAATAACGAGTGTGAGGAAGGATTGATCCAACTGTTCCGATAAAGAGTGTCATCTCCAATCAGGAATGTTGATGAGGAATACAGAACCGCAGGCCCTGCCCTGGCCTCTCCTTCAGCATCTGTATTTTAATGTGCTCTCCGAGAGCTGCGCAGCAGTAAAGGTGAGACACTCTGCCCTAAGCCATCTGCCTTTTAAGGACAGACTCAACCTTTTCTGTCGGACACTCCAAGGTTCTTGGAGAAGGGTATTTTCCCATATATATAACCTCTTTGAATACTGGAGGGCAACATTGCATTAACAAGCCAGAACACAGTGTTAGGGGCCTCCAACATCACCGGTTATAATTAAACCCAGCGATAGCCGCACTTTGTAGCTACAAACAGACCAACTGAGTCTTGAGTATGTTCATTGAGACTGGGAGCCTGATCAGCTGCACCAGGGTCACTTGCCCTTAGCAGACTGCAGGCACAGGGATGCGAACACCCGCTATGGAAGGCCGCAGAGGAGTTTCACGTGGGCTAGAAGTGCCGCTATTCAACACAGCTAGGAAAAATTAATGGGGAAACAAAGCATTGCTAAAAGTTAGTAGCAGGTGGGGGGGGGTGAAGCGCTGGCTCAATGGCTAAGAGCATTTGCTGCTTTCGCAGAGGACCCAGGTTCAGTTCTCAGCATCCACATGATAGCTCACAGGCAGCTATACGTTAAGTTCCAGGAGATGCAACACTCTCTCTTCTGGCCTCCCTGGGCACCAGACACACATGTGGTGCAGAGACATACATGCAGGCAAAATACCTACATACATAAATATCTTAATACTTTTTTAAAAAAAAGTAATAGCAATTGACATCCCAGAGCTACGCCAGCTCTACTAGTGCCCTGTGTGGAATGAGGATCTAAGCATTTCAACACTAAAAGTTTTGACTGCACAGTTGCAAACACTCACTCACATCTACCATTATGAGCTGCTGCCCTGGAGTGGGGCTCTAAAGGAGCAAAATGTACAACCTATGAGAAGCATAGCCTTTTACTAACTCCTCCTGCCGCTATACCTGAGGGACACAGGCAAAAGATACCAAAGGCCAGCAGAGACAAGTGTGCACATAAGTAAAACTAAAATATGATATGTCATCTAAGTCTGTGACCAGTGGATTTCCTAATTGAAGTGAGCTGTCCCACCTAAAGACTACTCTCATCAACGCCACCATCTCCAGCAGTCTCAAATCATTGTTTCCCCAGGCTATGAGTGCCCCCTCTGGACCACTGCTGGAACTACAGGGAGACAGACTTGATTCTCCAGTTACCAGTCATACTCTGGATTCTCCCGCTTTTAGGAAAGCTTGCTAGCCTCCTTCGCAGCAGAGAGAGAGAGAGAGAGAGAGAGAGAGAGAGAGAGAGAGAGAGAGAGAGAGAGAGAGAGAGAGAGATCTGCACTCTCTTTAGAAGCAGCTTCTCCCTACATCAGTCTTAGGGTTTAAGCTGTTCAGAGTTCTACCAAAGTAGTTATAACAAATACACTGAATTGCACTGGCAGTGTAGTCTCAAATGCTGGCCATGTAAGGGGTGACCCCAGCAACCTAACGGTGCATCTGTCCGTCCCTGTGAAAGCTCATGGCAGGATGGGAGGACTCACTAGTGAAACAGAAAAGCCCATGTGAAGGACTAGAAGTTTGCTTTTTCAGCCCTGGAAAAGGATTTCTAGAGTCTTATGCAATCTCTGGTTCCTAGTGCCACATGTGATTATATTACACATAAGTGAGCGCCTTCCTCCCACTCCCCCAACACACTGGACCACCTGGATCAGAACAAACTCCACATGACCCAAAGTTTGTCCTTCTTCATGGTGAAATATCATAGCCATTTATTTGATTTTGGTTTTCTTTTCTTTTGTTTTTTGAGACAGAGTTTCTCTGTGTAGCCCTGGTGGTCCTTGAACTTGCTCTATTGACCAGGCTGGCCTCAAACTCAAAATCCACCTGCCTCTGCCTCCCAAGTGGTGGGGTTAAAGGTGTGCACCACCGTTGCCTGGCTTTGGTTTTGTTGTTCCATATCTGTATAAAACATCACTCCTCATCAGCCTCAGTGGCAGCAAGTGCTGAAAGCCTGGCAATTCCCCCATCCAGAAGCCCAGGTGCTCCTGCAGGGGAGAGGAACGTGGCCGAATTGGTTCCATAGCCAAGGCTTTGACATAAGAAACTCCCTGCAGGGGGCAGCCTGGGTCTATGTAATCAAGATTTCCTTACTATTTCCATAAGCTTCTGACAACTTCCTCAAAGAAAACCCTCACTAATGACATAAAGGCAAGACTCCCAACAGATGAGCTCTGTGCTCTGATCTCATTTGTGTCCTGGCTACTGTTTTATCCTCAGTTTGCAGATGAAAATATTGAGCCTTTGGGAAGTAATGCATTCTGTTTTTCACAGCTGCATGTGGTAAAGTCAGGACTTGAACTCGGGGCCATCTCACCTGACACCTATGCACCTAACCACTGAATAACTACCTCCCTAGATCGTCAAGTGGCGTTTGAAGAATACTCGCTCTATGTCACGCCTGGCACCAGGCATTCAACAGACTTAGTCATGTTTAAATCTTCCTGTCACTCTGCTAGGAAGTTGTATTAGCCTAGATGAGGAAGGTATAGTTCAGAAGGGTTGAGGTCATGCCCTGGACTGTAAAGACTCTTTCCAATGGTTAGCTCTTCACCACTGTGTTCCACAAACTGAGCAGAGTGACAGGCCAGTGACTGTAACAAAGATGTCATGGAGTCTGGATTCCGGCCCTATTGTTCCCATTCCGCCCCTAAGGCCTTGTGTAATTTATTAAAAGTCTCTACCTGCTCTTGGCCTCCATTTCCCCACACGACAAAGGACAAGGTGAGATAGGCTGGTGTCTCAGTTTCCTCTCAGCTCTGGGATTTTCCTAGATCCAGGTTAGTTCATTCTGAACCCCGGAGCCCAGTACTTCCCATGAGCCTTGAGCATCAGAATAAAATAGTCAGCTTCTCAGAGAAGGTGGCTTCTGCTTTAGCATTCTGTCCTGAGTGGACAGGCACTCCAGATGTCTCCATAGGGAAGGAGTCCAAGGCCAGATACAGCCCACGGGCATGGCTTAGCTGGTTCTTGATATTCCAAAACAGTGGTTTTCAACCTGTGGGTCGCAACCCCTTTGGGGGTCAAATAACCCTTTCACAGGGGTCACCCAAGACCATCGAAAAACACAGATAATTATATTACAATCTATAACAGTAGCAAGATTACAATTATGAAGCAGCAACAAAAATAATCTTATGGGGCTGGAGAGATGGCTCTTGGGTCCTGAGTTCAACTCCCAGCAACCACATGGTGGCTCACAACCATCTGTAATGGGGTCTGGTATCCTCTTCTGGCCTGCAGGCATACACACAGACAGAATATTGTATACATAATAAGTAAATAAATAAATAAAAAATAATAATCTTATAGTTGGGGGTCACCACAACATGAGGGACTATACTAAAGAGGCACAGCATTAGGAAGGTTGAGAACCACTATTCTAAAACAAGAGAAATTAATGATCAACTGTTTTTCCTAAGACAGAGTCCCCATGTATCCCAGGCTGATCTCAAATTTGATAAACGGTCAAGAATGACCATGAAATACGGATCCTCCATCTCCACCTCCTTGATACTATAATTATAGACCACACTCAGTTTGTGTGGCACTGGAGTGCAAACCCAGGGCTTTCAGGCATGCTGGGCACATACTGAACAATATCCCCAGCCTGTGACCAGCGTTCTTACATCAAAACAGATCGTATGGGCTGTTGAGTTGGCTCAGTAGGTAAAGGTGTGTCACCAAGTCAAATGACCTGAATCCCATGAGACCCACATGGTGGGAGAAGACAGCCAATTCCCTTAAGTTGTCCTCTGGCCACCACACAGACACACATAAGCTCACATGTGTATGTGCACAACTTTTTTTTTTAAATGTTTATGTGGAAAAATCTGAGTTTCTAGGTTCTTCTAAAAAATGCCAACCTGGCCACTCCAGGTCTGAGCTGTTAGCCATTCCCCTTCTAAAGGGGAGGGGAGAGCCCTGCTTTACCCGTGTCCCTAGCAATCCAAACAACCCTTTACCCATGGGGACTTCAGAGTATGGTCACTCTTGAAGGGCCTTGTGCTCTGGCCTTGGGGCAGAACCTAGGGTGAGGCCAGGCTATATGAGGCATTTGGACACAATGACAAAGGGTCCTTCAAACATTTCCTCTGGCCTCACAGCTTCTGCCTCTGTGAGCCTGAGCCCTGAGATCAGCAGGAGCCCCTAGCCAGGCTGCACATAAACCACAAAGCCTGGAGCAGGAATATAAAGGCTCTCGGCAAAAAGGAGTGCTCCCTCACCCTCTTTCCTCCCTGCAGCTGTCACAGATTTGCGACTGGGGCCCAGGGTGGACCAAAGGCATGTGTCACTTCCCTGGACCAGTGCTATAATGCCAACATTGTGCTGTGTGGAACAAGAGAGGTTTTCATCCAGCAGCCAGCACCCAGCAGGCACTCAAGCAAAAGGCTTGGGGATCACCCTGAACAAAGAACGTGGGAGAGGAAGCTAGGTGGCCCCTGGTGCGCACAGGAGCCTGGAGAGCCCAGGGCATTTCCACAAGACACCTTGCAATTGCATTTCCTTCCGAAAATAGATACCAATAAGACACTCCCAGAGGGAGTCAGCACTAGCAATAGTCCGTGACAGCAGGCCTTGCAGGTGCCATGAGTTTACTGAACGACTCTTGTCCTAAATCATTCTCACTACTTACTAGACGCAGAGTGCTGAGCTGGGATCTGGGGATCTCAGAGGAAGGCACAGCACTCACCCACACAGTGATCTGGAGCCAAGGATGGGTAAGTAAGCAAGAAATTATAATTGATGACCCAGTGGAAGAACTGAGATTCACACAGCAACAACTCCAACCCCGTATCTGATCCCCCTTGGTCCAGTTTCATATACTTCCTGGAGTTCCCCGAGATTCTACAAGCTCGGCAAAGAAGGTATCTGAATGCTGTAACAAGGAAGTCGAATGCTCCACTGGCGGCAAAGGAGAATGTGGAATTTTTTTTAAAGAGGGAAATAGCATAGTCTGCTTAGGGTCATGAAAAGGTCACTCTGGCAAGTGCAGAGGAAGCTGACCCGGGACGCAAGATGACAGGTTAGAAGGTGACAGTATTTCTCCCCCTGATACAAGAGCCCTTCAGACTCCAAATTTTTCTTTCCCAGGGTTTCCTGTTCTACCTGATAAGCGAAGAGGGAGTCTGGGGACTATCATTTGTTTTCACAAGACCAGGAGGAGAAGGGAGCTGAACGTTTTCTTCCTGGTATTGTTCCCTGGAGCCGAATTCGATATCTTTTTACAAAGCTGGACTTCTCTGGGTGTGGAATTCTCTCGACAAGCACCAGGTGAACCTGGGAAACTCAGCAGCAAGCAAGAGGATCCGCGGCAAGTCTTCATAACGTTTGCCAGAGTTACATATGGAGAAACAGACGAGGGAACTGAATACTAGACATCAACAGTCCCCTTCACATCCTTGTCCTCCTACCTAGCACCTGATACCCCGTGATCTGGCCAATGCAAACCACGTTGCCGACAGTCCTGCCGTGTTCTATCTCTGTGTCTTCGCGCTCACTGTTTTCTTTGCCGGTCATGCTATCTTCTCGTTACACATTCGGATCAACTGACTCCCAAGCACACACCTACCTTCTGGTGCTGTCTCCATGATCAGTAAGAAGCCACTGCTTTGTCTCCGTGGACTCCAAAGCCCTTGATCTCTCTCGTGTATGTGTTAAAGTTACCCCCTCTTCTAGTTCATGGATTCCTTGAAGATGGGGCTCCCTCCTACTTTACACCTGTCCTCTCAACACCAGCTTACACAGATCCCAGTCAATGCTGCCTAAGGGAACTGATGGGCAGAGGGGATCATTTTCTTGTTCCTTCTTAAAGAAAAAGGGTAGAAGACCAAGTCATGATTCTTTTGTGTTCATACACGGATATCTTCTTCATGCGTCTCATTGGCTCATTCTGACAGCCTACCAAGTTGCAGCCCACTTGGCCAGCAGTTCCAGCAGACGAAGTTACAGGCTAAGCTAGAGCCGCTGTACCTCCTACAAACCTCATTAATTCTCAGAGTCGTGCGTAGATTGTGTCCACCCTCATTTTTATGCATTTCCTAGGTCATAGTTCCGTTAATCCTACTACATAGGTCACTCCCATAAAAACCCGCAAATTCTTATGAAATCTTTGCTCCAATTATTTGAATAAAAGTTCGAAATCCTTTAAAGTTTTTGAAAATTCTACTTTTTAAAAACAATGTCTACGAAAGCCTCCACCTATTTGGCAAGGGTAATATTTTATACTGTTGATTGAAAGTTATTTCATCCGAGGACATGGTAGCCTGGCACTGTAACCCCAGCCCCAGGAGCAAGAGGCAAGAGATTAATGACTTGGGGCCAACCTGAGCTTCTTAGGAAGAAACCTATCTAAAAGAGAAAAAGAAGGGAGGGAGAGAGGGAGGGAAGGAGGGAGGGAGGGGATAAAAACTTGGAGTGGTGCTCCAAGGTCAAGCGCTTGCCTTGCCTTGAGGAAAGCCCTGGGTTCGATGCCCTGTGCTGCAGCACACTGAAAACTAGTGAGTTGGCCTGGGAACTTCGAATACACAGATGACTTCCAAGTTCCAGAGTTCAAGCAGGGAACTTAGGATGCTAAATCCACTCGCCATTGTTGGTTAGCTGCTTTAGAACTGAAAATGACCTTTTCAAATTGGAAAAGCGGGCAGGAACAAAGAGGAGCTTGGAAACTAACAATGGCTCACATTTTCATAGCTATTTATGGCGTATAAACTGGGTCTGTATCATCATTTTATTGCCCTGCCAACAGCGCTGTGAGGTCAGTTTGAGGTCTCTCTGGGCACAGATGGGCAGGCAGGCCTCGCAGATGGGACATAGCACGCAGTACCTGGGTAGAAGGACAAAAACTAAGAAGACATTTTTTCTTTTTATAAAAACACATCAAGTTCCGTCTGAGCACTCTACACACACATGTACTAAACAAACTACCGGGGTCATTCTGCAAAGGCAATGTTAATTTCAACCTGCAGGTAAAACCAACAGAGGAAATATTTCGAGCCCTTCAATTGAAGAATGGATGAAGAAAGTATGGAATATATACATATTAGAGTACTACTCAGCAGTAAAAAACAAGGACTTCTTGAAGTTTGCAGGAAAATGGATGGAAATAGAAAACACTATCCTGAGTGAGGTAAGCCAGACCCAAAAGGAGGAACATGGGATGTACTCACTCATATTTGGTTTCTAGCCATAAATAAAGGGCATTGAGCCTATAATTCATGATTTTAGAGAAGCTAAATAAGAAGGAGAACCCAAAGAAAATCATATAGGCTTCCTCCTGAATATTAACCTTCATCAGGCAATGAAAGGAGATAGAGACCCACCTTGGAGCACCGGACTGAAATCTCAAGGTCCAAATCAGGAGCAGAAGGAGAGAGAGCACGAGCAAGGAACTCAGGACCGCGGGGGGTGCACCCATACACTGAGACAATGGGGATGTTCTATCGGGAACTCACCAAGGCCAGCTGGCCTGGGTCCGAAAAAAGCCCGGGAAAAAACCGGTCTCGCTGAACATAGCGGACAAGGAGGACTACTGAGAACTCAAGAACAATGGCAATGGCTATTTGATCCTACTGCACGTATTGGCTTTGTGGGAGCCTAGGCAGTTTGGATGCTCACCTTACTAGACCTGGATGGAGGTGGGTGGTCCTTGGACTTCCCACAGGGCAGGGAACCCTGATTGCTCTTTGGGCTGACGAGGGAGGGGAACTTGATTGGGGGAGGGGGAGGGAAATGGGAGGCAGCGGTGGGGAAGAGACAGAAATCTTTAATAAATAAATATATAAATTTAAAAAAATGTGCACCACCAAAAAAAAAAAAAAAAAAAAAAAAAGAAAATACAAGATGGCCATTCTTGCTTCTGATGTCTTTACAGGAGTGTCTCAAGTAAGTCCTATATGCTACAAAGTAGCTGCCCAGTCAAATCAGAGGCACAGCTGGGGAAGCGAGTCCGAGCATTGGGCTTGTCCGCAGTCCATCTACCAGAAATAAGAGCTGACACTCTCATACAACCTCACACTACCTCTCTTGACTGGGCTGTAGCAATTCGTTTTCTGCATCCCGTAATTACCTTCAGAGGCATGCACTGTATTGAGTTAAAACTCATTGCTTCTGCAATGTCTATCATGCTGGCTTGATATCTCTTCACATTTTAGTACATTAGGAACTCGGAAAGTTGAAAGTGGGCCCCATCTACCGCCTGTCTTTTTTTAGCAGTTTTCTGTTTCTCCTTTTCCTGGGAGATTTTCTTTCTGAAGATATTTGTTTATTGTTTCTCACTCCTCTCTCGCTCCTTTGTTGTCTTTTTGCCGGCCTGGCTATCTAGGCTGGAAGGGGCTCAGGAAAGAACTTCTGGAAGTGGAGATAAACTTAAAGCCAAAAATGTGGGCCTAAGGAGTCCTAACGCAGTCCCCGCAGACACAGCCTGCCTGGGCAGTGAAGTGGCTAGCTTCCCTAACTTTAGTGGAGGGCAAGCAAAACTGAGTGGTCCAGGCAGGTCGGTAACCCGGGCTCGGCACCAAAGTGTGTGGGCAGTGAGGCTGTCCCTACTAGCCCAACAGGAGGGCGGCGGAAAGCAGGGCGTGGCGCTGGCCAGTGCCGGACCGGGACACCGGCGGCGTAGGGGGCGAGGCGTACACGGGTCTATTCCGGGAGCGCGCAGGGCGGGGCGGGGGCGTCCTGCGAGCATCCTGTCTGGGGGAGGGGACGAGCTAGCCGCTGGGGCAGCCCCGAGAGCGCACGCCGGCCGTGCAGCAGCTGCTGCGCCCTGGGCTGGGCTCCCCGGGATCCCCGCCGGCGCCATGGACCGAGGCCGGGGTAAGTGGCACCACTGCGTTGGCCAGGAAGGCTGACCTGGGAGATCCGAGAGCGGAAAAGAGCTGAGATAGACGGGGAGAAGTGGCGGTGGGTCTTGGCGGGTCTGGCACTAGACACTTGGGCACAGGTGCCTCCTGCAGCAGGAGCAATCCCACGTGGGTCGTGGCCTAGGTCTGAGTCCCCTCATGGGTGGGAAATTGGCGTGTTTAAACACTCTATTTCCTAACTTTATGAAAGACTCTTGAGGTCAGCCAACTACCCCCTCCTCGCCACAAAAAGGGAGAGGGTTGAATACGGGGTACAGGTTATAGTCTTAGAACAGCCACACTTGTGGCTCCTACTGTGCGCCCTAGGAGAAGCCCCAGGACACCGAAGTTTTCAGCTGCTTTGGGAGAAGAAAGGGCTGCCTGAGCACGCTTCCGCGCGTCTGCCAGTGTTTGGTGGACGTTTTAGAGTCCTGCAGACTACTGCAGCTGGGACTACCCCGGGGCAAAGATAAAGGCTTCCCGGGGCCTTGGGGTGGGTAGAGCCACACACGCGTCTTAATAAAGGTTAGGACACTGCAGCGGGCGTGTGCCTACTTGTGCACGGGGGTAGTGTCAAATGCCTGGGTTCAGGCGGAACCTCTGGAATCCAGAGATCACAGGTGTGAAGGCACTTGGCAAACAGGAGTGTTGTGTCTTTACCAGAAGCAGTTTCTATTGTTGTTGCTGTTAATGGAAAATTCCTCTCCCTTCCGACAATCAACTTAACAACCCTCCCCCTTGCTTGCTCTTCTGCGGCCCTAGGGGCAAAAGGGAGGGTTTGGGCTGGGAGGAGCGCTGGAGCAGGTGTGTACGTTCAGAGGGCCTTAGAGGACCCTCCACTCCATCCTCTTCACCACCCTTCTCCAGCACAAAATCTGCCTTCTCCTTCAGGGTCTCAGGAAAGCAGGCTGAGGCATGATTGGAAGGCAGTTTTCACCTGTTAACTGACTTCTGATCGAGGGTACACCCACACAGCAGGGCAGAAAAGCAGAGTAGGCACTTCCCATTCTTCTGCTCTCCCCTCAATGCTCCAGCCTCACATCTAAAGCCAGGGTCATTCTCAGATGTCACATGTCCTGTCTGGTTCCCTGTACCAATCAGTGGGGCCACTTCAAAATGCCATCTCCAGACCACTAGCTAAGAGGTGGGACCTTCCTGAGCATTCAAGGACTCTGACCTTTTCTGCCTCTTTTTCCCTTCTCCCCGCACAGCTCCTCACAAGGGTCCTGTTAGTTTTGTAGTGTTAGGTTCCTGGATCTTGCTCCCTTAACCGGAAGTGAGCTTCCAGAAGCCAGGAAGCAGAGCTTGTGAGACAGTGTCTGGCACATGATAGGAACAGACCAATGTGGTTTATCAAGGGAGATGAAGCACGCATCTTATGCGTCTCAAGCTAATTCATCAGAACGTCTATTTTTGATTTTTGTTTTTTGACTTTTTTTGTTGTTTTTTTTTTTTTTCCCCAGAGACAGGGTTTCTCTGTGTATCTCTGGCGTCCTGGAACTCACTCTGTAGACCAGGCTGGCCTCGAACTCACAGAGATCCACCTCCCTCTGCCTCTGCCTCTGCCTCCCCCTGAGTGCTGGGATTAAAGGCATGCGCCACCCCTACCTGGCCAGAATGTCTGTTTTAAAAAGAATCCTGCAAAATTCTCACAACAGCACTGCTTTGTGATCTACTAAAGGCCATGTCGACCCTAGAGTAAAGCGGTGTGTGACCAGAGTGCACATGACCAAGTCATCCTCGTTTTCTCCCTTGAGAGACAGTTTCTAATACTGTGCTGAAAGCAAACGTGGATTAGAGTCTTGTGAACTCGTGTGCACAATACATCTTTAAGATAAAGTATAAGACTTCAGAAAATTATGTTAGCCAGCTGTGGTGGCTGGCTTTATCAACTTGACACACTCTAGAATGACCCTGAGCGTCTCAATGAGGGATTGTCTGGATTAGGTTGGCCTATGGGTGTGCCTTGGGGGGAGGGGGACGGAGATTCCCTTGGCTCTGTAAACTGATGTGGGAAGACCCAGCCTAACAGTGGGCAGCAGCACTCCCTAGATGTGTGCTGCATGGACTGTTTAGAAAGGCGGAAGGTGAGCTGGGCACCACAAAGCAAGCCTCCTCCCTCTGTCCGTGCCTGTGGATGTGACTTGCTGCTCTAAATTCCTGCTGCCCTGGTTTCCCTGGCTGTCACCTGGAATCGGGAGATGAAGCAAGTCCCCTCCCCCCTAAATTGCTTTCGCCTTCGTATTTTGCCATAGCACAACAGGAAGCTAAAGTTAGACATAGCCTCCTTTGTTGTGCCCACTCCCCCACACACGCATCCTTAGGTAAATGCACACACCACCACCGCCACCACCACATCAAGGAAAGTTTTTAAAAGGCAGGTCTCATTTTAGCCTCTCCCACCACCGCAGGGTAGAGTGATCTTGGGCAAGCTAGGGTCACCTTGGGCAAGAATACCAACCAGTGTTTGCAGCTATGGCAGTTGGAATCACCACTGGCCCTAGGCTTCCTGTTCAGACTTTCGCCTTGTGTGCTCTCTGAACAGCTCGTGGGTCAGAGGCTATCCCCTCTCAGGAAAGCTGGCCATGGCACAGCTCCAAACACCAGGTGTCTTTAATAAGGGGAATCTCTTTTCCCACAGCTCTCCGAGCTGGTAGCCCAGGATCAAGGTTAACTTTGGATGAGGCCTTTTCCTGGCTTTCGTCTTCTCTCTGGGTTTTCACACACCTCTTCTCAGATGCACAACAGCTCCCTCAGATTTAATGGCCGTTCTCATGACCTCATTTGATCTCAGCTACCTGCTAAAGGTCCTGGCTCCAAATGTTATCATATGGGACTTAGGGCTTCAGCATATGAATGGGTAGAAGGTAGGGGTGGACAGGAGATGCAAGTCCTTCCAGAACAGCCACTGACATTGATCTGCAGTCACTTTCTGTGTGAAACACAGAACAAGGCTTTAACACAACCTGGATTTTAAGCATACTGCTAACTACCTCCATGGTGGCAAGGGCACAGCCATGCCCTAAAACAAGACTAGATCCCAAATCTTCTATCTCGGTCGCCCTGTGCAGGCTCTCTGACACAATTATACTGTCAAACCTCCACAGAGAGAATAAGAGCAAACCTGGGAAGCGGGATTTTCTCTTCTTACAGCATAGTGCCTCGGAGAAAGCAAAGCAGAATTCACAGAACCCCATCATAGACATAGAATCTCCTTTCCCACGGGGTTCCCTGCGGTATGTCTGTCACAAAGAGAACTGGCCACCCATGAGGTAGCACACAGGTAGGCCTCACGACTCCCACAGGACAAGCTAGTGAACTCTCTGTCCCCAGATAAAGCTAAATGTGGAAAACGAGACTACCTTTTCTTGGAGATAGATGTGAGCTATATGTATATAGAGCTTAGCATGCGAGGGGCACTCAGATGCTTGGCGGTACTCAGTCAGCTTACTCTAGGGGCTCAAGTTCTGAACTCATTCCCCACCGTATCAGATGAGCCTGCCTGCAGCTTTTTCTGTTGCCAACACAATGGCGTGGGGAACTGTCAAAGGAAGTGGGGGGTGTTCGTGAACAAGACAGACCATGAAGGAGAGACAGGAGCTCGCTTCTCCGGCTAGCATCCCTATAGGAGAGACAATAGGACTGTCTTGTAGAAGCTTCTCTTAAAGGCTTGCCAAAGGCTGGTGTAGGCTGCGCTTCGAGGTGCATCAATCAACGAAATGCTCAAAGCTGGAAGCTGGGTGTGGTTGGGATGGTGGCATCCCAGACTCAGGAACCTGAGGCAGGAAGAGAACTACAAACAGAAACGAAGTAAAGAAATGAAAAAGAGATAAAGCAGTGTTGCCTGCGCACACCGTGAGGCAGAGGTTTAACAGTCCTCAATCAGTATACAGGCAAAGGACTACTGTCACCTTCACCTGATGTTCCAGAGGATTCCAGAAACACCTTCCTGCACACTGTAGAGAGCAGGGCTCCCAGGTTGCATGTAGCAGCGTAGCATTTGGGGATTGATGGACCAGTGTGTGAAGATGGAGTCTGGGGAGAAGAGGGTGTGATGTAGTTCAGGGCAGTTGTTTAAAACCAGTGAGCATGTGGGGTGGCCCGGTGGGTGGAGACATTGCCACCAAGCCCGAGTACCTGAGTTTGATCCTCAGAACTCATACAGTGGAAGGAGAGAATTGACTCACAAGTTGTTCTCCAGCCTTGGCATGTATGGTGTGGTTCGTGCCCCCCTCCAACCGTATGTGCCCCTCTCTCTCTCTCTCTCTCTCTCTCTCTCTCTCTCTCTCTCTCTCTCACCCACACACACACACACACACACACAGTAAAAGGTAAAGAGAGAAAGAAAGAGTACGGAGAAGTAAGCAAACCTGAACTTCTCTCTGGTTTCCCATTCTACACCGCCATCTTGTAGTGCCCCCCCACCACCACCAGCCGCTACCACCAGCAGGCCTTTGTTATCCTGCTCCATTCCCGCTAACAGCTCACTTCCTCCTGCTGCTGCTGGTTTTACTCCTTCCAGCTTTGAGTACTCCGTGCCTTCCCCTCCTCACTCCTGTCGCCCCTAGTCACTGTGCAAACATTTCTTCCCAGGGGAAGTGTTTCCCAGTCTTCCCAGCTGCCTCTGCTCGCCACTGCTCAGCGTGTGCTGCTGGTGGTCATTTCCACAGCTGCAGTTAATGCAGCACGGCATGCACCGTTGGTAGGAGCTCTTTGAGAACAGGCGTTTCCTAGCTTGTTCGCAGCCTCCTCCTCAGCTCCTCCCGCCATGTTCGGCACTTAGGAAATGTCTATCAAGATGGTGAAGAAATGAAAGGGAGCAGATCTAGTTCTGAGTAGACTCTGGATGCAGTCACTTTCCACACCAGGATTTGCCGTTTCAGTGATCGTGATTCGAGGGACAGAAGTATGGGATTTATCACGACACATTGCTTCCTTTGTGCCGTCAGATCCCAGATCCTGTTGACTGCTATTGGGAAATGTTATTGGGTGGCTGCTTCTCCTATATCCTGTTCCCCCTACAGGGTCTTCCTGTTTCTACTGTGGACTTCTCCAGCGTGCCTCAAGAACTACTCCCTGTGTGTCTAAAGCTGTGTTTCCCTAATCTACCTGGGCTCCAAACCATGCCCACGTGGAGCTCAGAGAAAGCGCACTCCAGAGATCCCATCAAGGGTTCTGGGATGCGATCTGGGGAATCTGCATTTTGCAAAGCCCTTGGGTAAACTTGTTCTCACTGGTGAATACCACAGCTCCCATACACTGCTCTGCCATGACCTTTGGCCCTGCTCATACACCCTTCCAGGATTTCCTGTTGCCTGCCCTAGGTAACTGAGGGCTATTCAAAGGCCTTTCCCACCTTTCAACCAAGTAGAGCACTGCGGTCTGAACCTGTCACTCAGTGTAGACATTGACAAACTACAAAGTTCTCTTGCTTTTAATTCTTAACTCACTAAGCAGGGCATGGTGGCACATACCTTTAATCCTAGCAGAGGCAAGTGGGTCTTTGTGAGTTGGAGCCAGGCTGATCTACATAGATCTCTAGGCCAACCAGAGCTACATAGTGAGATCCTATCTCAAAAAAACTAAAAGTAAATGCATAAATAGCCATGCAGGCTTTTTTTAATCATAGCCCAGAATCTATCTAATTCCTTCTAACCCTGCCCTGCATTTTTTTTTCAACTTTGAGAGGCTTTGACATCTCCCCAGTGGTGTTCACTTCAGCCAGGCCTTGTGGATGCTAAGCATTTATGGAAAACTTTTGGTCAAAGTGCCAGGGGTCAGCATGTATACTGTCACTTCAGGACAGTTTAAGGGCTGGGGAGGGGAATGCCCTGGGAAAGAAGCAGCCATGTGATAGGAGAATCATCAGACTGAGAACTGGTGCTGGAGTTCCTTTTCAGACGCCGGTTCATCCTTGAGTTTCTCTTCCGGGGCTCGTCCCAGCCATGGCAGTAGCCCTAGGAAGTGGACAGCGCAACCATTCTCCTTCCATAGGTGAAGAGCCAGAAGGTCAGCATCGCCTCCCTGTGGGGTCTTCTGCCACATCCCCGTTTTAGCTCCCCTAAGACTTTCAGTTACCAGGCCTCCTCAGGAGGCTGGGCTTTTAGGAGATTCTCATTCTCCCTGGCACGTGTCTTCCATTTCCAGGCGAATCCCAACGTGTAGGAGTGCTTTCTGCATTATGTCCTCAGGGGCCCAACCGACGCTAAATGCTGAGTGTTTATAGTCACACCCTACTCATGTTGACGCTCACCATGACCCCAGTCCATGTAGTCATTTGTACTTCTTTTGAGGACTGTGATTCACTAGCTAATTTATTAGCTGTACTATTGGTTCTTTCGCTGTTTAATTTTAGGATTCTGAATAGTTTCTCTGGTATTAACCCCAGATGTGCAGCTGGCACAGTGGTCTCTGGGCTCTGTTGAATATTTGCTTTGCAGTGTGAACCTTTTTCTTCTCATACTGCCCCATTTATCTTTAACACTGTTTTGTTGTTGTTGTTGTTGCTGCTGCTGCTGCTGCTGCTGTTTTGTATGAATGTTGGGGGCAGGGCAGTGCTCACTAGGCAAAGACCACAAGGTAGGGATGGGACAGGTACTGAGAGAAGAATCTCTGAACCATCCTGAGGGACACCCTCCATCAGTGAAGGGGTACAGACAGGCAGCCCTGTGAGTTGAGGTGGTAAGTCTTCCCCCTCCCAACCGTCCCACTATAGCTGGTGTTTAGCAATAAAGAGGCCTTAGGAGGCTGGTCCAGGAGGGCCCCAGGCTGGCTTAGCCTTCCATGTAAAATTCCATTCCAGAATGCCAGTGACACCGGTCATGGGGGATAGAGGGGCAGCGCTGGCCAGGCATGGTTCTTCTCCCTGGCACAGCTGTCAGTCCTTGGTGGGGACAGAATGTGGCACCACATTGCGGTCATTCCAGCTGGGGGAATTCACCAGCAGTCTGCTGCCCAGGAGGCAGGCCAGGGAGCTTTTTATAGCCCGCTAAGAACCTGGAGGAAAACTGATCCATGAGAGAGCAGCGGAGCACTTGTCTTGTCCCCGCACCTCCTCTCATTCCCGGAGTTCCCAGAGGCCCACAGTCCTTGTTAGGCAGGAGAGGCGGCTAAGTGAGCATTGTGAGTTAAAGAAGCCGGTGCACTACTGGAGACGGAAGACGGGGACACAGCCGCTGGCTCTTTGGGTCACCTTCTTGGGCTTCAGTTTCTTCACCTGACAGATTACTGCGCAATGGTTAGCAGAGTGTAGTGGTCAGCAGACTCAACCCACGGGCCCAATAACAGGTTTATTAGTGCTGTTGGCAAAGAACTGTGCCCAGTCCTTATGTGTGTGTTATTGGTGAGCTGGTACAAGACCACGGCTGAGTACTTGGAACAGACCCCCATACATCCTGCAAAATCTAAAACACATGAACCGTCTAGGCCAGCGGCTCTCAACCTGTAGGTCACGACCCCTTAGGGGGTCTAACGACCCTTTTGCGGGGGTCGCTTATCAGATATCCTACGTATCAGATATTTACATTACAATTCATAACAGTAGCAAAATTACAGTTATAAAGTAACAACAAAAATAATTTTCTGGTTGGGGTCACTACAGCGTGAGGAGAACTATATTAAAGGATCACAGCGTTAGGAAGGTTGAGAAGCACTGGTCTAGGCCTTCCCAGAGGTGTTTGCCCTCTCTTGGTAGGGTGTAGAGAGAGTGCGGAGCCTGCTGGGAACAATGAAAAAATGAAGCACGGGCTGTAAACAGTGCAAGAAATGGGAACGGCCATTTCCCTCTGCTTTCCAGATTATGTTTAGCCTCAGAATTAGTTTGCAAACAAAATTTTAGGCAATAGAAAGTTACACTGGGTGAAATGGGAGTACTGAGCACAGAAACCTCCCTCTGTCTTACTCCCAACACAGCACACACACACACACACACACACACACACACACACACACACCAGTGGAAGCCAAGCAAACCCCATGGGTTTTGGCAAAAGAACACATGGAAACCATGCGCCCTCCCTCGGTTTTACAGTGGGGACCTGAGGTTCAAGGGCAGGAGCTTTCCTAAGGTCTGTGACGAAGCCCCCAGGTGGCATTGCACAGACCCATCTCTTCTGGGGACAGGCCTGTCCCTTAGCTGTGCAGAGCCTGCCGTTGGTGTCGGTGCACGGCAGCCAGGGCCAGCCCCGCTGATTTAGAGTCCCCAGGGGTCAGATCTGAGGCTCTGCTGCACACCTTGTGGGAACCTGCCTGTGCATTACATCACTGCGGCTGAGTCAGGTTTGAGAACCCATTTTCTGAGGGACCCAGAACCAAAAGAAAAAAATTACAATCTTTATTTTTTTTTATTTCATTGGGACAAAGAGTTTTTCTTTAAAAACCTCAGCGTGTATGTTACAATTGACATGTTAATTTATTCATTTTTTTCCCTTTTCTGAAAAAGCTGTTATTCAGTAGATAAAAAAACATCTTCAAATCGGTGGCATCTTAGGAGGGAGAAATTATGATAATTTATACAAAAGCTTTCTTTTGAAGATGGAATCAGATTCATTCATTTGTAGAATAAATATTTACCCTTCCTGCCCATTCTTGGTGGAGGGTGTGCTAAGGGCAGATCCTGCTGATATGAATCCAAGGAAGACTTTTTTTTTTTTTTTTTTAGCTACACTTGAACCAAGAAAACCAATCTCCTGGGACCGTGCCAGGAAACCAGAGAGACTAATGGCTTTTCCTCGCCTCTAGCTAGCAACCAGGTGTGGCTCTGAAGGACTACAGGGAGCAAGCTCAAAAGTGAGACCTGAAATCATATCTGGTTGGTGCCCATCAAAGAGAAAGTGTAAAGGACCAGAGGGACAGTGTCAAGGGATACTTTGTAGCCAAGACCCTCAGAAACACAGCAGATGGTATTTCAGGTGGGGGAAGAGGTGGAGAGAGAGAGAGGGAGAGAGAGAGAGAGAGAGAGAGAGAGAGAGAGAGAGAGAGAGAGAGAGAGAGAGAGAGACCCAGAAGGTGCTGAGGAGCAGGCAAAAACCACATGCCTGCAGCCCAGAACATCAGCAAGAAGCAAGCAGGGCCTTGAGGGCCTCCACAGAGCCCCCCCCCCCCCACAGTCTCTGGTCTTCAACAGGGTGTGCCCTATTCTCGGAGGCTCTGCTACTTGTGATGTGCCTAATTATAGACACAGATAAGACCAGAGTCAAGGGCCTTGGCTGCCTGCTAGTGTCTAGTTACCCCTTTCCGATCCTGTCTGTACCTGTTTTCACTTAATCCTCTGTTTCTTCCACGGAAACCATCAGGAGGCTCCAGGCAGGCATGGGAAGGTGCTCTGTGCACAGAAAGCATTGCAGTTCAGTTCTTCAAAGTGAGGCTTGGAATGCAAGTTTGTATCTGATTTTCTTCCTTAATAAGCAAGAGAGGAACCTTAGTCGTTCCCAGCACCCTCAAGGCTCTTGCTCATGTACACCCTTTATTGGCACTGGAAGGAAACAGCAGGTTTGGAGATGCTCTGGGAACCGGATGAGAGTCCATTCTTGTTATAATCTGGCCAAGAATCTGGCTACATTCTACCTGTATGCTGAGAACTGGAGTCAGGCTAAATTCCAAAGTAAAGGTTAATTTATTTGCTGAAGGAAATATCAAGATGGGAGCATTCAGGCTATAGTGTGGTTACTCTTAACTGCTCTTCTTCAGGTCCATAAAGAGAGAAAACGAAAACAGAGCAGAGGCATCAAAGAACTTTGCAGTTTGGCAAGAAAAATAATTGAGTTTAGGATTGTAGACCATGCTGAGGAGCTGCTGAATAGTTAGAGGTTCTAGTTACCATTCCCCTTCCCCAACTCCTCCCAAATCCTTCCCACTTCCCTACCCACCCAAGTCTACACCCTTTCTCTCTCACTAGAATACAAAACAGGCATCAATGTAATAATAATAAATAAAAACAGAGAAAAAGAGTAAAAGAAAAATCACAAGAAACCCCCATGCAGGTGGTGAGTTAACATACATATTTTCATATACAGAAACAAAATTGGAAACCATAATATATAAGCAAACGATCTTAAGGTAAAAATAAAATGATAAATAACAAATAAATAAACACCTAGACAAAACATTATGAGATTTAAAGAAAAAACCCTCCAAAAATACCATTGAGTTTGTTTTGTATTAACAATTGGGCCTGCCCTTAAGTGTGGTTTGTATATCTAGTGAGACTTCATTAGAGAAAATTAATTTTTCTTTTGAGAGCGTGGGGCGGCTTCTGGGTTAGGGATGGGGGTTGTGCTACTTAACCTCTTTCTTTGGGACCCCATCTGGCTTAGACCTGTGTTGTTCTGTGCACGCTGCCACATCTGTGAGTTCACATGTGCAGCAATCCTGTTGTGTCTTGAAAACCTTGTTTACCAGGTGTTGTCTGTCCCCACTGACTCTACAGTCTGTTTCCTCAGCCTCCTCTTCCTCAGGGTTTCCTGAGTCCTAAGGGGAGGGATCTGATGGAGACAGCTCATTAGAGTATTCTAAGGTCTCTCACTCTCTGACACTGCCCAGTTGTGGGTCTCTGTATTCGTGCCCATCTACCGCAGGGGGAATCTTCTTGAGATGGGGTATCTTGTTGGCCCAGGACTTGCCAAGTATTAGGGTGGTGGCCAGTGAACCCCAGGAACCCGCCTGTCTCTGCTTCCCCAGAGTTGGAGTTACAAGCTTTTGTTTGAGCTCCTTTTTAATATCTGAGACAGCTCCCAGTGTTGTTTGCTTATGATGTGTCCTCTTACCAACCTATGCCCCATCCGTCACTGCCTAGAAGCTATGTGACCTCAAGCAAGGTGTTTAACATTTGTGTGCCCTTTTCTTCATCTGCAAAATAGAAATGATCATAATAGTGCTATGTGGATCCAGAGCACTGCACGCAAACCAGATCACCCCTCATTACTGCCTAAAGCCTCCACCACCACCACCACCCCACCACCCCGCGCTTTCCTGATGGGCCCTGCTCCTCCTCTGACTTAACAACATTTAATAGAATTTGATCCCTGGAAACCATGGTGGAAGGAGAGAACTGACACCTGAAAGTTGTCCTCTGACCTCAGCTCCATACTCATACACACCCATCATAAACACACATAGATGCCCACACACATGCGTACATGCACTCATGAACGCATATACACACATGCACATACTCATACATCATATACACATACACATGCACATGCACTCATACATGCTCACACATGCATCATACACACACATGCACTCATGCATGCATACACACACATGCACTCATATACCCGTCACACACACTTGCAAAACACACACACATGCACAATGCACTTGTGCATGCATACACACAAAAGCACACACACACCCATTGTATATACATACACACACATGCACTCATACATGCACACACACTCACACAAGCATCATACACACACACATATGCACTCGTGCACGCATACACACACATGCACTTATATACCCATCATACACACACACGCACACATACTTGCACACCCATCAAGCACATACACACTTGCTTATAGTGGATGGGCCAGGGTGGTGACCTTGATCTAGAAACTCTTTTGCCTTAGTTTCCCTACTTCTCGAATCCTGAGCCTGTGCCACCACGCCATCCTGTGAGAGTTGTTATAAAGGTATGTGTTGCCTTCCTGGACAGGTCAGGCCACTCTGCTCACAGTTGCAGAACAGAGTTATCCCATGTCCTTCTCCACTAAGCTGTAAGCCCATGAGGACAGCATCCATGCTTCACTTAGCGTGTGTCCCATCGGCACCGCAACTGCAGCTGGAGAGGGGCCAGCAGATCCTTTTAAAACGTTCTACAAGGATGGACGGACTCCTGGGCTGATGGGGAGCCTTGAGCTGAGTGCTCCTTAGGTAGAGGAGCAGTGCCGAGACCACAACATTAGGTTCACTGTGTAGAAGAAACTCCAGCACAATGAATTGTGGATACACTGTGGACTGCAGTGAGAAGCACCCACACTCAAATGGGTTTTCTTTCCTTTCCCCAGCCATCGAGGCAGCTGACATTCCTCAGCCAGCGTCTGTTTGCCCACTGTAGGACAGAGATCACTCAGAAGGGAACATAGGTAGGAACAGTGACCAAACTGGGGCAGGCACCCATGAAGCAGCTGGAAAGCCTTGTTCCTATTGATAATGGTGCTGAGTTAGTGATCACAGCTGGTAAGACAGATCATCCAGGTAAGCTGCGATGCTCAGGGTGAGCACAGAAGGACCTTTTTGGACTGTTGTCAGATTAGGGATCTGTTTCCCTTGCTTCACTTTCCCTTGCTAGCAGAAACCTTCTGATATGCCTTGGGTTGTTATGAAGTTGGCCTTGGGCCAGGGAAGTCCCAAGACTTCCCTCTAGGAGACCTCAGGGGAGGGTACAAAAAGAAAAAAAGAAAGAAAAAAAACAGGCCATGGAATTAGATGCCTGCGCGTCCAATGATCACAGGCACTTAGAACCTCACTTAACCATTAGACTTGGAGTTCTGCTCCTTTCTCTCCTCCTGAAATGGGAGTTTTCTAGGCTCTACTCTTCGCACCAAAGGGACTTTATTTTAGGCACCTGCTCCATCTGAAGTGTTTACCCAGTCCTAATTAAGCCACTTCTGACCAATCGCTCTTCTTCCACTCCTACATGAGCTCCTTCTGGCTTTTTAACAACCAACGAACATTGCATCACACCCCAGCCCCTTCCAGCCCTCCAGGGCTCAGAACACCATCTTTCTTTTGGGACACAGAATTAAGAGTTGTTGTTTCCCTTTGGGATCTCATGAGTCGGGCTTCTGCTGGCCTCATCTCTCTCCACATTTTGTCTTCCATACTCCCACTAGAATGACCCGTTAAGCTCTGTTTACAGCATCCTAGAGCTTCTCCATATTCCTCTGGCAAACCAAAAGTCAACAAACCACACAGTTAGGTTTATCACAAAGTAGTAATTCCACTCCCGGTACTAGTTTTATGAATTACTTTCTTATTACTGGGACCGAATATCTGACGAGAAGACACCTAATTTGGCGTACAATTTGAGGTGGCTTTAGCTCATAATAAGGCTCAGCGTGATTAGCATGAGGATGCTGTGCAGTGCTCTCCTGGATGCTCACAGCAGTCTTATTATTTCCATTCTGCACATGAGAAAACAGACATGGAGAAGTTAAATACCTTGCCTGAAGCCACAGGCAAGGAGGTGGCCACTGGAGCAGCGGTCACGAGCAGACAGCACTGGGAGGTGGTCTCGGATACTAAAGGAAGGTTGGACGAAAGCTGAGCAGAAAGCATGACTGTGAAACGGATGGTGACGTCGGTCTGCAGAGAGGAAGTAGAGTGAAAACTCAAGGCCGACTCCCTGGTGATATACTTCCTCCATAAAGCCTTTATATCGTAAGGTTCTGTAGCTTTCTAAGACATCAGTTGAGGACAAGTATTCAAGTCTCTGAGCCACAGCACAGAACAAAGCTATGTGTATGACTGCTTCCCACTGGTGCAGCCCGAGTTTGCACACAGCTTCCCATTGGTGCAGCCTGACCTGTGCTCGTAGCTACTTGCTAATAGTGCAGCCTAAGGCAACTGTTGATCCTTTTCTGCTTGCTTTCTCGCACTGAGGTTTCTGGGTGCCGACCCTCCACCTCTGCCTGAGCTTCCGTACGGGCCGCTACTGAGCCTTGCCTCCTGAATCTTTACGGAGTCTTCCACATGGTGAGAACCATGGTTGGCCACCACATATTTACAGTTCATGCAAAACCTCAGTTCACACGGTGCTTGTGTGCTAAAGCGAGGCGGTAAGACTTTGGTCTCACACAATAGGCAGGCAGTTATGATCACCCATCCTGCTGTCGAGAAAACTGAGGCTCAAACACATGAAGCAGCTTGGCCAAGGCCATGTAGTCAGTGAGGAGGTGGCCAAGATTTGAGCCGCTGGATTCTGGCTCCAGTGCCTGTGTTTGCTCCACTGTACCAAAACACAGCACGCCGTGGGCAGCCAGAAAGATCTCACCCTGGCACCTGTGGCCTCCAGCGAATTCTGTAAGCTCACTGGATCTCAGCAACAGTGAATTCCTACCATACAGTGATGCTACGGAGAGGGAGCAAGCACAGAGTGAGGCACAGAGTGAGGCACAGAGTGAGGCACAGAGATGCAGAACAGCACGTAGCCATCAAGAGGGAGGAACACAAGGACAGGCAGCAACATGCGCACATCTCTCTGCAACCTAATAATGATAAAGTAAGAAAGGGTTCTCTATAGCCTTAGACCCTCTTAATAACATCTGTAGTTAAAACTTTAAAATATGAATTTTCAGGCTCTCCCCTAGTTACACCAAAACTCTGAACAAAGGAAGCAAATGCCTGAGGAAGGCAGCTCTGAAGATGACGTCAGAGAGCACAAAGACCAGGGCGGTCAAGATGCTGCCTTAGTGTGGAGTGATGGTGGATGCTTAGGACAGAGAAAATAACCAATTACAAAAATGATGATAATAACCGTTACATAAATAACAGCTCTATGAGGATGGCTGTGTATGGCCCAGTGATGAAAGTAACTTGTGAGGCCAGAATTAGAATTAATCCCGTTTTCATCTTCCTGAGTCTCCAGTCTCTTCTTATAGAACCTCCCAACAAGAAGTGCTTAGTAACAAAGATGGCCAGAAAAAGCTTCCGGTGTGGATGCCAGAAGCTTCAGCTGAGTTGGGTCTGAGTGCTAATCACAGTCTGTGCTCTGTGTCTCTGGATAAGTGACTGTGGCCTCTCTGAGTCTCACAGGGTCCATTCATAGAGCAGCAGATCCTACCTTCCTTACAGGGTCAGGAGGAAAAGCTTGGTGACACATGCGGGTGCTTAGTGCCACTTCCGGAACATCACTGAAGAACTGCGAATACGAGCTGCTGTTTTACAGGCGCCCCTGGCACTGCTGCTGCTCCCCCTAACTTTGGGGAGGGAGACGGTGCAGACTGTCCAAACGGAAGCAGGCTCCCATCTTGAGTGGGAGAAGGAGCGGGTGTCACAGTTTCCCACTTCCTCCTAGAACAGTTTCCGTTGTGAGCTAAACAGGGAGGAATCCACAGACAAAGGAACAATTCTGGGAGAGCCCCATCCCACAGCCAGAAGTTATTTCCTCAGAAGTGGGACGTTATAGGCAAGCCCCCACCTCCTCCCATGTGCAAGGACGGTTTCCCTGGGACCCAGAGCTGGGAACTTCTCCAAGCGAGAGCCCCTCAATAGGGACAGAATTGCTGCTGGGGATGGCAGTGAAGACCCTGGACTTCCCTGAGCCTGTCCCCCAGCCCAGCTCCTGGATAGGGCCACCAGATATGCCCACATGACTGCTTCCCCATGATCTTTCTGACTTCCTATCTCCCTATCTTGCGGAAATCACAGCAGGTTAAAGAAATATGCTAGTCTACCATCCTGGTAATAACCCTGCTTTAAAAGTCCAATTCATTCCCCCATCACCCTGTGCCAACATATCTGGGAGTTCCACATCCTCATGCCTAGGAGGAAAATGATGCTCAAAGAGGTTAAATTGCATACCCAAAATCACCCTGAGTAAATGAGGGGAGTTAAAACTCAAACCAGGTCCTCTGAGACCAAGTCCCCAACCTATACACACACCCTCCTCTGTCCTTCAGCTTCCTTCCTCCAAAGTCCTCTCCGGCCAGGAAACCATTGCTCTGATTAACATACACAAGCCTTCCAAGGCAACTTCCACAGGGCCAAGACTGAACTCCTGAAAGATGCTGAGCACCAGACCCTAGCTGGGCAGGCGGGGCGTCTCTACTGCTTTTCCAGTCCATTTATACCATGCTCCTTCTATATAACAGGACAACAGGCAATGTTTATTTTGATGGGAAAAAAAAAAAAACCCTGCTAGTCTAACCATTGCTGTCACTTCCAGCATTTTGCCCACCATCTGGCTGTTCCTTGGTCTTCAAAAGAAGCACTTATAAAGCTACAGGAAGAAGCTGGGGCCCCTGTAGCCCCAGTCAGCAAGTTGAAAAAGACCTTGGACAGGGAAGGAGAGTTTAAACCCACAGATCAAAAGGGCCATTCTCCTAGCCTTTCCTGTGGTGCCGGTGGCCCCAGTGGAGCACCCGTGAGAGCACCATTCTGGAAGAAAGACATCACAGCCAGCCCCTCCCATTCTGCCATCCTCCCACTTATAAATTCCTCACCTATAGAACAGGGCTAGCCCACCTTGTACAGATTAATGCATGTAAATAACGTGTGAGTCTCTTAAGGCAGGTAATCCCACCCATGTTGGCTGAATACCTACAATACACTAAATGCTGTTCTACATATGTTCTCCTGTGTCAAGCCCATTCCTACTGAGGAGCCGTACTTGTGGGTTAATAGTGGTGTATGAACTGCAGAGGGCTATTTGTCTCAGACGTACATGGCTCAGTTTGCACACAGCAGCTTCCCATTGGTATAGCCTGAGTTTGTACACAACAGCTTCCCACTGGCTAAGAAATGGGGGAACAGGACTTGAACTTGGGGGTATATTACTTACTTGTATTGTTGCTATGACAGTAGCCGCTTATAGGAGAAGACGTTTATTTGGGCTCCTGGTTTGAGGTCACAGACTATCATGAAGGATGTGGTAACAGGGGCATGGGGCAGCTAGTCACGGAGTATCCAACAGAGAGCGGTGGATCCTGGCACCTCTTATTCAGTCCAGGTCTATGGCCTGTAGTATGCTACCACCCACATTTAGGGGAGATTTTCCCACCTCAGCTAATCCAATCTAGACACTCACTATATCACAATCATGTCCAGGGGTTTGCTTCTGTGGTGTCTCTGAATCCCACCAAGTTGAGAGTCGCAGTGAAGCACCACAGATTGCTTGCTCAGTATCTTCAGACTCCCACCATTTCCAGTATATGTGTCAGAATTGACAACGCCCACCACCAAGAGACCACATCCCGCAGTCATTCGCAGCTATATTCCCATGGGGGATACAAGACAGCACACAGTCTTTGGGAGCTGAGCCAAAGGAGCAATTGGGCTTTGGTTTCCTTTTTTAACGAGAGCTTTTTTGTTTGTTTGTTTTTGTGCTTTTCTTCTTCCAGACACCTCTTTACTATGCTGAGTCACTAATGGGATGGATGTGATTGTTTAAATCACATCAGCTAGCTGCTAGACTTTATCAACACGAGAAAAATGTCTGTGCCTAGAAATTCATTCCCTTCACCATTCCTTCGGCATATACTTCATGCTGGGCATGAGCATGCTCCTGTCAACATGGAGGAAACACAAATGAGGGAAACTGACCCCCCCCCAAAAAAAAAAGACACACAAGATCGATGAGGACTGGATCCCAGCACTACATAAAACTCCCAGTGTGGTGATGCTCATAGCACTTCTCAGGAGGATCGGAAATTCAAGACTGAGGCTGCGCTAGGGTACGTGAGACTCTGTTCCCAGAACAAAAAACAGTTAAGGGGGTTTCCATTTTACTACGCGAGGGCTGGAGAGATGGCTCAGCAGTTAAGAGTACTTGCTGCTCTTCCAGAGGACCTGGGCTGGGTTCCTAGCACCCACGTGGTGGCTCACAACCATCTGTAACATCAGTTCCAGGAAGTCCAGTTATCTCTCTGGCCTCTGCCAGCACCAGGCTTATACATGGTGCACACCCATACATGCAGGCAAAACACTTATATAGAAATAACTAAAAAATCTTTAAAAAAAAAAAGTTTGACCACAGGAAATGCCAGAGGGAGAGCTCTATCAAGATATGATAGCATAAATTAGGAGAAAGCAGTGTGGCCAAAAGAACAGAGGTTTCCCTGAGGAAACATGGCGGAGTAGAGAGCAGAGGCCTACTTGGCAGTCAGAGGAGGAAAATCTGGAGGCCAGAAACATGGAGAATGTCTGGGCTGAAAGGATGAGGACCAACCAGCATGGGCACCCTGGGCAAGGTCTCCCTGGTCATAGGGAGACTCCTCCCCCTAAAATAAATAACCATTCTATTAATCATAATTCCAAACTGGTGTGGGATTGTTTGTGACTTACGCCTTCACAACTTCTTTGGTCCTTGCTTTGCAGATCTTTAAAATGGGAGAGCTGGGCTAGGTCATCAAAATATCGTTTTCGTTCGTAGAGTTCGTTGAACATCTGCTGTGTGCCTTGTGTTAATAAGTATAACACATTGTCCGCACATATCATCTGGTCAATGCTTTGTAATCCAAAGTTCTGGAAGGTGTTAGTAAACAGAAACAACTCTGACCACAGTGTCAGATACAGCAGTCGCTTAGTGCGTGTTGGCTATAGACACATCAGGGCCTTATTGACTCCCCAGAGCCTCTGAGGTTAGGGATCCTCTTGAACAACAAGACCAGATCTAAACACAAGTGCAAAATACAAGAATCCAAGGACTTAGGGGCTGGAGAGATTGCTCAGCAGTTCAGAGCACTGGCTTCTCTTCTAGAGGACACAGGTTCAATCAATTCCCAGCACCCACATGACTCCAGTTCCAGGGGATCTGACACCTTCATGCCAATGTACATAAAATAAAATTAAAAAAAAAAAAGAATCCAAGGACGCGTTTGGGGGTAGACCCAGATCGCTAGCCACTACACCAGACTCTGCCCTGAAGCTACTGATCATCTTCTGTAGGAGTGTCTATCCCTTTGCTCTTTGGCTCTCTGTTATCCAGAGGGGGCAGTCCAGTGGTTTCTTAAATGATAAAGGTTTTCCTTCAGTCTATATGATTCATAGATGCTTGCTGGCATGTTTTGCAGATACTGAAATTTGCATTGCCAGGGCAGAAGCACCTGAGTCCTTGGCAAACTCCAGCCTCTAGACCCCGGTGCCTCGGGACCCTGGTGT
Organism: Alexandromys fortis; assembly: GCF_014885135.2. NCBI lineage: Eukaryota > Metazoa > Chordata > Mammalia > Rodentia > Cricetidae > Alexandromys > Alexandromys fortis. Next base: position 5,905,044 of record NW_026067979.1, read on the forward strand.
GGATCTACCAAGTCACTCTCTGGCCGAGAGGACCAGGAGTCTGCATTTCCAACAACCCTGGAGTCTTAGGTTACCTAAAACTCGAGGGTGCTGACCTGGTGGTGGTACAGCTTGTCATCTGCCTGACACCCAGAAGGCTTCTCTCTAATGGAATTCTCTGGTGGTTTAGACCCCTTAGGAAAATCCCCCAAAGGACCATACTTCTGTATCCAGTGTTCTTGAGAACACTGTGAACTCTATTATCCAGGAAGAGCCTGGTGCTGGCTGAATGGTCTTGTGTCCACAGTGTTATATAACATTTTCTCTGGGATGTGGTTCCGTGCAGGAAAGCTCCTCTGAGCGCTGTTGCTGCTGACAGTCAGGGCTGTGAAGTATTGGTAGGCTGCCTGTGGAGATGGCCGTGTAGCAGAAACCTCACCCCTCAGAAAGAATCTCACAGGTGAAGGTGTAACCCATCACCCTCTGCAAAGAGGGTTTGGAGAGGAAGCCCAGCATTACCTCTGCCACCTCCCTCCTGCCCTTCTGTAGTTGGTTGTTTTTTACTGTTTTACTCTTAGGGGGCCCACCACCTAGCTCCAAATAAACACACAGAGGCCTATCCTTACTTATAAGTGTCTGGCCTTAGCTTGGCTTATTTATTGCCAACTTTTCTTAACTTAAATTATCCTGTCTACCTTTGCCTCTGGGCTTTTATCTTTCTCTATTCTATATATCTTTCTTTACTTCTTGCTTTGTACCTGGCTGGGTGGCTGGGTAGCTGGTCCCTGATGTCCTCCTCTCCTTCATTTCTTGTTCTTTCATCATCTCTTCCCAGAGTCCTCCTCCTATTTATTCTCCCTGCCTGCTAGCCCCGCCTATTCTTTCTCCTGCCTTTCTATTGGCCATTCAGCTCCTTATTGGACCAATCAGGAGTTTTAGACAGGCAGAGCAACGCAGCTTCATAGAGTTAAACAAATGCAACATAAAAGAATGCAACACAGGGCTGGAGAGATGGCTCAGTGGTTAAGAGCATTGCCTGCTCTTCCTAAGGTCCTGAGTTCAATTTCCAGCAACCACATGGTGGCTCACAATGATCTGTAATGAGGTCTGGTGCCCTCTTCTGGCCTGAAAGCATACAAGTAGACAAAATACTGTATACATAATAAATAAATAAATATTTTAAAAGAGAATGCAACACATCTTTGCATCATTAAACAAATGTTCCACAGCATAAACGAATGTAACACAACTTCAACTAATATTCCACAGCACCCTGGCCTCCAAGCTGTTGGGTTAAGCTGAAGTGTGGTAGGAGGTTAAAGCATGGGAGTTTAAGTTTTGAAGAAAAGGCACTTATTTCTCTTCCTTTGAGCTTTGATTTCCTCTTTCCTAGGGCAGTGGAGGTTGTCTTCTTTACTGTTCTATTGCTGAGAAGAGACACCATGACCAAGGCAACTTATAGGAGGAAGTGTTTAATTGAGAGTTGGCTTCCAGTTTCAGAGGATTGGTACATTATCGTCATGGCAGGGAGCATGACAGCAGGCAGGCAGGCAGGCATGGTGCTGGAGCGGTAGCTGAGAGCTCACACCTAGTGTGACAGTTAATAGCCAGAAAGAGAGAGGGAGACTGGGCTTTCCAGGGCTTTTGAAACCCAAGGTCCACCCCCAGTGATACATCTCCTCCAGCAAAGTCATACCTCCCAATCCTTCCCAAACAGTTCCACTGCCTGGGACCAGCATTCAAACATATGAGCCTTTGGGAGCCCTTCTCATTCTAACCACCTGCCCAGCACAAGGTGACTGCTCAGCCTCGAGGACAAGTCTTGTTCATTGACTGCAAGCCGAGTTTTCTCTCTGGGAGGCAGAAAGCATTGTGTCTGCATGCTCTGCGTCATCTTCTCCCTTAGCTCCTCCTTCTCCTCAGTCTAGTTGGATTATAGTGACCCCTGTCTGTTCAGTAATCAGTCCTTCAGCTCAGTGGGAGGGCACTTTTCCTAACACGTCCAGGTGCCCTGAATTTAATTCCCAATGGGGGAGACAGGATACTTAGAAGTCAAGGCTTTGCATGTGTGATCCTGTCAAAGACCAAATTGCCTTGCAGAGCTTGGTACTAAAGCCGCTGTGATAACCTCAGAGAATTCCCTCAGAACCTAGTTGTTCCTATAGAAAGGGCAACCAAGCTGCATGCAGGGCAATAAATATAAGTACGGCTTCTGGAGAAGCCAGGCTGATCCTGCCGCTGGGCACTTGCCTGGGGAGTAGAAACACCTGGGGATCCCAAAATATTTTCAAGGGGACCACAAGATCAAAGCTACTTTTTCATTGCCTTTTTGTTGTTTGTGGGGATCTCACTGTGATTTCAGGCTGGTCTCTAGCTCCCTGGTCTCAAGCTACCCCCTTGCCTCGGGCTTCCCCCATGCTGGAACTTCAGGGGTGCACTGCCAAGCCTGGGTCAAAAGTGTTTCAACATAGCACTAACATGCAGTGTGCCTTCCTCATGCTCCTTCTGCATAAGTGTGCAGGTACAGTGTCTGGAGGTCTAGGGGCACGTAAAGATGTCAGCTCTGAAGGCTGCTGGGATGCATGTGTGTCTTTGTGGTGGACCACCCTCTTGTTATGCAGCACTGATAGGCGCAACCTACTGCAAATGGGAGCTTCTTGGGACCTGAAGAATTTCTAAAAGTATAAAAGAATTTTGAGACCAAAAATAAAATCAGAATGCTTGGTATAAGGCTGTTCTGCCCAGTACCCCTAGGGTGCAAGAGTAGGGGAACAGGCTACACTGTTGTGTTTATACACTATGAGCATATCCCTGTGAGTGGTTAGGTATGGATGTGAATATCAGCACGCGTGTGCACGTGTGTGCGTGTGTGCGTGTGTGTGTGTGTGTGTGTGTGTGTGTGTGTGTGTGTGTGTAGAGACAGACAGACAGACACAAAGAGAAAAGAGAAAGCCTGCTGGGACAATATCCTCTTTATTTTCTCTAATCCCCAGAGCAACCAGCTTGACATATATGTCCTACAAATATTTTGAGATCATCTTAACTGAAATCCATGCATCCCTGAGGTCCAGCGAGGTCCATGATTCCTTTGGCTGCAGCAAAACTTTAAATGGTTCCTGCTCTAAAGACAGGAGCTCCTACCCCATCCAGACCCTTCCCTCTGGGGCACCAGGGACTTGGGCCCTGGGGACAGCAAGTCTCCTTCTCTGCAGCCTTGGGAGTCCACAGCTGGGAAGCAGTGAGCTCCACTCCTTTGAAGCTGTGCAGGTCCTTCGACTCTGCTCAGCCTCAGCGTGCATCCTGGAAAATGGGTCCTCCCATCAGACTACTCAGAGCAGCCTGTGGGGGTGAGTTAGAAAGTGCTCCGAAGGTAGCTCCCACAATGCCAGTGGCTGGAATGCTCCTGAGGCAGTCATCTCATCTGGATTGTCACCCTTGGTTTATTTGCTCCAGCTTTAGGTTAATGCCTACGTTGCCACAGAGAGATGGCATCACTCCCTGTCCTCAACAGTGCCACTGTGCAAACGATGCCTCTTTGAAACAAAGGCCAGCATGAAGCACTCTGTGGAGCAGGCTGCAGCCTAGACTCTTAGAAAGTGAGGCACCTAGGTTAGCCCACACTTGGGAAGCCTTTTGTACACCCAACATGAGTAGGGTGAATTCAGGGGCAGCAAAGAATGCCTGAGGCGTGCTGTAAAAAAACCCTTCACAGTCCCCTGTGAGGTGTGTTACGGTTTGCCTGATTAGAGAGGAAGAAACTGAATCACTGGGAAGTTAGGTAACCTGTAGAAAGCCCCCACAACCCCAGACTGAAGCCTAGTGCTCTGGCCCAGGGTCGCTAGAGTGATGATCCTCCTAGGATCCGAGCCTTTGCATAGTCACATCAGCGCCTCCTTGCCCAGTGGATCTAAACTATAAACTCACAGACCTGAGAGTCCAAGCTCTTCTAGGTGCTTCTCGGTGGCCTCTCTATCTTAGTTCTTTACCTAAAATGTGAGGTGATCCTGACATCTACCTCAAAATTGTTGGTAGGTTCAAATAAGACTCTTAAGGCAGTATGGTCCCCTGGCTAAGCAAACGGGGCGAGGAGTCGGTGGAGACTCCTCGTAGCTATTTGTATGTAACTTCTTCGCGTCTTCATTTCATTCTTTATATAATGGGGCCAATAATGATCTGAGGGTCAGATGATAGAAGATAAAGGCTTGTTCGCACAACGCATAATCACTGCTCGACACAAGCTACCATGTGTCTGTCATAAAGCAGGGATGTGTTACAGCTGTTATGAAGCTGACCATTGTCCATAAGGCAAAAGAAGTCCTATATGGGACAGAGAAATGCCGATGACATAATGGTCTTGGCATGCTCCCGCCTTTAAAGGACTCTCCGCTCTGAGATCTTGTAAGTCGCTGGGGTCTCTGACCTGGGGAACTTGTCAGAAACCCGGAATCTCAGCTCCCACCCCAGACCTCCTGAACCAGAATCTGCATTTTGGCAAGGATCCCTATGATTCCTATGCACACTTAGGCTCGAGATGCACCCATGTACGGGCAGAAAGAACAGCAGTGCCAGTTCAGGCTATGGAGTAGGAAGGGTTAATGCTTCGTTTGGCTCTGACACAGGAAACAGAAGGTTCTAGAGATTGAAGCCTATGAATGGATGAAGCAGGAAGGCTTCCTTCCTGCCTGTGTTCTGGGCAGCTGGGGACTCCGGCTGAGATACGTTCGGAGCTCCTGTGTCTGCAAATCAGGCTGAGGCAAAGGAAAGCCATCCTGCTCCTGCCCAGGGTGGCCTGGGCTCAGATGTGCCAACATGGAGGCCCAGTCAATCTGCAGGCCAAGGCCATCTGAGGTCTAAGGCTGAGTAGGAAGGCTGGAGGAAAGCCACTGGGTTTTGAGCAGGGCCCTCCCCAGAGAGGTTGGGGACGAGCTATGGGACAGCTGTGTGGAAGCCCTGTCTGTGTCTCTGTGGTAAACAAGGCACTGCCTTCTGGCCCCTGCTGTCCTGGCCTTCAGTGGACAGGGACAAGATCTTAACTCAGGGCCTGACTTTCCCTCCCCAGTGCTGGAGCAGCTCATCCCAGAGCTCACCGGACTCCTGAGCCTCCTGGACCATGAGTACCTCAGTGACAGCACCCTGGAGAAGAAGATGGCCGTGGCCTCCATCCTGCAGAACCTGCAGCCCCTCCCAGGTCAGCCCCGAGGAGTCCCACTTAACATAGACAGCAATGGTACCATTCACCGCGGAGCCTGTGTAAGGGATGTCTAAGCCTCCGAGTGCAGAAGGTGCCAGGCTGTGACCCAGGCCCCGCCCCTCCACTGTAGTCTCAGTTGTCCTGTGTGTCCTCCTCCATCCCCAGCCCTCCACAGACTCACACATGCGTGTTCATATATTTACCACACATGATCTATTCACAGCACAACGCTCTCACACGTAACACGCTGTATACACCACACATTACACAAGATAAGCACTAACATATACCATGCATACATACACATATAAGCATATGCTATGGCTACACTGTAATGTATACGTGTGTGTACAACATGTAGTTGCACATAGACATACACTCCTGTATGCTCTCTGACACACACATCCCCACAGGTTAAACAGTTCTCACAAACTTTGTGCTTGCCCCCTCTAAAAGTGTGTATGTGTGCCTCACTGCCTACCTAGCAGTTTGCCTCAGCCTCTCGGAGATACTTGCAAGTCAGCAGACGGCATACTTTCTCTTCATAACTCACAAACTGTACCCCATCCTTGCAAGACTCCGGGAGCCTGAAGGATGAGGTAACTCTGAGTCATACTCTCCTCAAACAGAATGTCACCTGTTGCCTCACAAGATCATTGGGGTGGGGATGGGGAGGCAGGGACGAAGCTTCCTCCTCACTGGAGCCGTTTTTCCTTGCTGACCCTGAGCTGGCCTGTAGCAGCCTAGACTTCTGGATACCCTTGTGTGTGGAGGCAGAGATCGCAATCACAGTGGCCGTGCAAAAAAATCTAGAAAGAGGTGAGGTAGCCTTCTCTCCTCACTGGTGTGTCCTCCTCCCTCAGCAAAGGAAGTCTCCTTCCTGTATGTGAATACTGCAGACCTGCACTCGGGTCCCAGCTTTGTGGAGTCTCTCTTTGAAGAATTTGGTAAGTTCCCTCTCCTGACCTTAGCCAAGAACACACACACACACACACACACACACACACACACACACACACACACACGCACACACCGGGTCCCCCTTGTGCTGCTCTTGACTTTCACCCTGAGCCCGGGTAGCTCTGAAAGCCTCCGTCTGTAGTTGGAGACCTACCCCAAGCTTGAAGGAGCGAATGTGCAGGCCAAACAGCACAGCACAGAGGTTCCCTTGCAGCCACTGCCATCCATCAGTTGTGGCCCCTGAGCCTGGCTGAGGGGCCCAGCAACTCAGCAGAAAGTAGGAACTATGACCAGGGGAGAGTGGGTGTGTGAGCCTGAGAGCAACCAGCTTGGCTTGTTAGAGAGAAGGAACAGTGCAGCCATCCTAGAAAGAAAGCGCTGTTTATCTAAGGAGAGATGTATGGTCTAGGAGTTTTGAGACGACAGTCCCTGTACATCAGAGAGACGTAGGAGCCCCATACATATACAGGAGCCCCCCATTCCTCCGTGTCATATTCTCAAAGACCTCCAAAGCACCCCACAAAGATGTTCTACGGTGACTTCTGTCTGGAAGCCAGGCAAGACAGATTAGCACAGCCGACCTACGGAAGAAGCCCAGGGCACACTCTATTCAGCTGCTTGTGCAGGTTGCTAAGGATGGAGGAAGAAGGGCCTGGCTTCACAGGCAGGCCTCCAGACTCCAAGCCCAGCCATCTTTCTCCTCTGCCACCTTGGTTTTCTCTGTAGACTGTGACCTGGGTGACCTTCGGGATATGTCGGATGATGGGGAACAACCCAGCAAGGGAGCCAGCCCTGAGCCAACCAAGAGCCCGTCTCCGAGAAGTGTAAGTCCTGGCCCTGACTAACGAGGGAATCTGAGTTTTTTCACACCTACAAAGTAAAGGATTTGTTCCAGTGTTCCCAGCCTCGGGACTACAGAGTTAGAGACAAGCTTTGCTTGTCACACAGACTCTGAGCCTCATCACCTCCATGACAGGTACTAGTTGTTAATTCGCTATGCTCTTTACATACATACGGTAACCAGATGTGTTGTCCCCATTTTACAGATAAGGCTTAGGGAGAGGGTTAGGTGGTGCGCCCAGTGTCCCGCAGCGAGTAAAAGAACGTGCTGAGCTGAAAAGCTGAGGCTTCCTGACCCCAGATTTCACTGCTCCCTCAATTATATGCCCCGTGTTTACTTGTTCTATTTATTGCTCCTCGTGTGGTGGCAGAGCTTACACTAATGTTGGAGCACTGTGGGTGCGCCCACTCAAAACACAACAGCCACTCGGGGCAATTTGCAAAACTCTTGGACGTTACAAAGGCGCTCCGATGCTTGCAGAATTTACAGAAACAGAACAGCACAAACGGGCTCTCCGGTTGCCAGCTCTGAGTCTAGTAGATGTTATGGCTGCGCCAGGTACAGCATCCCACGCTGTAATCCCAGCACGTAGGAGGCAGAGATGGGAGCATTGCAGCTCAGGGCCAGCCTGGGCTACATGTTGAGACCTCAATACACAAAAGAACAGCTTAGAGCTTCACATTCAGACTGCATCCTTGGAACCCTGGCCTCCTGGCAACCAGTCTCTCTCCCTCCCTCCCTCCCTCCTCCCAACCTGTTCCCCTCTGCCATGTTCACAGCTGCCTTACTTCACAGGCCTTATTTGTTCCCCTGCAGACAGCCGACGTGCCTCCACCACTGCCCAACAAGCCTCCCCCTGAGGATTACTATGAAGAAGCCTTTCCCCTGGGGCCCGGCAAGTCCCCCGAGTACATCAGCTCACACAGTAAGTTCTGGGCCCCTCATGGCTTACAGAATTCCCTCCTTGAGAAGCAGCAAGATAAGCCACTGCCTGCCCAGCTCTGTTGCCCTTCTCTGGGATGAGCTGCCCTGAGCTTCAGACCATGGGACCAATGGCATGGCCAGGGGCTTGGCTTCTAGTCTCAGTTCTGTGACTTGAGGCGGACCCCTGTCTTCTGAGGATCTCTGCCCTCCATCCTCCAAACAAGGAGGCGATAGCTCCATTCGTAAGAGAGTGCAGGACATAAGTGACAGCTGTCAGTCCTGCTTCCCCCTCCCTCGCCCCTTCACCCTGCAGTGTCATGGTTTTCCTTCTGCGTATACATATGGATGATCGTGTTACCAAGTCAGGACATCATAGGATGTGGCCCATGGCCTAAACCAAGCTTCATGGTTCAGCCTCCAGCCCCAGGGAGTCACACAGTGGTACAGGCAGAAATAGGAGAGGCTTGGTATTTATATATAGTTCAACCACCTTTTTAAAAACTATTAATATTTTATATTTGTTATGATCTACTTATAGCATAATGCTTGCAAATAGCATATATATAATTTATACATAAATATGTACCAAAGAATTCTGTGCGTGTACTTTTACCTTACACCTTAGAAAATAACCTTAGAAAAATCTCTTAAATTAGCCATTAGTCCTTGTTCTCCCACTGACTTCCCCAGTGGGCAGCAGGTGGCCCTCCCTTTGCATAAGGACCCGATGAGGACTTGACAGTGTACAGGGAAACTGGCTTTAGATGCCCAAGCATGCGCAGCTGGGTTTGTAGCTGGTAAGGCTGGTGTTCCACTTCCTTGCTGTCCCACAGCACGGCAGAATATTCTCCACCCGCCAAACTGCAAATGAAACAGGTCTGCCCCGTGAGAAACGACAAACTCACGTGTTTATGACCATGTGAATAACCCAGCCGTGGAAGAAAACCAAGCACAGAAGGCTCTGCAGAACACCGTTACATTTGTTTGCTTTTTCTAACAGGATATTCTCACTCACGCACTGGTTTTCGCAATTTTTCTAGGATGTGCAAGAAACTCGTAACAGGATTTTCCTATGGGAAATGAATAAAAGTCCAGGTGGGGCACTGGGCAGATAGCTCAGTGGCAGAGTTCTTGTGCAAAATAAATAATAACGATAGGTAAATGTGATGTGTAATTTGAGAATACTCATTTAAGTCAGTTTGATGTCATTCACTAAAACACCAGCTACTACGCACCTGAGGCAGGAAGATTGCTTGAGCCCAGGAGTTTGAGGCCCCTTCTCAATAGAAGACAGTGAAGGAGGGAAGGAAGAAAAGGAGGAAGGCAGGAAATAAGTAAATCTGGGTAAAGGGAAAATGTTCTTCTATTCACACTCTTTTGTACTGTTTATATTTTCCCATGGGCAAAGGTGATAAAATAGAAGATTAGCTGTCTGTCCCGCTATTTTGAAAAGTGTCCGTCCCTGGTGTGGCGTGCATTTAGCGTTACACAGCCGCCACTTCTGTCTAGTCCCCAAGCGTTTTCATCGCCCCCAAAAGAAACTGGATCATGAAGCAATCCCTCCTCAGCCACTGCTTCTCCTCCCCCAGTGTCCCCAGCCTCTGCCGTTTCTGGCAATACGGCTTTGCCTATCCTGGACTTTTCATCGAAAGGGAATCATCTGACACATGACCTTTCTAGATTGACATCTTTCACTTAGCGCAGCATTTTCAGGATCTGTCCATGTAGGAGTGTGCATCAGAACGGCTGATAACTCTTCTCTAAGGACCTGCCACATCCGGTTCATCTGTCCATCAGCTGATGACATTGACCGTGTTTATACCTTTTGCCTGTGGAGAGGTTGGACCAAGTGATCTGTGGCCCTCTTCAGGCTATGAGTCTCCAGATTCCTATCACAGAGGTGAAGCAGGCAACTTTTGCTATCTGGTTCACTAAGGGCAAAGGAAGAAGGAAGGGACAAGGTACTTGCAGGGACCCAAGTTGCATGTCAAGCGCCCTGGCAGAAAGAGGCTCCCTAAGCTTCCCAGAGTTTACTTTCTTCATATAGGGTAGAGACGCCCCCTCCTGGGAAGGCTGGAAGGGAAGGCCTCAGGAAGACCATGGACCCGGTCAGGAGAGAGCCTGCCACCAAGCCAACGAGAGCATCCCTCCTCTCTCATACACAGTGTCCAGCCATGGTGTTCGTTTTGCCCCCACATACCCCACTCCCCCAACTCCTCCGGCCCACCTTGCACACCGTGATGCCAACATGTCGACCTCAGAGAGGCAAAGGCGGGCTCTGAGACTCGCTTGGGAGTGAGCTGAGTATCCCAGTAGCTAGGGACTTCAGTACACCTTTCCTCAGGAAACAGATGGACAGGACGAACCCAGAGCCAGCGCTCTGAAGAACCGTGTGATGAGAGCGTGAGCCAGCCTGGCTGAATGAAGGCATCCGGCTCAGTTCTGATCCAGCCTCAGCCACTAGCAATCTCTGTGGGGCCTGCTGCCCGGAGTGTGAAATGAAACCAAGCCTCCTTTCTTGCAGCAGATCCCCTATGCCCTGCAATACCGAGACCAGAGCTATGACAAGGACATTCACACATACTCGGTGCCATTGGGCAATGAGCGAAAACATCTTTGAGCTGGGCCTTGAAGGGTGGGGAGTGATTCTCTAATAAAAACATAGGAAGGCAGAGAGAATAGGATGAACATAGACCTGGAGGTCTGGCAAGGCCCAGCAAAGCAGTTTGTTGTGACGGGTATGGAGGGTTAAATGAGGATCCACCGCAGACCAGGTGCAGAAGTAGAGCCCCCGACTCAGGCTGAGGCTGTCCTGAGTCCCCACTCTCTGTCCCTGGGACTTGCCCAGCCCAGCCCTGGATTCTACCCATACGTCTACAAGCTCAACTCTTTCGAACACCCCCACAGATGGCTGCAGCCCAGCCCAGTCGATTGTGGGTGGGTACTATGAGGACGCGGACAGCAGCTACCCCAGCACGAGGCTGAATGGAGAGATGAAGAACTCCTGTACGTACCAGGCAGCTGCTCACGCAGCTGTCCTCCCAAAGAGCTGGCCCTCGGCATGCACACACCCACATCCCCTTACCAGACTGTGATCACTAAACAGGTCCCAAAGCCCTTGCTCTCGGTGGGTTCAGTGGGGGAAAAAAGAAAAAACACTGGAATGGGGAGTCACTTGAGTCTTTCCCTGATCTAATTCTCGATGGCTGATCTTAGGCAAGTTCAGTTTCCTTATGAGTCCCAGGGATTTGGATTGGGAGGGTGGTCTGAGACAATGGCCGTGGGTGGTGATGAGGTCAGGGCAGTAACAGAAGTTTACCAAGCACTTACTGGTAGAAGACACTTAGCTAGACATTGTCCATGCCACGGGGTCCAAGGCACCAGATGAAGCAGCATCTGGTATATATCATGACTACATGGTGGTGAGGAACTCCAAGAAGTGAAATCACCAAGATGCGGTCCCAGAGGCCGCTCCAAAGCAAAGCTTTTGAGTCAGGCCTCTAGTCCATCCTTGTCCTTCCTCTGCCCCCTGTAGCTCGGGCCCAGAGCAGGCTGCCTGCCAGGGTTAGAAGGGGCACGGGGACTGAGGGTCCTTTCCTGCGACACCCACAGACAATGACTCTGACGCCATGAGTAGCTCCTACGAGTCCTACGATGAGGAGGAGGAGGAAGAGAAGGGGCAGCGGCCCAGGCACCAGTGGCCCTCGGAGGAGGCCTCCATACACCTGGTTAGGGACTGCCGGATATGTGCCTTCCTGCTTCGGAAAAAGCGCTTTGGGCAGTGGGCCAAGCAGCTGACTGTCATCAAGGAGGAGCAGCTACTGGTGAGTGCCTCCTTGGAGACCTGTGGGTGTGCCTGAGGCTGTGAGTGGTCTCTGCACAGACCCTTGGGGATGGTACATCAAGCTCCAGCACATGCACGCGGAGCAAAAGAATGAGTGGTTCTCCTTCATGATGACTGGAGAGAGCGAGTTCCAGCCAGAGCTACACAGAGAAACCCAGAGTAGGAAAAATGAACATAACTGTGGGAAAAGATATAGCTGATATCTCTCTCTCTCTCTCTCTCTCTCTCTCTCTCTCTCTCTCTCTCTCTCTCTCTCTCTCTCTCTCTCATGTTTTACTCTGTCTGCAAGCCATGCCATGCTCAACACATGGCTTTGAAACCTTTTCTCACCCTGAGCAGTGAAAACTGACTGCAGGCCAGGGCCAGTCCAAGGGTCATGATAGGCATGTTTCCAGCTCTTTTTGTTTGGTTTGGTTTTTTTAAGACAGGTTGTCTCTGTGTAACCGTAGCTGTCCTGGAACTTACTCTGTAGACCAGGCTGGCCTCGAACTCACAGAGACCCACCTGCCTCTGCCTCCTGAGTGCTGGGATTAAAGGTGCACGTTACCACTCACCTGTTTCCACTCCTTCACCTCCCTTTCTGTATTTTGCTCCACTGCCGGCTGCTGCCAGGCCCTCCAGCCCAGAGGATACAGAGTGACCTGAGAAGACAACCAGTCTCAGCCCAACTCCAAAGGGAACCCTTTAATAATTCTCCCGTACAAGCCGGGCAGTGGAAGGGGGTTAGCTGGAATGGAATGAGAGGGTAGCAGAAGGCTGACGATAGTCAAAATCGAGACATGTATGGAAATGCCATTCATAGTGAAACCCGTGTTTATGTGCTAAAAACTTAAAAAACAGGTAACACAACTCAGTGGGTAAGGGTATTTGTTACCAAGCCTGATGACCTGAGCTTAACCCCTGAAACCCACCTGGTGGAGGTTGGGAACCAAGTCTAGCAAGTTGTCTCTGGCTACTACATATTTACTGTGGCACACATGCCTCCGTCTCCCCGTAATAAATAAATGAAACAAGAAAATTCATAGTCTGATTTCTTTTATAACCTAGTTGAAGGATCTAAATGAAACACTGGCAAACAGAACTAGATGCTTATAAAAACATAGGACAATTACCAGTTTATTCTAGTAACACAGGGGTAGCTTAACATCAAACTATCCCTCCCCCACTCACTCTGTGTGGTGTGTGTGTGTGTGTGTGTGTGTGTGTGTGTGTGTGTGTGTAAAAACCTGTGTGCATTCTTAGGATTGTTTAAAGGGGCGTAGGTTAGGAGTTATTTATAGGAGTGTAGACACCTTACCAGTATATACCCCTACTGAAAGAAATGCCTCTCCCAGCCACTTTATCTACTTACAGATCCCTTTTGTGGCATTATTGTCAGAGTCTGGTGTCAAGGTTAAGGTTGGCCTTCCTGTGCGAAAGCCTGCCTTCCCAAGGTCAGCACTGGTACCTGCTGGGATCCACTCCTAACATTCTGCCACGCAGCCCTTTCAGCTGGCATCCTCCCAAGCCAACCTATTTGTTCTCTGGTTCTTCAGCCCACATGGTCTTCCTAGTATTGTGCTATAATCTGCCTTTTCCTCATGGACAGCTGTGCTGGAAGATTCCCAGAGACCCCCTCTCCAGCTTCTCGCTGTGAGGCATCGCTCACAGTTGGGCCCGAGGGAGGAATCTACTCTTGTGTGTGAGGGCCTTACCCCACCCCCCCTCTACTACAGGAAGCTCTGCCCCCCCCCCCCCCTCCCTGTGCAGTGTTACAAAAGCTCCAAGGACCGGCAGCCGCATCTGAGGCTGGCGCTAGATGCCTGCACCGTTGTCTACGTGCCCAAGGACAGCCGGCACAAGCGACATGAGCTGCGCTTCTCCCAGGGGGCCACAGAGGTGTTGGTGCTGGCTCTGCAGAGCAGGGAGCAGGCAGAGGAGTGGCTAAAGGTATGCAAGCACAGGACACACCAGAAGCTGCCACCCCACAACCCCTCCCTTCCTCTCTATCCCCAAGCATGGGGTTCTAACCTTTGAAGTTACAAACCTTATCTAGGGGACTAGGACTCATATCAAATGAGCCTTGAATATTCACAACAAGCAGGCCTCATGGAGGATGGAGGAGGTCTATACTGTTTGCCCAACCTACACTCCTGGAATGGTATGCTTGATGCCTTTGAAACTGAAGGACCGGCTAGCCCTTCTAAATTAAAAATAGGGGGAGGACAGATCTCCTTGTTTTTAGATGGGAATGTGCATTGTTGTGATAGCCACTGGAGTTCAGCATTTTCTGGTGTCAGAGGGTGCCACCATGTATTAACCACTTTGTACTGTCCAATGTGCCAAAGCCTCATGCATATGACCATTGGAGCTGTTACTGACATTCAAAGGTGAGTCAGCTGAGGCACAGACAACTTGAAGTGATTGCCAGAGGTCACAGACAGCATCACGTGATTGGGACCAAGATGTGAAGCTAAGCGGGTCTATTCCAAAGTCGGCATGGTGGCACCGTGATGGCGAGGGAAGACTTTGATGGTGCATGGATTTGAGTTCGAGTGCCAGAGAGCCATGAGATCTTATGCAAATGGCATTACTTGCCCTGTGCCTCGGTTTCCTCATCTGTTAAATGGTTCTTTTAAGGATTCAACAAGAGTTGGCATAGTGCCTGCCAGACAATAAGTGAGCTGTAGCGTTGGTTGGCTTCTGGTGGTGGTGGTGGTCATGGCTCTATCCTGCCTCCAGTCCTCTCCAGCAGACCCCCATCCGTCTACTCCACTCTCTCCCTGCTCTCCTCTCTTACCTTCCGGTTGGAACAATGAAGCCAGAGTCCTCCTTTTACTTCCTCCTCCCTCCTCCCTTCCTTCCGGTGATAACCAGCTCTCCCTGGAATGTCTGGGATTCCCATCCCTACCTTTGTGTCCAGAGGGGAAGGAAGGGAGAGAACTTGTCTTCAGGAGCCTCAAGCTTCAGGGTCCCTGTGAGTCAAACGTAGGAGTCTTGGGCCCAGAGTTCAAAGGGATCTGCCTGGCCGTGTTGGTCCTCTGTACTGGTCCAAGGCTCACCTAGCTGGCAGCCTCGCAGCCTACTTCAGGGTCTGCCTCTGCTGCCTCCTACCAGCGCCTTTACCTCCCTGGTCACATCATCCTCATCTGTATCTTGAGGATCACAGACTGCTGTGGGGATAAATGCTGTTGTCTAGGAGACCATCAGATGGTGCTTTTTTAGCCCTGGCTGTCCCAGAACTGTAGACCAGGCTGGCCTCGAACTCGGAGATCTGTCTGCCTCTGCCTGTGTGCTGGAATTAAAAGCATGCGCCACCATGATCAGCTTAGATGGTGACTTTTTACATTTTATCATCTGCATGCTTATTCCTGTGTAAGTGAAAGGACCCTGAATCAATTTCCCAGGTCACTGAAAGCAGAAGTCCTAGCTGTCACTTAAGCCCCTCACTCTTGTGAGTCTTCAAGATTTACGTCTCTCCTACCCACGGCCTCACTCTCCTCAGACAGCAGAGAGCAGTGTTCCTAGAGTCGGGATGTGTGTCGAAAGCCCTTCCAGTCAGGCTCTGATAAGTTTGCATTTGTGCAGATGGCTGTTTCAGCCCTACTCTGCCTCCTGGTGGCCCCAATCCATCTTCACAACAGGCTTGCTCCCACAAATCCCAGCCATGCTTCTGTCCCCAGAGCTTTCCCGCACACCTATCCCTAACCCCGTGTTCTCTTCACAGATTATCCGCGAGGTCAGCCGGCCGTGTTGGGGAGCAGAGGGCTTGGAGGCCCCCCGATCTCCAGTCTTCCTGTGTAAGCTGGATCAGGACAAGGTATGTCTGTCTCCAGTTGACTCCTCTGGGGTCAGGTAATGGGCACTAAGCACACACACACACACACACACACACACACACACACACACACACACACCTGTGGCATCATACAAGCTAAGCAGCAGAGTGGCAGGTGCCTGGTGGTCAGCTTAGTCTCTGCGAAAACATACCTGCCATAAACAGCTAAAGGAGGAATGACTTGTTTTGGTTCAGCCCCAGTCAGCTGCCAACGTGCTGCAGGCCTTGGGCAACGCTGAGCAGCACCACGGTGCTGTGTTGCAATAATAGGAGGAGGTGGGAAACAGGGAGCCAGGCGGTGCAGCTCACCTCATAAGAGACAGAAAGCAGACAGGGAGGCAGGAAGGGACCAGGTGTGTATCTTCTCAGGCCAGGCCCTCCAGGGACACCTGGCCTAATGAGTTCCACTGCCTTCGATCAGTTTCAGAGAGCTAAATTTAGCCATGAGTAAATCCACTGAAGGAAGAGAGCCCTTAGGATCCAGTCACTTCTCAGAAGTCCCACTTCTGGGATGCTTGTGTTGGAGACAGGTTTTCGGAAAGGAACACTGTAACCAAGTCCCGTAGTAAATAAGGAACAGAGCTAGCATTTGAGCCCACACAGGCTGCCTCTTCCGGACTCTGCTACTGCAGTAGAGCAGCCTGAACAACCACTGGGCAAATCCAGACCCTCTGCAGAAATCAGTACACTTGCAGTCCAATGATCAGGCAGGCATGAGTCAAAACCATCAAACTGTATTCTATCTGCTACCCTGGGAACATGCTAAAAGAGACTGGGCCTGGTTCCTGGTGAGTGTCAGGGACGCATGATCCTGTCTCAGAGGCTCAAGAATATTCCCAAGCAAGTGATGCCTCAGACAAGAATGAAAAGGGCAAAACTAAAATTTTAAAAAAAAGGTGCTCTAAGCAGCATGGATGGGCAGTAGAACCACTGAAAGTGGCCTGTGTGACATGGTCTAGAGATGGAGAGCTGTGAGAGCTGGCCCTGGACAGGGACAGGAAATGGACCCGGGAGCTTGGGATGGCCGGAGTGTTAGGGAACATGGATTCCTGTGAAGTGAACTGAAGGAGCCCTGCCCACACTTAGCTTTTACCAGTTAGTAAGACCATAGGAAAGCAGCCCTAGAAGAGGGGTGTGAGGGTGCGGGTACACACTGTGGTACGTCCAGCACTGAAGAGGGGTGTGAGTGTGTGGGTACACACTGTGGTACGTCCAGTACTGAAGAGGGGTGTGAGTGTGCGGGTACACACTATGATACGGCCTCCAGTGCAGTGCATAGGCTCCATAGAGCAACAGTGGGGCAAGCCGTGCAGTGGAGTTCTCTGCTGTGGTTGAGTGGACCAGGAGAAGGTAACTGATGTACTATGGTGGTCATTCTGGTGGAAGAAGAGCTGGGATGTTGTGTTGGTGGGGTCTCTTTCCACGGGGTCACGAGATTGAACGATCATCACTGAATTCATTACAAACTCATGGTCTTCCTCTCTGTTTCCCACCCTGGTGGAAAAGTTGCTATATTCACACTGTTGCAGAACGAACAGGGCTGTAACTTCAGTTTCAAAACCTACAGACCAGGTTCTTCAAATGCTCATCCACTTTCTGCTAGGTGCCTCCCCATTCCCACAGCTAATAGGGAATAGTAGCATTAGGATTTCTTCCATGATTTCTGCTCTACCTCCTTTGTAGCATATGAATTCATTAGTGAATCAATGAAGGTATGGTTATTAATAGGCTGGCAACAAAGGTTTGTGTGTGTGTGTGTGTGTGTGCGTGTGTTCCTTCATTCTCTCATTCAAGATAGAGCTGTAATGGATGTCTACTGATCATTGGGTCTTATCACAACTTCTTTGAAAACATCTATCTTTGAAAACATCTATCTTTGAAAACATCATCACCCCTTTTCCTGTACGCTGTCATCTTGGTCCATCCCTTTCTGGAACTTCATCCTGATCAGTTTGCCCAGGGGCTCTTCAGCGTCCAGGGTTGCCTACTCTTGTCCATCCCTGCAGTGCTACTGGATTACATTCACATTCCCTGTCAATGCTTGCCCTTCTCCCTCATTTGCCAAATATAATGCACATTCCAGGATGTTGCTATCAATGCGTTATAATCAATGCTCCCGCTCTCCCCATAGAGTAACCAGAAGACATGATCATTGCTACCTTCCTGATAGTATTGGGGGTGGTATCAGATACATGGATCTCTGTTGCTTGGAGAGTTGGAAGAAGCCTGGGCTTATAAAGGAGCTCTAAGAATCTCGCTGATGTGAGGCTGTCTGTGTTTTTCCCCAGAGATTGTCCCAAGAGAAACAGAACTCGGACTCTGACAGCTTGGGCATGAATGACAGCAGTTCCACCCTGAGCCGCCGCGAAGCCTGTGAACATGGTAGGAGTCCACTGCCTATGGTGGAGAATGTCAAAGATGGGAGGGACTTTGCCACAGGTACACAGTGGTAGAACATGTCCCAGAGACCTGAGTAATGCCACTGGGCTTTCCGTATGCGGAATTACGGGCTAGTCCCTGTGTGCAGCTTGCAAGGGCTGCTGGGAAGGTCAGAAATGGGTAAAAGTGGGACCTTCCCCATCATCCCCTGTGCCCCACTCCTGTGCTGCAGGCAAAGGGAAGAAGAATAGCCTCGCTGAGCTAAAGGGCTCCGTGAGCAGGGCTGCAGGCCGGAAGATCACGCGCATCATCAGTTTCTCCAAGAAGAAGGCGCTGGGAGAGGACCTGCAGACGTTTTCCAGTGAGAATGAGGTTCCGTGCTGCGGTAAGTCCTGACTCAAAAGAAGGAAGTGCAGGCCCTTGAGCCCTGGCCCAGGGGCTGATGCCAGGAAACTCTCAGCACCTCGGCCCTGGCTCGTTCCTCTGGATGGCTAGGCTCCCCTCTGTCAAATCCATGGCATGCATCCATTCACTCCCATGGGTGAAAGGATGGCCCAGGGAAAGGGAAATCCACTGACCATCGTATCTGGGATTCCTGTGAACTCAGTCAAACCACTGTCCACCTGTAGGCTTCAGCTCCCTCTGCTAATGTGAGAGAGGAGAAAATTCACAGCATCTCACACGCCAGGTGTGCTGGCCTTGGTGATACACACCTGTAATTCCAGAACTAGGGAGCTGGAAGCTGCAGGAGTTCAAGGTTATCTGTGTGTTTCCATAGCAAGTTCAAGGTCAGAGGCCAGCCTGGACCCTAATCTCAAAAACAAACAACAACAAAAGTATAGAAGTTTCATGTATATGTTTATGTAGCTTATATCCTGGCCTTTGTAAGATAGAAAAATAAAATTTACACAGAAACATGGTCGCTGTCTTTGAGGAGCTAGAAGGACCTTAACTCGGTGTAGGAAACTTTGCAGAGACTGGGGTTGCCTGCCGGGAGGGTCAAGAGCACCTTGAAGGACTGTGGTTTCTGGTTTATCTACATATATATATATATATATATATATATATATATATATATATATATATATATATATATATATATGTAAGTGTATATAGATTGCAGCCTAGTCTGATGAGGAAATTGGAATTAAAATGTTAAGTACTTTTTAAGATAATACATCTTAGTAAAAAGTGTCTGGCAGAGAAGGCATTGCTTCTTTCATACAAGTGCTGTGGTCCATGTGCTCTAATCCAGTAGATAATCACCTGTCTTAAAGGAGAGCATTTGCCTAGCTGTGTTCCATACTCAGCATAGCAAAAAAATAAAATCATCTGTTTCGGATATGCAGGAATACTCTATTAGTTTAAAAGCTGCAATTATAGCCTAGTGGCTATAATCCCAGCACTCCAGGATACAGAGGTAGGCAGATCTCTGTGAGTTCAAGGCCAGCCTGGTCTGCAGGACAAGTTCCAGTACAAGGGCTACACAGAGAAACACTGCCTTGAAAAACTAGTAAATAAATAAATAAATATTGCGATTATAAAGAAATATTTCATGGTCGTTGACTCATAACATGCTGTGGTAAAGAAAAAAGCAATAAAAATAAATAAAAACCTAAACTGCTCGGAGCTGATTCTAGCTCCATCTGTGGTCAGCTGCACAGCTTAGGTTTACAAATCCTTACTGTGGTGACGTTTCTGTGTGCTGCCGCTAGGTGCCAGCATCATCCGTCACTTTCCATCTTAGCAGGAAATTCAGTTTGGCGGAGTGGAGGGGACAGTTGTAGCTTTTGTAGGCCTTCTCTAGGATTGTCGGCCATTTCCATCCCACTTGGTGTGGTCCTGGAGCCGTAAAAGGATGCAGGAAGAGACAGCATCGTCAGTGAGCGCTCACAGCTGGGCAGCTGAGACTCAGAGAGGAGGATGCCTAAGGTGCCAGGCCTTCCTGCCAGCTCCATCACAAGGCTTGTGTAGGTACCCCTTAGAGCCTTTGCCCAGGGGGCTATAACAGGTCATTCGGCCGTCTCTTTTTCCAGGCTACCTAAACGTGCTGGTAAACCAAGGCTGGAAGGAACGGTGGTGCCGCCTCAAGTGTAACACTCTCTATTTCCACAAAGACCGCACGGACCTGCACACCCACATGAATGCTATTGCCCTCGGCGGCTGTGAGGTAGCCCCAGGCTTTGGACCCAGGCACCCATTTGCCTTCAGGATCCTGCGCAATCGGCAGGAGGTGGCCATCCTGGAGGTGAGAGGAGAGAGTCAAGGTAGGGGTAGGGGGTGGGGGTGTCAGCTTGTGGCTACTCTACCACAGGAACTTTGGGGAAAGAACCCAATGTGCTTGTCAGGTAACACAGGGGACACCAGGGATACTGGAATTCCAAATAAACAAGGAATCGTGTTTTTCATATGAAAGTATCCTGGGTGATTTGGAGACACACCTACACTGAAAGGTTATTTGTTGTGTATCTGAAGTTCAAACCCAACAGAGCACACTGTGTTTTTCTAGCCTAATTCTGGCAGCCCTAATTCTAGAGCCCAGGTTTGCTTATTTGCCCTGACCTTACAGTTCCAGGTCCAACGGGCATCTCCTGTGGTCTGACTGGGATCTGATTCTGGAGTTCTCTCTCAGACCTTCCCCGCAGGAGGCATCGACCTCAGGAAACCCGCTGTCCTTCAAGGTGCCCATCCCTGCCCCTGAGCAACTCCAGCGTCTACAAAGAGTTTCCCCACACAGAGTTAAGATCCCTCCAGCTCCACACTGGCAGGGCCGCAGCCACATTTTCGGACACTGTTTCTCTTTCTAGATCTCTGCATCGTGTCCAGCACACACTGAGCTTAGCAGGCCCACACTGAACAATGCACGAGTTGCCGCCTGCTCACCTCCCGTCCTACCTGCTGGCACCACCCTCCTCTCTGAGGCTGTTCAGAGCACACACTCCCTGTGACAGCCCTTGGGATGCTTAGAATTCACAATGTTGACACAGGGAAGTTCAAATGTCCACCTGCCCACGTTAGAGACAAACAGGCCAGGGCAGCCACGTGATTTTTCAAGGCTGGAGGAGTGCCTGTACCCTTTCCAACTGCCTTGTTGTTTTTTTAGCTTCAAACGCTATTATCTCGGCATCCTCCTGTTGAGTTTCTTGTTTCCCTTAACTTACACAGAGTTTTCCACCGTTTTTTTCTTCCCTCTTTAAAAACCATGTTTCATTTATTTCTTTACTTAAGTTTGCCATCACTAGCTAACTGGTATTGTGATCATGCTCTTTACGTCAGAATTAAGGATATGTTTAACTGGCCAGCAGTTTATCCTGGGGAATTTCCCCATAAATGGTTCTGTAATGCTTTGGTAATTACAGTCTAGGAAAATTTTGAGTTGTATGAGCAATTTCCTATGTAGAGAATTAATTATAAATATGGAGGCTGGAGAGATGGCTCAGCAGTTAAAAGCACTTGCTGCTTTGGCAGAGAACCCTGTAGTGATTCCCGGCACCCACAAAGTGGCTCACAGCCATCTGTAACTCCAGTTCCAGGGGTTTTGGCTTCTGCAGACACCAGGCATTAATGCAGTACACATACATACGTGCAAGCAAAAGAATTAGTCATACACATAACATAAAAATAATTTTTAAACAATATATGTTTTGGGGCTGGAGATGTGACTCAGTGATAAAGCCAGGCCTTGAATACACAAGACGCCCTGGGTTTGATGCCCAGCATGGAAGGAGAGGAAAGGAAGAAGTTTTGAGAACCGTGAAATGTTGTTTTTACATCCAAAGGGTCAGATATAAAAGCCCAGAGGGTGGAAGGTAGGGATATACCCTCTTATAGGAGTAATCAGGGAGGACCCCTCGGAGGACGTAGCTTTTTGAGTACATACTTACGAGAATTCAGGAGCCTTGGATTCCGGCATGTGTGTCTAGTCTAATTCTTCCCCCTTCACTAAGTCCTGAGGACTTATAAACATTTGTGGGTTTCTATGACGTGTGCGAGCAGCCAGAAGGCTTCACGGTGTGAAAGTGAACTGCGCTGTACCTCCTCTCCCCAGGCAAGCTGTTCAGAGGACATGGGCCGCTGGCTAGGGCTGCTGCTGGTGGAGATGGGCTCCAAAGTCACCCCAGAGGCCCTGCACTATGACTACGTGGATGTGGAGACCCTAACCAGCATTGTCAGTGCCGGGCGCAACTCCTTCCTGTAAGGGTGATTCCACGACACACCGCTGGGGGGGGGGGGGGGGGGGGTTCTGCCTCAGTTCCGGGAACCACCCTGATCGGTTCCAGTTCCAGGCTCCATGCAGCCTTGAGCATTGGGCGGAAGGGGTGGGACAAGTTCAGGAAGTCCGCTTCCTTGGGAAGGATGGCACTTTCGCCATTGTAGGAAGCCTGGCCCGCTTCTTGCCATTCTGGGGTCTCTCGGCTGACTTACAAAGAATTCTGGGAATGTGCCACCTGTTGTCTCTTGTGAAACTCAGGCGTGCCTGTGCAGTCCTCGCAAGCGTGTAACCTTTCAGTCTACATTAAAAACTGCTGCCAGGCCGGGCCGTGGTGGCACATGCCTTTAATCCAGTACTTGGTAGGCAGGCGGATATCAGTGAGTTCGAAGCCAGCCAGGACTACAAGAGCTAGTTCCAGAACAGGCTCCAAAAGCCACAGAAAAACCCTGTCTCAAAAAAACAAAAACAAACTGCTGTCGGAGACTAGAAAGGTGGCTCAGTGGTTAAGAGCACTGGCTGCCCTTCCAGAGGACCCGGGTTCAATTTCTAGCACCTACATGGCAGCTCATGGCTGCCTATAACTCCAGTTCCAGGGTTCTGACACCCTCACACAGATGATACGCATGTGGGCAAAACACCAGTTCACATAAAAATAACTAAAATGAGTAAAATTTAAAAGAAAAAAAGCAGCTGCCAACATCCAATGAGAGAAGACATGAACCACAAAATGTCACCAACATCATTAAACCTTTCATGTTCTAGGTATGCACAATCCTGCCAGGATCAGTGGCCTGAGCCCCGTGTCTACGATGAGGTTCCTTATGAAAAGGTGCAGGTAGGCTTCCTTCCATGTCTTTTCTTCTCTCCACTGCCCACTTTATCCTTTGCTTCAGAGAAAATGCCTTCACTAACCTGCCCGCTCTCAGTGGCATGCCCTGTGCCTTCTGGGAAAAAAACAGAAGACAGGTACATTGCAACCAGAAACGAGTGGGTGGGTGGCCTGCATCTAGAGGAGAGCTGCTGAGGATATGGCACTCTGTGAGCCAGGACCTGCCTGGACTAGAAGATGCTTTGAGTCCTCACTTCCATGGTTCCCCTTTTCTAGAAACATCCCCAACCTGCCCGTTTGTGCCCAAGGTCTTTTTTCAATGCAACTTGAAGGTTTTGCTTGGTTGCAGAAAATCTAGTAACTAGGTAGTTTAGCACTTCATATATGCATAGCTGGGTTTCTATATGCATATATATATGTATGTATCTAGATAGATAGATGGATACATACATACATGCCTATATGGTATGGTGGCACATGCCCTTAATCCCAGCACTCAGGAGGCAGAGGCAGGTGAATCTCTGAGCTTGAGGCCAGCCAGAGCTGCGTAGTGTGATTCTGTCTTAAACAAACAAACAAAAACCCAAACACTTCAGATATGAAGGCTGGAGTCAGAGGGACCTCGGCTTTGCCTTTCAGACCCCCTGATTCCCACTTCCCACCTCCACATGAGTGTGCTGGTCCTTCTCTTCTTAGGAGTATTTTGAGAACAAAATGTAGTGATTTGTGTTAAAAAAAAAAAAAAAGAAAGAAAGAAAGAAAGAAAGAAAATAGCACAGTGCCCAGGCAGTGGGACATTCTGCCCAGAGAAGTAACAGAACTGTTCCAATAAAGTGGTTAGGTGACACTAATGTATCAATCACACCAGGCTTCAATACCTTGGCTAGACTTGGAGCATGGGAAATGCTCTAACAGCACAAATGCGGTCAGTTTAATAAGGTGCATCGCCTCTGCCATTGGCTCCTCTCTTCCGTGCCTTTGCTTCCCTCCTTTTCCTTTTCCTCTTCTGAGGGAAGACGGCATTAGCAAATCAGAAAATAGAAAAACACTTTCAAATGATAGGAGGACAAAATGCCTCTAATAGAGGCAGCCACCTGCAATTCCCTGAGCCCTCTCATTTGTCCTCTCAGTAAGTACGCCAATTTAAGGTTGCCTTTTACCTGGCACAGAAAGGTATGGGGTTCAAACGACACTGCTAGTAAGGTATCGTTTACTGTACTGTAGAGAGCAGCACCAGCCTATATCTGTAAGGCCAGATCTCAAAGGAGCTGGCCAGAAGCTCCCTGTCTGAACTTAAACTTCTACCTCTGTCCCCCCCCCCCCCCGTGCCCAGGATGAGGAGCCCCAGCGCCCCACCGGGGCTCAGGTGAAGCGCCATGCCTCCTCCTGCAGTGAGAAGTCCCATCGTGTGGACCCGCAGGTCAAAGTCAAGCGCCATGCCTCCAGTGAGTTCTGTGGTCTTTCTCCTGCCCGAGGGAGGGAGAGGAGAACACTGCAGGGGCCTCAATACCAGATTTCTCCAGGGGTAAGGGAGAAAAATGAGTAGAAGCAGTCTATCGGTAAACACTCTACCCTAAGGGAAGGAGTGGGGGCTGGGCAGTGTGGGAGCACTTGCCAGGTATGGGAAGGTGTAAGGGCCCAGTCCCCAGCATAGCAAGAGACACAAAAAGAAAGTGACCATAATGGTATGGCCACTGAGCCAGTGAATAGCAGAGGGAGGTTTGCAGCGAGACTGGAGTGCTTGGGTCCTCACTCCAGAGGTAAACTCTGCTTGGCTTACCCAGGAGACCCCACTCAGCATTTCCCAATTACTCAAAAGGCCAAAAATTGAGCTTCATGTGGATTCTTTTTTACTTTTGAGATAGAGTTTTCCCTGTGTAGCCCTGGCTGTTCTGGAACTCGCTCTGTAGACCAGGGTGGCCTCAAACTCAGAGATCCACCTGCCTCTGCCTCCCGAGTGCTGGGATTAAAGGTGTGTGTCACCACCACCACCACCACCCGGTGTGTGAATTCTTAATAAATAGATGCTAATTTAAATGTTTTTATATTGCAAGAATATTATCTGTATAATAGTTGACTGTTTAAAGGTGTATAAGCATATTCCGGGGGTGGGGGGGGAGAATGTACGCTCATCTTTTCCTGAAGATCAAAGTTTGAGGTCTCTGATCTAGGGTAGTAAACTGATAATCAGTCCCTCCCCAGTCCCTGAGCAGGTGTGTCACAAGATCCACAGCTCACTTCTGTGTCCCCATCTGTGCTCTCCAGAGCACACAAGTGACTCACTGGGGCCACCCTAGAGCAAGCCAGCTTCCTAGAGGACAATGTACTCTTTCTTAAGGTTTCTTTCCCATGCACCTGGACATTCTAGTCTTTTGCTTTTTTTGAAGGCTTCTTTTAAAAAACGAAGTGAAAACGTTTCTGTCCCCTGGTTCCCTTGCATTAGTATATATAAATCATAGCTCCTCGGACTGGGGAAACCGGTCTTCCGTTCTCACTTGGCGGAGACACTGCTATGTAACTTTAAATAAGTCCTTTCTCCTAACCAGCCCCCTGAGGAAGGGATGCATAGTGTTCTTGATAAGCTTCTTGCTTAGGTGCTAGAAATACAGGGCTTTGAAAAAACCTGTTTAAAATGGAAAACCGTTCTTCATGTAATTGACATGCTGTAGTCCCGGCACTCAGGAGACAAAGACAGGACAATCGCTGCAAGCTCCAGGCCAGCCTTGTCTGTATGAATAAAAAGACTAGGGCTGCAGAATGAGACCCACACCTTGAATCCCAGCACTCAGGAGGCAGAAGCAGGCAGATCACTGTGAATTTGAGGTCAACATGGCCTACATAGTGAGTTCCAGGACAGGCAGAGCTACATAATGAGACCTTGTCTTGGGAAAAAAAAATATATATATATAAATCGATGGATAAACAAAGTAGAAAATTGAAGTCAATATATAAGATTAAAGAAATCACAAAATAGCAACATCAACAAAAAGTATAAAACCTAGACCTGTTTGTTTTGTTTGTTTTTAAATCAAATCTCTCACACGGGCTCAGGCTGTAAGAGCTGTGATCATGGGGCTGCTGTGCCTGAGGACCATTGGCATCTCCATCCCCTTTCCAGGGGCTGTGAACCACAGCTGAAGTCACATGGTGTAGTCCAGTGATGTCCTGAGGCACA
Source organism: Alexandromys fortis (assembly GCF_014885135.2). Lineage (NCBI taxonomy): Eukaryota > Metazoa > Chordata > Mammalia > Rodentia > Cricetidae > Alexandromys > Alexandromys fortis. The sequence goes on from NW_026067979.1 coordinate 5,931,196, forward strand.
CAGGAGGAAAGCCGCCCTGCTCCTCAGTCCGCTCTAACAAAACATCCTAAGCTAGATGACCTTTCAAAAACAACAGCTTGTTTCTTCTAGCTTTGGAAGCCAGAGTCCAAGTCAGCAGGCGTGGCATCTGGGCCACCCTCCCCCCCCCCTTTTGCATAGATGGCTATCTTGCTCTCTTCTGAGGCCACGGATGTCACGTATACAGATTCTGTGCTCGTGACCTCATCACCTAGAGTAAGACAGACGCATGTCCAGCTTGTCTCTAGTGCCACAAATAGTGGGACCTAACCTTTCTGTGACTGGCTTCCTTGACAGTAAAATGAATGATGAGCAGAACCAAGTAAGTTACATGATGGATAGAGGAAGGTTAAGTGGGAATTCAGGCAGGTGGCTGAGCAGAGCACACACTGTGTGAACAGCATGGTCCTGTCCACCGTGGTGCTGGACCTACAGCACACTGCTGGGACTTTCTTTCTTCCCACCCTTCCCCAGCAGTACAACGAGCAGGGCCTGACACTGGCCTGGGTCTGATCTGAGTTAGACGTAGGCATCTTCCTCTGTCACAAATACCTGAGACTTGACTCATTCAAAGCACACTTTCCACAAAGCAAAATGGGTTAGACATCACAAATTTTGCTCTAGTATATATGATACTACAATCATTATTTCCTAACATTTACTAAGCACTAATTAGTTGCTAGATACTATATTAAGTACTTTTTCTTGATTATCTCCTTTAAACCTCACTGCCTCCTGGAAGCTAAATGTTATCAGTATCTTTATTTTTTGTGCATAAGGACCCTGAGGTTTTGGGGAAAGGCACAAAAGCACACCGATCATTTCAGTGTGACATCACACACCCAGTGAAGAAAGAATACAAACCCAGGTCTGCCTGGTTCCAAGCCCCTGCGCTGCGCTGCTCCCCTGTTCTTTCCTATTCCTCAGGGGAGTCACACTAGATACACTTACATGAGTGGACCTAACCATCCATATGTTACGGATGAAGTCGAGGTGAGAGGCAAGCTAACGCCACAGGTGTGCCTCCCCAGAGGTCAGACCCGCGGACCTCTTGCTGTCCTGTGTCCGTAGGTGCCAATCAATACAAATATGGCAAGAACCGGGCTGAGGAGGATGCCCGCAGGTACCTGGTAGAAAAAGAGAGGCTGGAAAAGGAGAAGGAGATGATTCGGACGGAACTGATGGCTTTGCGACAGGAGAAGAAGGAACTGAAGGAAGCCATCCGGAACAACCCAGGTACCTGCCACGGTGTGGCCCTGAGTGCACAGGGGTGGCTCAGCCTGAGACGTCCCCTGGCACAATAAGGAGAGGCCCCTTACACAGATCTCCTAGTTTTCTACTCGGGAGAGTTAGGCTTCACCCCCTTCTCCTCATTATCATTCATCCTGACTCAAGACAGTGCTGGGAGTTTAGTGAGTGCTTCCAGATAGAGCATGAGAAGCCTCCCAGTACTGTGGACCTCCCTGTATTAAGAGACGGCCTGGCTACAGCGGCGTGGAGAGCAGAAGCATGCCTCGGCATCTTGGTAGTAAGACTGTTTGGGTGCTGCATTTATTCACTCAGATGTAAGACAGTGGTCCAGGGCTAGGTTTAATGAACACTGATCTTTTCCAGGATCCCCTTCTGAAATCCAGTGACCTCACCGGGCCCTGCCTGCTCTGGGCTTCTCTAACCACATTTTTTACTGTGTTTCTCTGCATCCTTTACCTAGTGGCAGTTTACCACACTTCTGCTTCGCTGTCTCCCATATGTTCCGGGGAATAGGAAGTCCTACCTTACAGAACACACATGACTCTTTTAGAGCGCTGAACCTATGGGCTCTTCCCTAAGAACAAAACACTTCATCAGAACGGTACAGACGAATTCAGTGACCCAACCCTAGAGCCCATCCATAGATCACTACAGGCCTAAGATAAGGACCAGAGGATGAACACTTAGAACCTTGTGTGGTAGAACACACCTCTGGTTCCAGCAGGCAAATGGATCTCCATGAATTGGAGGCCAGCTTGATCTACATACCAAGTTCCAGGACAGCCAAGGTTACATAGTGAGACCCTGTATCAAAAAAAAAAAAAAAATTAAACGAGCAAGAGAATAAACACATGGGAGGATGGCAAGGGAAAGCAGCTTGATTTCAGTATAAGAAAAATGTGTGGGACTAGGGATGTAACTCAGTGGTGGAGCACACGCACTTGCTAGCATGTGTAAGGCCCTGGACTCAATCCCCCATAAACAAACAAAGGACAGGAACTTTTTAGCGGTAAGAGCCATGATTTGGAACAGACTGACTATCCAGCCAATGTTTTTGTCTTTATCTATTTGCAGTATGCATAAGTTTTTATATTCATTACTTTTGCTTATATTTCTCATACACATATACATATAAGATTACACAAGTGAAGACCTTTGCCTGATTTCTTCACTGATCCATCCCAAGGGTCTAGGACAACGCTTGATATGTAGTAAGAATTCAATAAACCACTACTAAAGCGATGAATGGATACATCTAACAAAAAGCTTTCTAGTGGAAGTTAAAGGATGGAGAAGATTCTGGACTGAGCTAGAGCTGTGGCTCCTTGGTAGAATGCCTGCCTGGCATTCACAAAGACCTAGGTTCAATTTCCAGTACCACATAAACCAGGCATGGCAGCACACACCATAATCCCAGAACTTCGGAGGCAGGCATTTTCCATTTTACAGTATGAGGCAAGTCTAGGCCATATGAGACCCTGTTTTCTGAGTGTTTTAAGATTTTTTTTTAAAGATTTTTATTTGTTGTATGCAGTGTTCTACCTGCATACAGGCCTGCGGGCCAGAAGAGGACACCATGTGGTTGCTAGGAATTGAACTCAGGACCTTTGGAAGAGCAGTCAGTGCTCTTAACCCCTGAGCCATCTCTCCAGCCCCCTTAAGGTTTTTTAAATAGCTTTTTTAAAATAGAAGGCTGTAGGTGTAGCTCTGTGGCAGAGCCCTTCTGAGTGTGCAAGCACTTAGGTTCAATCCCTACTCCTCCACATACAAATGGAGCTTCTTAGCATAACAGAAACATTAATAAAGATTTATCTGTTTAAAATATATAAGCACAAGGTCCTCCGGGAAAACCTGGTCTGTGGAAAGCTCTGAACTATGACTCCAATTCACAAGTAACAGAAACCAACATCACACATAAAAATGCAAACTGAAAACTGAGAGATCAGATTGTGGTGAAGTGTAGGGAAACAGATGACCTCATTCTCTTCCCCTTTGTGGTGACGTAGAGACTGTGCAGTACAAGCCTTCACCCAGTCCTCTGAACACCCCAGCAAAAGGGGATCCTCTTCCCAGTGACCACCACCAAAATCTCAGGCTCCACTCCATTCGAGCCAACCCTAAAGTCTAAACCCATCACTATGAGCGGAAGATGAGAGGTGATCGTGGACCAGGCCCCTGAGTTACATGGGACCCACCTACTCAAACTGTAGGGAATGAGTGGGCAACCATGGTTCTACAGTGGACTATTAGGGTACTGTTTCCTAAAGATGGAGGCTAGGCAGCTAAAGATCACACCACAGAGTGTGGCTGGTAATACCCCCCAGAATCCATCTTTCACCTACACCCATACTGCTAGAAAGGTCCTCCAGGAGAGACAGCAGCGCCTGAGGCCCCACAGACTTTCTCATCAGTTTCTCTGGGCTCAGGAGCAAAGGTGAAGGCCATGGAGGAGGCTGTGGCCACTCTAGAAGCTCAGTGTCGTGCCAAGGAGGAGCAGAGGATCGACCTGGAGCTGAAGCTGGTGGCTGTGAAGGAGCGCTTGCAACAGTCCCTGGCAGGGGGCCCTGCCCTGGGCCTGTCTGTGAGCAACAAGAACAAGAGCCAGGTGAGTCCAGTGCCTCCCCCAGGGGGCGGCCACTTCCGAGCCCCTCTCTGCCACTCCACTGTTTTCATTCCTAGTTAGGACAGTCAGAAACGTTTCCAGAAAATTCCACATGTCCCAAGAAGGGCAGGACTATCCCATTAGAAAGCATTGCTATAAATTGCCAGGGGTCATATACATTCTTCATCTGCTTAATACTGAACCACTAGAGGGAAATACATGCATATAGGTGTGCTTGTTTGTATAATGTCTGTCTTCTGCCCCAAATATTTTGTGTTTTCATGAAGACTTGAGGGATGAGCACACGCCTGGCATAGATGAGGCATTGGGTTAGATCCCCAGCACCAAACACTAACACGGGAGTTAGGCTGTGTTTATCATAGCCCTGCCTCTTATGGAGTCTGGATGATAGGACTATGCCAAGTGTTTGCTGGATGATTCGATGCCCTCCCTGCGCTCAGACAACGAAACTGGCTCATCTGATAAGTATGAGCTGTGCTCCCAGCTACTCCCTGTGAGCAGACCACACCCCGTGATCTGAAGCCACCCGACACTTCCTCTCTTTGGGGGCATCCTTAGCTTCATTTTACAGATGGAGAACCTGATTCCCAGAGGGCTAGGGAAGCAGCTGGAAGCCATTCCTTCTTAGCAGCTACTGCTTCTCAGCAGTGCCCTCGGTGCCTTTTCCACGCCACCTTTGATCCTTTTAATTATCCTCTGGAGGTGGAAAAACTTAAGTCTTTTCTAAATGTCTTGCAGGGTTAGCTGGTAAGATTTCACACTGCCTGAGTTAGGGTCACTAACTGCTATGAGGGAACATCATGACCAAAAAGCAGGTTGGGGAGGAAAGGGTTTATTTGGCTCACACTTCCACATCATTGCTCATCATAGAAGGAAGTCGGGACAGGGACTCAAACAGGACAGGAACCTGAAGGCAAGAGCTGATGCAGAGGCCATGGAGGTGGGGGTGCTGCCTACTGGCTTGTTCAGCTTGCATTCATCTAGAACACAGGATCATGAGCAGCAGGGATGGCACCACCCACAATGGGATGGGTCTCCCCGCCCCCCATCAATTACAAATCAAGAAGATGACCTACATGTTTGGCTGCAGCCCGATCTTATGAAGGCATCTTCTCAATTGAGGCTCCCTCCTCTCAGAACCTTGTGTCAAGTTTACATAAAAGTAGACAGCACACATACACACTTACGAAGTTGAATATTAAGCAGTTATCTGGAAGATTTAACAGGTGAAGATAGAGTAGACATGAAGACAACACCAACATTAAGGGAGAAGTTAAGCGCATATACATGAAGCACTGCGTTGAATCCCTAGCAGCAGCACCCAGAAGAAACAGGGCAGCTATGGGATTTGAATCCCAGCTCTTATACTAAGCAACCATATCACCCTTCACAGAAACTTGCCCTTCCTGATTTCATCTGTAAAATGGGGCAGTTAATAAAAAGTACCTACTTCACAGGCTCGTGGAAAAGCCCACCCATATAATGTCTGCCTGGTGCATAGAGAGAACTCTGTGACTTTGCCTGCCACTGTCTTTACTCCCAGCCCCCAGCATGCTTGCCTAGTGCTTTCTCATTTAAAGTTCACGTTTCCTTCTAAGTGCAGGTTGGGTGCAGGTAGACGGCACTGTATCTCACCTACTCACTGGTTTGGTTTGGTTTGCCATGAACAGGAAACTACAAATAAACCCCAAAGCACTGCCGCAGAGCAGTCTCTCCCTGTCAACTGCGTTTCTGAGCTGAGGAAGAGAAGTCCATCCATTGTCACCTCCAACCAAGGAAGGGTGCTACAGAAGGCCAAGGTAAACCCAGAAAGAGCTCAGCTAATGGCAACTCACTGGTCTGGATCTTTTTATACAGGACCCATCCCAAAATCCAGAATGCCACCCAGAGAGAAAGGTGGAGAACTGAGGGTGTAGCCATGCAGTAAAGCCAGAAGACTCCTCGACCTGCATTAACACGGTTTTAACAAGCTGCCATCTGGCTTCTGAGCCTAACAGCATTTCTGGTAGTGAGGAGACAAGATCAGGGGTAATACCTGGCCCAAGGATAAGCAAGAAAGCAACACAAAGACAGAGAGGCTCGGGGCTCACTATATGACACTGGTCCTTAACCTCTTCGTATAATTCTTGGGGACAGCTGTTAAGAACATTTTGGGATTTATAAAGGTATGTATTGGAAACACTGCGACACATTTCTCAAGCATATGAGTAACACGTAGAGCATAGAACAGAAAATGTCTTATATTGGGCCGCATTGGGCTTTGCCACCAAATGAGCTTGTGCCAAAACACCTAGAAAATATGCCTGTTTCAGGGTTTTCTGGATTTCAGGATACACAAGTAAAATGGTGTAGAACTGAAAAACAAATTTAACGTTGAACATGGTGGTACACGCCTACAATCCTAGCACCTGAATCTGAGGCAGGGGGATCTAGACCAGCCTGGATTATATAGTGAGACCCTATCCCCCACCTCAAGAAAAAGGTAGCAAGCTCAGCCAGTGTGCCCAGTAAGCCGCTGCGAAAGCTAACACTGACATCTGCCTGTGTAGTTTGATCTAGAAGTGCCCAACCTTACTAAGAAATGTGGGGACCAAGGGGTTTCCTCTTCTTTAAGATAAAAAGCTACACAGCAAGGAACCCAAACCAGCCTTTCTTTCTCTTGGGGACTCGGGAAGATAAGGCTTCACATGCATACATACATGAAGACTGCGATGCCAGGTCATAGTAGGTACTGTAAAATAAGGCAGAGGAAGAGGAGAAAGGTGACGAGTGACTGGGATGGCTATTTTTACCATTGATAGCCAGTGCCTTTGCAGCGGGTCATACACAAGCTATATACATATACATATACACATACACATACCAGGGAAGAGTGTGAGGAAACCAAAGGGGGCTGAAGGGATGAGTAATCCAGAAAGAAAGGAGCATGTTCCAAGTCTTCCCTTGTTTGTGGACAAGCAGGTGGAAGGGTGAGCATTAAGAGTGAAAGACAAACGCTGAGCAGTGGTGGTGCACACCTTTAATCCCAGCACTTTAATCTCAGGCAGAGGCAGGTGGATCTCTGTGAGTTCAAGACCAGCCTGGTCTACAGAGCTAGTTCCAGGACAGCCAAGGCTACATAGAGAAACCTTGTCTTGAAAGTTAAAAAAAAAAAAAAAAAAAAAAAAAAAAAACAAAGAAACACTTATTCTTGCAGATAGTGGGGTTCAATTCCCAGCACCCACCTGGTGGCTTACAAACATCTGTAACTCCATGGATCTGATACTCTCTTCTGACCAGGCACACACATAGTACACAGACAAAACATGAATATACATACAATAAAAAAAATGAACAAAAATTTTTTTTTAGTTCTGGCTAGGTGTGTAATCCCAGCACTTTGGAGGCTGAAGCAGGAGGATCACTGTGAATTTGAGGCCAGCCTGATCTACACAGGGAGACCTTGTCTCACAACAAAAGGCTATCCTAACTACTCTGCTGGGAGGGGAGACGGGGACTAAAGGTCACAGACACTGAAGAGCAGGGCCCCGTGGTCTCTGGCCTGGCCAGTGGAGCTGTTCATACTGAATGCAGTAAGTGTGCCAACCTATGGTCCCGCTAGAACCTCAACAACTGACTTTTCCCCATCTTTCTGTGCTTTAGGAATGGGAGATGAAGAAGACCTAGGAAGGGTGAGAAGTCCATCCTGAAGGAGTATCAGCTTGTCCATCTAATGAGGAAATGCTTTCTTCACAAAGACATCAGGAAAAGACCTGGAGCACCCAGAAGATCAGCTTGGTCGTCTGCATGATTTTAGGGACTGTGGGAAGGGAGAAGTGGAAAGCATCCTTCTGGCTTTATAGAGGGTGGAGGTGGGAGTGGCGGGAGACAGACTCGTTCGTTCGCGGCTGTAAAGGCTTTGTTAGGTCTCTCTGCCTTCTGAAGCAATGAAAGCACATGTGAATAAGCCATCCCATCCTTTCTCAGCATCCGTCCCAGTCCTTAAGGCAAAGGAAGACAGCACTGAAGCACTGGTAGTGTCATGATGAAGAAGACGCCCCATCACCTGAAAACACTTAAGCAGACTGCATTTCTGTTGGGCCTTACAGACGACCTCTGAGCAGGGGTAATGGACTGGAAAGTCGATATATCCCTGCGTGCACAACAGTGAACAAAAGCTATTAAGAACCTAAAAATTCCACAGTCACCCGCTGGTGGTGCCACACGCCTTTATTCTCCGCACTCGGGAGGCAGAGACAGGCGGATCTCTGTGAGTTCGAGGCCAGCCTGGTCTACTGAGCGAGTCCCAGGACAGCTGGGGCTGTTACACAGGGAAACCCTGTCTCGAAAAACCAGAAGAAAAAAATATTTCAGTCATTCTTCATCTGTTTTATAGCCAGGCAAAGTATAGCTACTAAAACCTTCCCATGTTTGAGCATTTTAAAATCATTGAGTATTCAGAGAGTAAAGAACGTTGAACAGCTGGCCCATTGTAAATGCACAGAGGTAGAAGTATGGAGTTCAAATGCCCACATACTGTCGCATTCTTTGGAGGATGGAGTCATTTGCTGTCAGTCAAGTCCTTACCTATCAAATGTGACACTAAGGCCCCTGGGGCTATGGGGCTATGGTTGGAAGACCAAGTCTTCAGCCTAATGAAGTCTTTATCTTGTACTAGGAGGCCCACAAGTCTGCTCTGTATCTGCTGTGACGTGAAACTATTGAGGAAAGCCAACGGGATGATGGATCACTTCTGCTCACCACGAGGGTGCTAAGCCTTTCCCCAACACTTGATATTTGTATAGGACCTCAAGTCAACGTCTTTTCTATGCCATTCATGACTGTCTCAACACTGGGCGTTTAGGTCATTTTTTAACATATTCATCTCTAATAAAGATGAAAATGCTCAACTCTGAGAGGTCGGAAGACAGGTGGCACTTGGGGGTTAGACGGAAGACGTGTGTGTCTCAGAATAACCAGTTTTCTAGTCTTGGTGTGTTATCCACCTAAGGTTTACATACTTCAGCCTCATTGAAACCTTACCAGCCTTTGCAGTAGCTTGAGACCAAAGCAGGAAAATCAATCACCTCACTGGTAGGACAGACACACTGGGGTCATGGTCCTGGATCCAGATAGGGCAGAGGACTGCTAACTGAAGGATAATCTCAGGAAAGTCCATTCAGCCCTCTCCCCCCCTCCCCCCCGGCTCTCATGCGAACAGGCTGTGATTGTACTCTCCTCCCAAGAATCCTGGTGGGTAGCTAATGAGATAATTCATAAGAAGCATCTTCTATATTGTTTAAGGTTGGAAATACTCAAGTCAGAAGTGGATTTTAGTATCAGCTAAATGAGAAAGGTCTGACTCAAAAACCTTCAGTTTTTTTAAATATTTATTTATATATTATGTATACAATATTCTGTCTGTGTGTATGTCTGCAGGCCAGAAGAGGGCACCAGATCTTATTACAGATGGTTGTGAGCCACCATGTGGTTGCCGGGAATTGAACTC
>NW_026067979.1:5940798-6040726 GCF_014885135.2 Alexandromys fortis
GGATGCTCACCTTACTAGACCTGGATGGAGGTGGGTGGTCCTTGGACTTCCCACAGGGCAGGGAACCCTGATTGCTCTTTGGACTGACGAGGGAGGGGGACTTGATTGGGGGAGGGGGAGGGAAATGGGAGGTGGCGGTGGGGAAGAGACAGAAATCTTTAATAAATAAATAAAAATAATAATTTGTCAGATATTAACAGCTACCAAAAGGCATCCAATCCAAAGGGAGGGTTTTCATTCCAAACTGCACTTCTGTGTCTTCAGTGATTAACAGCCCACATTTGCCAGTGCTCATGTTAAGATGGATATTCTACAATGGTGCCCACCACTGTGTCTTAAGTATCTGCCACACTCTTTCTTAGGCAGCTACTGTAAGGTTAAATGCCTTTTTCAAGAGAAAGTCTTGGGCTCAAAGAAGGAAGGGCCCTGTGTCATTAATCATTAACACACATGAGGACACGCCACCTGTCAGGCACCAACAGCCTGTGTCACCTGAGGCCCATGCCCAAGGCACACCTAGTGCTCACCTTCACATTAGACTGCTGCCTTCTTGAAAATGTTTCCCCTTACTAGTTTTTCAACAAGAGGTTCTGCATTTTATTATTATCTTTTAAGTAATGTAGCCAGAATGCAGCAAGATAACTCAGGGGTATAAGGGAGCTTGCTGCCAAGCCTGGGGACCTGAATTTGACCTCAAAACCCATATGATGAAAGGATGGAACCAACTCCCAGAAGCCGCCCTCTGACCTCCACACAAACACTGGCACTCATAAACACACACACACACACACTAATGTAAAAATACTTTTAAGATAGTGTAGCCAGCTCTGATATTTATTGCCTTTCTAAGCATTATGCCTGTACTTTACACTAAGAATCTGTGAGATCAGTCAAAATAATTTTCTTTGCAGTTTCATGTGATTCTAGAACCCTTATTTCTTAACTCCAAATCGTTTGCCTCTTCTGTGGCTCTCCATTCAGAAGCACATTTGCACCTAATAAATATATGAATAAAAGCCAAATTCAAGGTAGCCTGGTTTACATAGCAAGTTTTAGGTCAATCAGGACTTAAAAACACTGCCTTAAAAATGCACATGTGTACATAAATGTATGTACATGAGTCAATGGATACATACGTGTCTCCATTTGTGTACCTGTGGTCTGAGTTGTGTAGCTAAAAGAACTGAGCAAACCGCTAAAGCAGACACCAGCTCTTGTACTTGGTTGTTAAAATGCCTTCTGAGACCACAGTTCTGAGAGGAACTTAATGTCCCAGCCTTCCCAACACTGAAGTGTTAGATTCTTCATGTCCCTCATCCTCACTGGAGAGAAACTTACACTGTTCAGAGTCTCAAGTTTCTTATCTGAAGGGTTCATAACCTCCCCACCTAAACTGCATTCTCATAGAGCACCACATGAAGACAACGATGTTGTTGGCTGTGACATCTGAGATCAAAGATACAGAAGATTGTCTCTGTCCTCATGGAACCCATGAACTAGCAGAGGACAAAGTCTGACCCAAGTTGCTAGAGCAGAAGTAAGCTATATTTTGGTGAGGATTCATAGTGCTGAAGGAACATGTCCCATTCCTTCTAAAAACTTTTTATCATTTTGACCTTAAGGTCTACTCAGTAATTAAGCTTGAAACCACAATCACAAGTTCATCTTCACACTCAAGACACCTCTTCATCCAGAACCGCTATTCTTTCTTTTTTTTTTTTTTAAGAAGGGTCACATTAATCCCAGAACTCAGGTGGATCTCTAAGTTTGAGGTCAGCCTGGTCTACAGAGCTAGTTCCAGGACAGCAAGGGCTACACAGAGAAACCCTGTCTGGGGATGGTGAGGAGTTCTCATGTATCTCCGACTGGCCTATTCTATTTGATGTATAGGTCTGGCAGGCCTCAAACTGACAGAGATTTGCCTGCTGCTGCCTTCCAAGTACTGGGATTAAAGTTGTGCACCTCTACTCGCAGCAAAGGCCTGAAATATATCTACATTTTAGGCTGGCAAAATGGCTCAGCAGGTAAAAGGGGGATTACCACCAAGCCTGATGACCTGAATTCAATTCCCAGGACCCACATAGTGGAAGACAAAGGCTACTGCAAATGGTCCTCTGACTACATGTATTCATGTGTGTACCCATATACATACATACACATTTAAAAAAATAAAATTTGCCCACATCTTTACTGGCGTCATTCAACTTCATTAATTCATTTTGCAAGTATTTATTGATCGGGGGAAAAAAACAGTGATCAAGACACACCACAAAACTCAAACTCTACATTGCAGAAAAAAAAGCAAGACAAAATACTAAGAAAATAGGAAGTAAGCACAGAGACTTACACCAGCTAGTTAGGTTTCTCTGTAACTACACTGTCTACGGTGATAGGGGGTGAGATGGCCTGCCCTGCAAACCCACCTCTGAAGACGGTGAAGAACGAGCTCAGGGCTTCATATAAGACCCTCTGTCAACAACCATAGTAAAAAACATTCCGTCCTCTCTTGCCGGGGCTATTCCAACAGTTCCTCTTCTCTACCTCTTTTTACATCCTTCAATTTTCTCTGAACAGCAAAGGGACTTTTTTTCTCTAGTACCGAGGAAGAGTCTGGCATGTGTAGGCATGCACTCGACCACTGAGCTGTATCCCCAGCTCTCTTGGCCTGAGACCGCCTCACTAAGGTGCCCCAGCTGAACACGATCTTGTGATCTTCTGGCCTTAGCCGGGAGTGGCTGGGATTACAGGCCTGAGTCATACCTGTTGTCGAGCTACTGCAACTAAAATCAGACAACAAAATAGAGCTCTGCCCTGAAAAGCGCTTCGATTTTACTAAGTGGAAACAACTCAACCATATATCATTAACACACACTTACATCAGAAAACAGTCGTCGAAAGAAAAATCATGAGAGTGACTGGGGAAGGTGCGACCAGGCTGCAGTATTTAATCGCTCACCAGACCGGTTCAAGCCAATTCTCCAGTCTGATGTTACCTTACCCTCTCCCCGGATTCCCATCTTTTGCTTTCAATACTCTCCCTCTTCACTTGCTTTCTTTACGGCTATATTCTAGTCTTTTTTTTTTTTTTTCAGTTTTGTGTGGGCGTGTATTTATTTCGGCGCGTACATGACTGGGCCCGAAGTGAAATCAGAAAACAAACTTTAGAATTCTTTTTTTCTCCTAGTGGGTCCCAGGATCGAACTTGGGTTGTTGAGACTCGTCGGCCTACGCGTCTATCTTACTTTCAAAGCGCGTGCCCCTCGCGTTTAAGCACTGGTCACATTTCACATTTACTGCTTGTCATCTCATATGCGCTCCTCGAGGATGAGGTGAGAGCCGCCGCGCTCACCATGAACTTGGCACCTACAAGGAAGCTCTTGGGACAAGCGTCCTCCCGGCCCGGAAGAGCAGTGTGGCGCACAGGAAACCGGAAGTCCCTGCCTACACTGGGGGAGGGGCGTGGCTTTCCGGCGAGCGCGGCTCTCCGCTTGGCTGGAGCGCGCGTGCTCGGTGTCGACGTTCTGGTCTGGAACATGGCGGCGCGGTCGCTGTGGGCGGTGCAGCGGCTGCAGCGCCTCCTGGCCTCGGGGCTTATGTCAGAGAGCAGGTAAGCGGGGCGGCGGGGCCGGGCAGGCCGTGGCGTGAGCGCGGCGATGGGCAGCTGTGGGAGGGAAGGCGAGGGCTAACTCGGCGCCAGCGAGGACCGGCCGCAGGCCCCGTGACCCGGCGTCCACGCCGCGTCTCCTGTAAGGGAGGCTGAGGCCCATCGGCGCGCTTTTCCCGGTCAGGGAAGATAAGTGGATCCGAGGCCACGTCCTAGGAGATAGAAGCCAAGCAGGACTGAATCGGAAACGTAACTCGTCCCTAGCCCCTGCGCGCCTGTGTCTTCCAAGGATGTCGTGGGGGTTCTTAGCCAGACTCCATGTGGTCCAGTCACTCCAGCTCTCAGGAGCATCGTTTGACTTGTGTGTAAAAGGAGAGCCATGGACCGTTCCCCAAACGCCCCTTCCACCAGTGAAATTCGTGCCGTCAGTGGCCTGCAGAACTATGGGTAGTCGCTTTTTTATTATTTTGTGTTTAATAACTTGAGGAATCTAGAATTTAGGAAAATTTACCAACTTTTCCAAACAAATCTTAAGGAAGTTACCCCGCCTAGAAACCAGCCGCGGTTCTCGAGCAGGTGCTTTTATATTAGTGAACACGGCTCATTATTCTCAGGGGATACTCCTGAGAAAGAATTTTTTTAAAAGGCTGTCTATAAGTTCGAGAATTCTGACTTGTCAGTTAGCTGCGGGGAAATCCAGGAAATTTGCGTGACCATTTGTCATTCCTTTTCCGGTCTTGATGCACCTGATCTAATACACCCGCCCTACCAGAGCTGTGAGGCCTTGAATTCAGGGCCGGGTGGTTTGTTTTCCTACCTTTGGCAGTTTGTTGGGTGAGGTAAGGAAATAATCAAAGACTAGTTTCTTCTGAAGGAGTAATTGAGCATTGAGCCTCTTCTCTTCAAACTGGTCATTTTGAACAGCTTTCTGTGTATCCGGAAGGGCTGGTCTTTTTGGCTGTGTATAATTTGCCCCAGACATATCTATGATAACTCTATTTTCTGAACCAAATACCTAGTTAGGACCGTGTATCCTAATTGGATACATGGTTTAGTTGGATATCAACACTTAATAAAATTCAGGACCAGCCTGTAAGTCTGGGAAATGCCCTTGATTGTGACACTAAGCCAGCTCTTTGCTCTGCCTAAAGTTCTCTTTTCTTAAAGCAGACTCCTATACCCCCCATCCCCTTAAGCCTTTGTTATCATTTCTGCCACCTCAGTGATCACCGTCCAAGATATGTCTGTGCGTATAAGTAAGAAACTATTTGCTTGCTTTAAAGAGCTCTCGAACCCACAGACTGATTAACCTTGTAAGTTTTTCACTTGGGTCTAGGAGGTATAGTGAAAACTTCCTTAAACTAGAGGTCAGAACTGCCACAGTTGAAGAGCTGCTCTAAACAAGGTCCAAGTCTACATTTCTGTGTACACTGAACTAAATATCAAATATTTTAGTGATACCAAGAGCAAGGGCTCACCTTCCTCTGCCCATAGCAGCCAAGGATGGTTTTGTTTTGTTTTTTATAACAGAAAAGTTTTATTGCAAGGTCAACTGGCAAGGAGGACAGAAGCAGAAAGTTTCCCTCCTTCCCTTGTCAATTGATGGGGAAACTAACAGGCAGAGAGAGGCTGTTTCTCATTTAGATGGTAAGAAGGAGAACAATCTAGGGTTCTTTTCTTTTTTTGGTTTTTCAAGACAGGGTTTCTCTGAAGCTTTGGAGCCAGTCCTGGAACTAGCTCTTGTAGACCAGGCTGGCCTCGAGCTCACAGAGATCTGCCTGCCTCTCTGCCTACCGAGTGCTGGGATTAAAGGCATGTGCCACCACTGCCCGGCTATAATCTAGGGTTCTTTTGTGCCAGTGTAGATGTCATCTTGCCTCTTCACAAGTCATGTGCTTATTAGGGGGAAGTTATGTTTTGTGCTTAGGATTTTGAGCTCGTGATATCAAAATGTCACTGGCAAGCAAACTGGCTTGTGGAACTGTTCACACTTTTGTGGGAAGAAGTTTCAAGACAGGATTTCTCTGTGTCGTCCGTCCTAACTATCCTGGAACTCGCTATGTAGACCAGGCTGGCATTAGACCAGGCTTGCATTGAACTCACAAGAGATCCACCTGCCTCTGCCTCCCAAGTGCTAGGATTAAAGGCATGCACCACTACTGCCCAGCCAGGACTGTCCCTTCTTAAAATGCCTGTTTGAAACTGCCCTTGAATGGATCCTGTAAGCAGTTCCTGAAAAACAATTTCAAATGCTTTGTCAATTAAGGAATGTATGTCCTGTTGTTGGGACCTTAACCATTTTCATTAGCTATGCAAAATTTTAGATTACATAACTAGCTGAACAAGAACTAGTTGACTAAAATAAGGTTCTATTTTAGTGACCTGTTCTGTCCAGAGACAACCAGTCATAATTTCTCTTTCATAGCACAGATTTTCTTCCCTTACAGTGTGTGGCCATAAAGTCTTGGAATTCTAAGTCTGAGTTCCTTTTACTCATTTTCCCCTTCTATAAGATAAAGAGTTAGACCAGAATTGTATAACTTTGTGGCTTCCTGGTGTTAAATATCCTGGCTCAACGGAACACTTGCTCTGCATGTGCCTTTCTTTTGTTTATTGTTTGTTTTGGAGGGAGCACTATTTTTGTTCTTTTGAGACAGACTTTTACTATGCTACCAAATGATTTGCCCATATCAGCCTTCCAGTACCTGAGCTGCAGATAGTCACATGCCACTTTGCCCAGCTTAATTTTTTAGATCTTGACTATGTCATTAAACCTCAAGCATTTCCTCTTAGGGTTTTTCTTCAGTAAAGTAGGGTTTATTGTGAGGAGTGGAGAAAGTCCTCAGTGAGTGAAGTCCTGAGTGAATGCATGTGTCGACATATACAAGCCATGTCAAAACTCCCTCGGACCCGTGGAGGCATGACACAGCCTTCCGTGGGGGACAGAGTGCAGGTGTTAATAGTGTGTGCAGAAAGATTGCTGTAGTATTCTCCCTCCCTGGATGTTTACAACCTGAAGACTGCGCCCCTACAGAGATTACTCCTACTGAGATGAATTTAATTCCCTTGTACACCATAAGCCCTGCCCCCTTGTTTGTCTGTGTGTGATAACCTTGTCTCCTTGTTCAACTTTATGCAATAACTCTGCCTCTCTGTTCGATCTATATTACAAACTATATATAATCAAAGCTTCCAGGGTGCTGGGGTTTCTCCAGACAAGAGCCCTGACTACCTGATCCCAGCTTTCTGTCTTTTCTTCACATTCTCACCACCCCATTCAACTATCCCTGGAGCTCTGCTGGATGCAGCAAGTGGTGCCCAACCAGGGACATGGACAGTGGCTAAGGGAAACTCTTTGGCCAAAGGAGTGAACTCTTCCAAGAGAAGTATGTTTGTGCCAGTAAAAAGGAGGAAAGAGATGAAAAGAAAAATAAAATAAAGGAACAAAGGGAGAGAGGGCAGGCGATTCTAAGTGTCAAGTATAATATGGGACAAGTAGACTCTAAAGATAAGCAATTATATCTCAGTATTTAGAGGTTTTGAGAAATCCTGGAAGCAAGGTAAAAAAAAAAAAATTGCAGTCCCATCAGTGTATATTTAGAAGACAGGCGTCCCTCGGCAGATTCTTTTCACTAGTAGCCTAAATTGATACTGCAAGGCACACGCCTCCCCCCATGGAAATTTCTCTCCTGGATTATTTGGCATCAGAGAAACTGGTATATTGATTAGTGGCCATTTGGCAATGTCAGGTTGGGTATTGACTGCAACCACTGCTTTGGTAGAGAAACAATTACAGGCCAAACACACAGAATGGCCCAATAGTCCTTGAAACACCCCATCTTCGTTACAAAAAAGAAGTAGTGTAAATGGAGGTTGTTGCACGGTTTAAGAGCCATAAAGTCATGCAAGCAGGCAATAGGTCCCTACAGCCAGGACTGCCATCACCTACTGCTACACCATGTTTTCATTTAAACTTAAAAGAACAGCTCCTATGTGGTCAGAATAATACAAGCCTTGGCTACACTGGTCCGAGCCTAGATCAAGAGTTATACCAGAGTTTTTGCTATATTAGTCATATTTAGTCGCACTGAGGTCGCCCTCAGCCATTGGCTGAAGGTAATGCTTGAGTCTCAGGATCCCTGCTCTGCTTCTCTGCTGCTGTGTAGTTTGACTTAATACAAGCTCATTATGGTCTGTAGGTAGTTTTTCATCCTGCCAGCCTACTTCCAAATAACCACACAGAGACTTACCATATAAATGGTCAGCCAAGTCAAGCAGTGGTGGCGCACACCTTTAATCCCAGCACTTGGGAGGCAGAGACAGGCAGATCTCTATGAGTTTGAGTCCAGCCTGGTCTACAGAGGATAGGACGGACTCCAAAGCTACAGAGACCTCTCAAAAAAAAAAAAAAAAACTCTGCCAATAGCTCAAGCTTATTACTAGCTAACTCTTACATTTTAAATAAACCTTTTTTGTTTTGTTTTTGTTTTTCAAGACAGGGTTTCTCTGTAGCTTTGGAGCCTGTCCTAGAACTAGCTCTGTGGACCAGGCTGGTCTCGAATTCACAGATATCCACCTGACTCTGCCTCCTGAGTGATGGGATTAAAAGCATGTGCCACCACCGCCTGGCCCATATTTCTTATCTATGCTCTGCCACATAGAAAATACCTTTTCTCAGTAGGGCAAGTTCATTGTCTCCACGTCTCCTCGAGATTCTCAGATTCCGCCCTTCTTGCTTCCTCACCTGACCTTATCCTATCTAGCTATAGACCAGTCGGCTTCTTTATTAAACCAATCACAATGACATATATTCACAGAGTATAAAGAAATATTCCATAATAGTCATGCCCTTTACCACCAAAATGCTACCTCTTTATGCATTGAATTTGTTTCCTCCCAGGAAGAATGGCTAGGCAGATAGTTAAGCAGTACAACCAATCCTTTTCAGCCTGTCACATGTGAAGTGTTATCCCCAGGGGTTACATCCCAGTGCTCTCTGGCAGATGGATGTTACTCATCTCTCTTCCTTTGGGAAACACAGTGTGTGCGTATTACCAGTGTGTGCAGAAAATGTCTGCGTAGCTTCTCCCCTCTGGATGTTTACAATGTAAAGACTGTTCCTCTACAGAGACTACACCTACTGAGATTAACTAAACCTGTCCCCTTGATCTAACTGTACACCAGAAGCCCCCCCCCCCCCCGCCTTGATGGATCTGTATGTAATAACCCCACCTCCCTAAAGTTTGAACAGTTCTACTGATAAAATGCTGAGCTTCCAGGGTGCTGTGGTTTTTTCCAGTAGTGAGCCTGGACCATGTGACCCCACCGTTCTATCTTCTTCATTCCCTCACTGCCCCAGTGAGGTCCAGTCCTACAGTTAGGCTGGACATGACAGATTATAATAGCATTTGTTTTGTAGAAGCAGTATTTTCATTCTAGTAGAAAAGAAATCCAAACATCCATCAGTTGACAAATGGGTAAAAAGGTGTGGCATCTACACAATGAGCTATTAGCAATAGAAAGTAACCAATTACTGGTAAATGCAGTTGGGGGGGGTGCCTCACCCATCCCCAATGAGAAAAACTTTTTTAGTATACAGCTATAGACTCTAGCTATTAAAGCTCTGATCTGAAATATCATTTCATGTTTTATGTAGGGTTAGACATTATCATAATCTTCAGACCATCTTGGGTCAAAGGAGATTTCCCAGAGCTAAGCAGGTTTTACGGAAGCTGAGATTTGCAAGTTTCTAGTTAAGACATTTTATCTTTAGCTAACATCTGTCTAATCAGATGTCGGTGATGCTCTCTTCTCAGGGGAAAAGAGCAAATGTGACCCTTTTGGGGCTGGGTTGGAGAAGTCAGCAGTTTAGTTTTAGCTCCTGTGTTTCAGGGGAGAGTTCCTTATGTTCTTTTCTTATTCCTCTGTTACCTAATATTTCCTGTTTGTCAGTAAATTCATTCTATCCCTATTCCTTTTATTTAATGAAAAAAAACTTGTTGGTGTTTTTCTCTTATCACAATTACATGAATGAACCTGAAACACATTCTAAGTGAAAAACTGCTTCTAAGTGATCATCTATTATGATTCTGTTGACATTAAGCATCCATAAAAGACTTGTCTATAGAAAACAAAGTATCATCAGGTTTACCTGGGGCAAACAGTGTAGGAGGCAGTGGTAAATGATGTGTGAAATACAAGCCCTTTTATGTGACAAAGATGTTGTGAAATTGTGATTTCATGCACAGACTCTGGGCATGGTAAAAATGTTGACTTGTACACTCTCAGTGGTAAATTGTGTGGCATGACAACTGCATATCATTAAAACTTTAAATGTGTGGGAGTTTGGCCTGCATTATGGCTGCTCCAACTGCGCACCTGCTGCCCACAGAAGGCATTAGATCCCGGAGAACTGGAGTTACAGGTGGTTGTGAGTTGCCACTGCTTAGATGCTTGGAGTTGAATCCAGGTCTTCTGGAAGAGCAATCAGTGCTCTTAACTGCTGAGCTGTTTTTCTCACTTTAATGCTACTTTTAAGAGCACTTTAAAATTTAGTCAATAAAAACGTGAGGTGGATGAAGCAGAAAAAGCTTAGCATCTGTCACCAAGACTGAAGACTATGAAGAGTCAACATGGGGTGCTTTGGGGGCTCTAACTGTTGTGGTTTGCCTTTGTATGGTGGCATTTTTTCATTGTGTGCCACTGCCCTACCCCACCCTCTTAGGGGATGGCTACACCCATTCAGCACTGCCACCCAAAGAACTGCTGGGGAAGACTGCAGTTCTGAGGACCCTCCTGACGTACTCGGTCCCTCCCTTGCTGAGCAAGCTTTAAGGCTAAAAGCTGTTAAACTGGAAAAAGAAGTCCAGGATTTAACAGTGAGTAATAGATTTTATATTACTTATTTGCTGTCTCTTTTCTGATTTAAATGTTCAAGCAAAATTTTTTTTAAATGTTTTTTGTTTTTTTAAATGAATTTTCCTTTAAAATGGTTTTTTACCCCTCTTCCATTACTCTCTTGCTGGGCCTATTTTAAAAAAAAAAGTCTGGTTTTTAAAAGCTACTTGCTAAGGGTGGTGCCTTGTTTTGTTTCCCTCTTGTTTCCCAGCCCTTAGATAACTGATGGTTTGGCAGTTAAAGGTGGTGTGGTGCCTGTCAGGTGATAGAGAATAAATATTTGCTGGGTGTGTGAGGTCTTTGTACTCTGGTAAGCAGAGAACATCTGACCTACTAAACATAGTTGTGATTGAGCACTGTGAGAAGAAATAGCTAACGCAGAATAATTACAAGGCGGAGTAAAGTCCCTCAGGACTGCAGGGTGCTGGGAAGCAGTCTTATGAGAGCAATTAAAGAACCCAGGAACTAAAGAGAAAAGAGGAACAAACAGGATGAGTTAACTGCCTTGAAATAGGTGATAGGTGTTGGTTATTGGTTTTTTTTTTTTTTTTTTTTTTTTGGTTTGGTTGGTTGGTTTTGTTTTGTTTTTAAGATTTATGTTATGTATATGTTATGTTCTGTCTGCCTGTTTGCATACACACCAGAAGGCATCAGATCTCACATTACATATGGTTGTGAGCCACCATGTGGTTGCTGGGATTTAAACTCAGAACCTCTAGAAGAGCAGTCAATGCTCTTACATCTGAGTCATCTTTCCAGTTGCAGTGATAAGTTTTTAAAACTTATTCTTTGTCATGTGAGAGTTCAGGTCCGTGAAAGAAAGGTTGGCAGTGTTGCCTAAATGTGAAATTGTTCGCTCTGGATAATGAAACTGAAAAGTGATGTGTTCAAGCTAGTTGTAATTACTTACAAGCTACTGAAGAGTAAATAGATGACTGCTTTGGAAATTTGAAGAGCAGCCGGTCTCAGACTGGTTTGTTTTTAAACAGCGACTACTGAAGACTAAACCCAGGGCCTTGTGCATGCTGAGAATGTACTCTATCACTGAGCTGTGTCCCTGCCTCTATTACAAGGGCAAGATTTATAAAGTAAAAGCATTATTTACCACTGACTTCTCACCTTTGATTTTGCTTTTGTTATTTAGCTGAGATACCAGAGAGCTGTCGCTGATTGTGAAAACATAAGGAGACGAACCCAGAGATGTGTAGAAGACGCCAAGATATTTGGTGAGAGATGATTCATAGTATAGTAAATTTATTTGAAGGGCTTGTACCTTTGTAAACACTTTTGTAAACTAATTGTAGTAGAAATGCATCTGAGACCCCTAACTAATACATCCCGTACCTCCCACTTTCCCCACAGGCTTTCTCTGCTGTACATGGAAATGGTATCATGTTAACCATTGTATAATAATGCTGGCCTTTATCTTTCTAAGGATGTACAGTTGCTACAGTTCCAACATTCTAGTGTATATACAAATAATATTTTTTAGTCATTGATGAAACAGTGAATTATTGCGACATTCAAGAGGAAAATCCAAAGAGCAGTGCATAACCAGGAATGCTAAAGTTTGCGTGATGTAAGCAGCATTGGTCTGTATGCACAGGGAAAGTCTATACTACTGTGGACAAGAATCCTTTATTGCTGTCAGTGCTTTGCAAGTCGGTTCTTTATAGAATAGCCTGAAAGAAGGTAAAACTTGAAAGTGTGTGTGTGTGTATTCGAGCACTTGTGCACATGTGTGCATGTGTATCCAAGTCTATAACAAAGCTCCACAGATCATAGCCAGCTGCCAGTTAGTAGTTTTGACTTTCATGTTTTTTTTTAAAGTTCATATGAACTTACTTTCTCTTTACTTAATTTTTGACTTTTGCCTCTTGTCCCACAAACCTTAAAATGTTTGCTGTGTGGCCTTTTACAGAAGAAAGTTGTTGGCTGCTGCGCTGTGGGAATGTCTTGTTCCAAGTAGAACAGTTTTAGCAATGGGAGAACTTCTGGTGTTCGACCTGCTTGATGAGTAAAGGTGGATGGACACTGAAGTCAAGCATTGAGTTATCACTAGTTAGACATCTAGGAATGAATTCATGTTAACTAACGGCCAGTTTATTGACTTAAAACAATGGATCTAACCAAGGACACTACAGAAGTCGTTTGCCTATGGAGTTTCCTCCTGGCCACCAGAGATACTTAGGAAACTGAAGGGGTTGAGATGAGCATGGAGGGAGAAAGAAAGTATAATTTGGTTTTGATTTTGGTTTATGTTTTTTGAGTCAAGGTTTCTCTATGTAGCCCTCGCTAACCTGGAACTCTGTATAGATCAGGCTGGCCTCTAACTCACAGAAATTCCTGCCTCTGCCTCCCAAGTGCTAGAATTAAAGGGATGAGCTACCACACCTGGTGGAAAGTATGTTTTTAAACTGCATGTCATAACAACTATCTGACCTCCTTGCAAGCATAGTTTTAACTCAGTAGTTAAATTGGGACTTGGGAGATGTTTCAGTAGATAAAGTAATTATTTTGCAATCATGAAGTTCTGAGTTGGGATACCCAAAATTCATGTGGAAAAAAGGTCAGGTGTGTGACTAATTTCAGTGCTGGGGTGGGAAGGAGACAGGCAACTCACTGGACTCTCCTCAGGTTGGCTGAAATGTCTAGTTCTGTGTCCAATAAGAGTCTTCATCTAAAAAAAAACTAGAGCAAAATATCCATCGTTGACCTATGACCTGGGTGCACGTAGAGGCAAACGGGCATACATCACACACAAAATAATCATAATACAATAATGATAATGGGCTTCTGTTTAGCCAAATCCCCACTACTTCACTCATTTAGAAGCAAAGTTTCCCCCTGGCAGTATGCAGATCAGCACAGAAGCTTGCTGCTTTAAAACTTCTACTGGATGGCTGAGAATGTAGCTCAGTGGCAGAACCATGGGCTTGGGCTTAATCCCCAACACAAAAACCCAGCATCTGCTCTCAGTCAGGGCTTATTTCCTTGCTTGACACTGGCACTTTTTTCTTTTCCTTGTGAGCCCATCTGCATGCCCGTAAGTCAGTGGGCATGTTGCTAGTATACTGCTGTTGGGCTGATGTGCCACTGTTGTCCTCAAGAAACTACTAGTAGAGTCTGGGAAGTTAAAAGTAGAATTCCTTCCTCTCCTTTGGTCTGCCACATCTGGTCAGTTTTCTCAGGTCTACCTTTCGGTGCTTTTATTGCTTACCTGTGACTAGTCTAGGTGGCTGCCCACCTTGGCGTAGCTATAAACATGTCAATAGATAAGTCTACTCTTTACCAGCCCCTGCCGGGCATTATGCCATGGATGTCCAGCGGTGACCATTCCTTATCCCGATCAGAGTGGGAACACTAGCTTTACTTTCAGCTTGGAATAGTTTATTTGCTCTAAAAGGTTTCTGTGGACCTTTCCCAGGTCTCCCTAACAGGCCTTAGAAAGGACACTCACCTCATCTGTAAGTGTGCCTTACCTTTCTATCTAGGCAGCCATGAACAAGTGGCTCTCGCCATCCTTAGCATAGTGTTGGCTTTTCTTATTTTGTGTTCTCCACCCCCACCCTCCCAATGAAATATTCCTAGCTTATCTCTTGAGAGTGGCCTTTGCACAACTAAGATAAGCCTGTTTTTAGTCTATTTTATATAGGTGTATTTAGCCCAAATTGTATCTTTTCCTGGTTTCCCAGTAGACACAGACAGACATAGTTTGCAAAAACTGACTTTGACTTGTCAGTTGAGGTTGAATGGTTGAGCTGATCCCCAAGTCCTGCATAGCAACCTTCCCACTCAGAAGTACTAAGTATAAAGTGAGCTACCTCTTTGCCTACTCCAGGTTCTACCCCTAAGGACAGCGTTGTTCTCAGACTTGGTTCTGTTTTCTGCAGGAATCCAGAGCTTCTGTAAGGACTTGGTGGAGGTGGCAGACATTTTGGAGAAGACTGCCGAGTGCTTTTCAGAAGAAACCAAACCTGAGGACCACAAGCTTACTCTGGAAAAAGTCTTTCAAGGACTGTCCCTTTTAGAAGCAAAGCTGAAGAGCGTGTTTGCCAAGCATGGCCTAGAGAAAATGACACCGATTGGTGACAAATATGACCCTCATGAGCATGAACTCATCTGTCACATGCCAGCAGCTGTAGGGGTACAGCCTGGCACTGTGACATTAGTACGGAAAGATGGCTACAAGCTTCATGGCCGCACCATTAGACTTGCCCAAGTAGAAGTGGCAGTGGAGTCTCAGAGAAGGCTGTGAACAAGCCACCAGGAACTAAAACTCTCGCAGGTTCTGGCACCTGTGTCTCCTTTATTTATTAAGCTGGTTTGTATTATACATGAGGTCCTTCGTGTGCTCCACTTTGGATTTAGTCATATTGGCTTTACCTCTGCAGTATCTTATTGGTTTATGTGGCCTGTTTGGTCTCATCAAAAGTCCTGCCACTGGGCATTTGAACAATGTGACGAGTGTCCTATGGCCTTTTTCAAAATGTTTACAAAAATCATTTAAGTTGGTACTCTGATGACTGAATCCAAAATCCCTTAATTGTGTTTTCAACTAATTTCTGGAATTAGTGCAGCATAGTGTGTCTTATATTTTATGGGAAAGGGAGATGGTAGGGATTGGTGTGACATTTAGGTACTTAGATTGACAAAGCTTTACCCTTGTATAAATTTAGATCATTTGGGTTGACATATAGAGAGATTTTTAAAAGAATTTTTATTTCATTTTTTATTTAGTCATCTTTTTTACTTGTAATCCCTGCTAGGGGTCACACATTATTCCGTAGCCGCCCCTTTCTTGTTCCTTTTGGAAGGGCTAAAGGGTCTGTCGGGCCAGTCTTCCTTTTTTTTGTTTATGAGGTGTGCTCTTTTACTAAACTGATCTCAAGTCCATGAACAGGTAAGCTCTTGACAAACAACCCACTCCCAGGAAGACCAAAAGCCTCCATAAATCTCAAGTTGGAGAGTCCAGCATGGGGGACCAAGCATAGTAGCTGACTGTTCAAAATTAAAAACAAAGTATTAGGGTGGATAATTTTTTGAAATACACAAAAGTAATGCTGCTGTCTCATCTCACTTGCATGCACTCGGATGACCTGGGCATCCTCCTTTCTAAATTAGGGTGGGGTGCTTCTTTGGGGAGGACAAGGGACTTCCTGTAGCAACAACAAAATGCAAAATCTTCAACCACATTGCAAAACTTTGGGGATGCGTATCCCAAATCAGCTGCTGTCACCTTCACCATTCCAGTTTTTAAATCCTGAATCAAAAGCACCAATATATATATTTATAATTGAGAAAAAGAACAAAGTTGTCTCAGGGTTTTTTTTTTCCATGCACATTTTGTCAAGAAAAGATGTGAACACAACTCCGTCATTGTCCACCTAGAATCATTTGCAGTGCATGAAGGAAGGACCGTTGTATTCCTCCTTGCTGAACCAGGAGGCCATAGTGGAACTGCCTATCCACATGGAGTACTTGCATTTGGGGAGAATGGTGTTGATCTTCACTGTACTAGGAGCCAGATCAGTGATCTGTATGCTGGTGTAATTGGTGCCTGGGTACATGGTGGTACCTACAGACAGCACTGCGTTAGCATAGACGTCTTTGCTGATATTGACACCACACTTGATGACAGAATTGAAGATAAGTTCATGGGCACCATAATAGTCCACACCCAGAAAGGAAGGCTAGAAGAGCGCCTGGGGGCAGCAGAATTGGTCCTTGCTCATAGTGATGACCTGGCTGTCGGACATAACTCTTCTCCAGGATAAAGGATGCAGCAGCAGGCATGCCTTACTGGAAGTCCAGGGGGAAATGGCACAATTTCTTGATATTAGATCCATTTCCTGCTTCGCTATGACGAAGTTGTAGCCATGTTTATTCTGGAACTTCATGGGTAGGTCCTGTAGATGGGCACTGATAGGGGTGTGGGGGTGCGTTTGTGTGGAGTCCATCATGAAGAGTAGTTCCTGTAGATGAGCACTGTGTGTGCGCGCGCGCGCACGCGTGTCTGTCTCTGGAGTTCATCATGAGGCAGGTGATGCCAACAGAGTTGTACAGACAGCACAGCCTTGGTGGCTGTGTGGATGAGTAGAGTGTTGATGATCTTGAGCATGATCTGGGTCTTTTCATAACTGGTGTGGCGTTAAGGGAACCTTGGTAAGCAGCTAGTGCTCTTTCAGGGCCACACGTGTTCATTGTAAAAGGTGTAGTATCTCTGTTATCCAAGTTGGTGACAGTACCACTCTCCATGAATACCTCAGCATCAGGATGCTTTTGGTCTGGGCCTAATTGCCCATATAGGAGTCCTACTGGCCCATGTCCACCATCACATCCCCAGTTTGGTGGATAAAACACCATAGAAGCAAGAGAGACTTGGACACATCCCCGCCTATGCAGCCAGCTTTGTACATGCTGGGACCGGTGTAGCAGTATCTGCTTCCATGGCAGATGGTAGCAGGTCGAGACTCAGCAGCAGAGAGACTTGTGTGTGTGTCAGGTGAGTATGGGTTCTGCAGATCCTCTTCCCTCATAAGCAGTTATTTTCAGACCCTTGGGTGTGAAATACCCGTGACAATACCAGCGGCAAAAGACCCAAACACAATTGTATGAGTAATTACCTACAAATGGCTGCTTCCACCAACCCTTACTCCTGCCCTTTGTCAGATTTGCCCTGGGATCTTATATTAGATTGTATGGGGAGGTAATGGACAAAATGCTTTACTCCCATGAATTTCTCATCTAATAATGCTGAGGTATGCCTTTTTTCCTTTGTGGTTGAAACTGACAAATTACTACTTCTCACATCAACAAACTTTAATTTGTGTTTTTAGCACTGGGGATTGAAGGCAAGGTCTCCAGAATGCTAGGTAAGCACTCTGCGACTGAGCTCTGCTCCTAGCCCTGACAAGCTTTGTTTCCTGTTATTAAATCCATCTTAAGCCATATTTGTTTGAACGTCTGTCTCCTCATTTATATATTAACCTTGTAAATTTGTGAACCTGTATATTTTTTACATCTTAACTGATGCTGTATAAAAGATTTTACTTTTACTAAGTTAGCCAAAGGAGCACTAAGGTTCTCTTAACATAACCCTGCCAGGCAGGCGGGGACAGCCTTGGTTAACAACTGCCTGGGAAAAGCAGTGCTGGCCTGTCTTGGGATAGCCTTGACAATATTTTACATTGTAAATTTCCCCATTTGTCCAAACAGTCAAACCTTGTCATTCCTGGCTCTGTGAAATGTGGTTAATGACTCGAAGTATACCTCTGGAGCCAGGAAACTATAGGCTCCAGGGATTTCTGTTCAGGGCTGGCTCCCTTTGGTGCATTAGCCAGGGGCAGTCGCCTACTGGCTTGCAAGTTTCTCTTTTACTCATCTAGTGAAAGGCCTTTCAATTCTGTAACATAGCGTTACCCTTCCTGCTGCTTCCGAAGCTCAAAAATCCAGTCGGTTTTAGGACAGACTTGAGACAGCCCTCCTAGATTCTTTGGACTGCCAATTAAACTGGCACAAACTGGGTGAATGAGAGGAAAGCAAACTCCATTGTCTACGTGAACACAAGAGTCGTGCAAAATCTGAGAGTCGGCCTCAGAAAACTGGTGCTTTGATCACATACTGACCTACAGAAGAGGCCTGGAAGACAAAATTATGATGAGAATGGGTGGTCTCAGACGTCTGGAGAAGCCCTTTGATACATAAAACTGCCAATGTGCATTTTCTTTCAACTACTGCATTAAAAAAGGAAAGTCAGTCTCAGCTACTCCTGTGACTGCAGTTTCCCAAAATAACAACCAGCACAATATATAGCAAAGACTATTTTGGAGCGGCATATTCTAATCTCGGACTTCCAGTCATATTTTCAGGTGGTAAGTTAGCTCTCAAGTATGAAGTCATCCTCCATTGACCTCCGTCACATCTTAACACCTGGACAAAGATAAGACTTGGAGATGGTGTAAAGTGTACTGGGAGCAGTAAATAGTACTTTTTAAAATTGTTTCTTTTTTATCTTTTACACAGTAGTATTTTGCCTGCACATGTATCTGTGTGAAGGTGTTGGAACTCTTGGAGCTCAAGTTTAAGACAGTTGTGAGCTGCCATGTGGGTGCTAAGAATTGAATCCAGGTCCTCTGGAAGAGCAGCCAGTGCTCTTCACCGCTGAGCCATCTCTCCAGCCCCCAAATTAAAAAAAAAAAAAAAATATGACCATATTTTATGTGTATGTTTTGTCTCCATGTATCTCTGCGCCATGTGCTTGTGGAGGCCAGAAGAGTGTGTGAGATCCCCTGGAACTGGAGTTAGAAATGGTTTGTACACCATGTGTAGGTATACTTAAAAAGTATTATTTATTGTAGACTGAGACATGACTCAGTGATTAAGGGCATTCCGACTGCTCTTCCAGAGAACCCAGGTTCTATTTCCAGGACTCTGCAGTCAAAAGATTATCTTGGCAAGGCATTTTACCATTTTACTAATTGCCTGTTTAAGGAACAGTGAAATTCTACAATATGAATTTGCCTTCATTCCTACAAGATTGACAAATGGAAACAGTGAGAAAATGGGCCGTGTATATTTTACAGTTACTTGTCCTTGCAAGTGAACTAGAGCAGACTTGTTTTAGGAGTTCTGTTATTTAGAGTGTTCTGATCTCTCCACACATTTTTGCAAGTAGATCAACGTTAGATTCTTTATTCTGTTTTGCAGACTTAAATCATGAATTCACAGTGAGAGGAAGCTATAATAAAAGAAGCTCAAAGAAGGAACATGGAAGCCACAACAGTGTAGTAGAACTCAGACTTGGTAGCATAGACTTTGAGGACAGTTCTGGTACCAGTCATTCCATGTTTACAAAATGGTTATAATTCATGACACTGAGGGGGCTGGAGAGATGGCTCAGTGGTTAAGAGCATTGCCTGCTCTTCTAAAGGTCCTGAGTTCAATTCCCAGCAACCACATGGTGGCTCACAACCATCTGTAATGAGGTCTGGTGCCCTCTTCTGGCCTGCAGACATACACACAGACAGAATATTGTATACATAACAAATATTTTTAAAAAATTCATGGCACTGAGGATTACATGAAACTCCAGTAAATTCTCCTGTTTTGTTACTTAAATTATCACGGTTTTCTTGCATTTTTATGATTACCTAAAGTCTAGGGGAAAGGGAAGACTGGCTAAATGATGGTATTAAAAATAAATTGTAAGCTAACCTGCTGTGACCTATGTGGCTTGTGGGTCCTGGAACCCTGGCTAGAGTTGGTGAGTGAATAAAGAGCAGACAGATATACAGTCACACACATAGTGAAGCCAGGATCAGGTGGGGTTTCTAATGCCTCTATTACTGGGTGTTCATTAGGTACAACACAGGGGAAGACATTAGCTAGTCTCGAAGGAAGCCTCTGGAGACCAACAATCCCAGCTGTAAACATCCAGGAGGAGGAGGAAGCCTCAGTTGCTAGTCTTTGCACACACTGATTAGTCTTCCATAGACACTCAGACTCCAGAGAAAAGCTTTGCCAATTTTCCATGGGCCAATTAAGACCTTGTAGTCCTCAGCAGGCCGTACCCATATCAAAATACATACTTCGCTCCCTCAGGCTTCCCCACCATTACGCAGTCTTAGGGTTCCTGTTAGTATGATGAAATACCACAACCAAAAGTAAAACGAAGAGGAAATGGCTTGTTTTGCTTACACTTGTATATCACCATTCATCATCAAAGGAAGTCAGGGCAGGAACCTGGGGGCAGGAACTGTTGCTGAAGCCATGGAGTTATTTACTGGCTTAGTCTGCTTTCTTGTAGAACCCAGGGTGACCACCCAGAATTGACTGAGCCCTTTCCCATCAGCCACTAATTTAAAAAAAAAAAAAAAATGCCCTCCAGGCCTGCCTAAGGCTGAATTTTATGGAGGCTTCAAGGTCCCCTCCCCTCAGAAGACACTAGCTCTTGGTCAAGTTGAC
This sequence comes from Alexandromys fortis, assembly GCF_014885135.2. Lineage (NCBI taxonomy): Eukaryota > Metazoa > Chordata > Mammalia > Rodentia > Cricetidae > Alexandromys > Alexandromys fortis. The sequence goes on from NW_026067979.1 coordinate 5,961,266, forward strand.
ATGTCTAGCCAGAACACTAACCATAATACAGCTTTCCCTTCCCGTTCTGTTGTTTGGTTGACCTTGTTACAGAAATATGCACTTTTAGACTGAAAGAACAATGAAATTGAGTCCAGACCTTTCATTGTTTTCATCTTGATGGCTTTACCATAAAAGACCTCGGTGTGCTGGGATGGTGACCCATGTCCTTGATCATAACACTTGAGAAGCACAGACAAGAGGATCTCTGTCAATCTGAGGTCAGCCCAGTATACATAATGACACTATCTTAAAACAATGGGGGTTGGAGACATGGCTCAGTGGTTAAGATACTGACTGCTCTTGCAGAGGATTCAGTTTCAATTCTCAGTACACACAAAGTGTCTCATAACCAGCTGTCAGTCCTAAGGGATCTGATGCCCTCTTCTGCCCTCTGAGGATACCAGGCACACAGACATAGATGGATGCAAATAGCCCATACATCAGAGATAAGTGAGTGAAATTTTAAAATTTAATTTTAAAGCACCTTGGCTTGCAGTGGACATGTAAGGAAATAGATCAACTTGTGAAAGACTTGATGTTCTGGTGCTTGGGCTAACAAATCTTTGCCTTTCCTTTGGTAAATTGTTGATTGCTCACACCCATGACAACAGGCTTGATAAATGAGAAAATGCTAAAGGAAAATCAAATAGGGAAAGATAGGATGAAGTATACTTTTAACACAAGAAATGCCTTTACAGCAGCTGAATTAAAATAACTGCAGTTCAGGTGTGGACGGTTTGGTTTGGTTTTTATAGGGCTAGGGACAGCATATAGGGCTTCCCACCCACCTTCCTGTGCTCGGCCATGGAGTGCTCTACCATCAAGTCATAAGCTCGGCCCTAGTCCTGGTGTGCATACGGGCTTTCCACACCCTGCCTTGAGTTAATCTTGTATGTTTCTTCCTGTTTGGTTGGCTTTTCTTCTGTTTGCTTCTATGCCTGCATTGACTACTGAGATTCTGCTTTGCCCTTTGTTGTGTAACAGTTTCCTCAAAGAACTGAAATATTCTGTGGTGGTTTGAATGAAAACGGGCCCCATAGACTCATAGAGAGTGATGCTACTTGAAACGATTTAGGACGGGTGGCCTTGGTGGAGTAGGTATCACCTCGCTGGAGAAAGTGTGTCACTGGGGGTGCACTTTGGGGTTTCAGAAGCCCAAGCCAGTGTCTTTCTTCCTGCTGTCTGTCAATCCAGACGTGGAACTCTCAGCTAACTCTCCAGTGCCCTGTCTACCTATGAGCCACCATGCTTCCTGCCCTGACAATAATGTATAAACCTCTGAAACTATAAGCAGGTCCCCAATTAAATGTTTTCCATTCTAAGTCTCGCTGTGGCTGTGGTGTCTCTCCATAGCAATAAAACATTGGTTTAAGACACATTTTATCCTGATTATTAAGAGAGAAAGTAGATAACTCAAGATAGCTACAGGAAGTCCCTGAAACTACCAGATTCACTAGGTCTCTCCCTCTCCAAGAGTATGTGAACAGTAAAGACTTTTGAGAGTTACTCTCAGACAAGCCATTACAAAGAGGATTCTCAGATAAGCCTCACCTCCTGGAAGAAACAGAGACCAGGAGAACTTCCTTGGACAAAGACCAGGTAAGCCACCAGGAAAGGACAACCTCCAACTTGAGCTGCCTGCAGGCTCTGTGGTGTTCCAGGTTCCAGGCTTTGATGAACTATCTATCATCCGTACTATGGTGGACTTTGGTGATGGAGCTCTCTTTGAATCACTTCTGCTCCTACAAGTAACCCCTCATATTTCTGTAGGTAACCCCAATAAAACTTCTGGTTCACCAAGTCATATTTTGATGATACTCATATTTTGATCCATTGTCTGGGGTAATAGGTTGTGTGTGGTGTGTGTGTTGCACCTCCCCTGGAAAGTTTGTCCCACTTTCACTCCTGGCAGTCTTTGTGATGGGGGAAGGGGCTCAGATGGCAGGAGTGCTTTCTCTGCAAGCATGAGGACCTGAGTTCAAGTCCCCAGCACCCATGTAAAAAGCCAGGCAAAAATGTATGTACCTAGAACCCCAGCCCAGGATGGTAGAGACAGGCATGTCCCAGGTTGATGGTTGGTTGCCTGACCCAAATGAGCTTTGGGCTCAGTGAAAGACCCTACATAGAGGAAGACACCTATTATTCTCTGGTTTCCACATACACGCATGTGTTACACATACCTACACACACCGTGTACCATACACAATTCACAAAACTACTGCATTTGTCCTTGATCCAACCTTCATCTTCTGGATGTTCTATCAACTTCTAACTAACTACCTGCCTCAGCCTCTCAGTTGACTTTCATGAACCAGCTTCCTCGCCAAATGGCCATCTTTAAAGTTAAGCTTTCCTGGGATTTAGCCTTGCATCTTCATCCTTCCAGGTCTATCTGCATACTGTAGTTTTATTTTTGATTCCATATGCCATCGTTTCCTGTATTCCCAGAGTGTCAATAAGTATATTCTTATTCCCATCCTACCTAGCCTTGGCCCATGTTCTCAAGTTCATTGCCATGGTTTTTAAATGATCCCGGTGGGGCTGGAGATTGTTCCGAGGTTAAGAGCACTTGCAGCCTTTCCAGAGGACCAAGGTTCTGTTGCCATCACCCATACCAGGTAGTTTGAGACTGCCTGTAACTCCAATTTAGGAAATCCAATGCCTTCCCCTGACTTCCAAGGGCAGTGCACACACATGATGCACATATACTCAGGCACACACATACACGTTAACAAATCTTTAAAGTGACCCCAGTGGGTTTTTTTTAGATACATGGAGAGTTCCTGAATTAATTTTTTAGTCTCATTGCTCTGCCTGCAATTGTTTGATCCGTATGATATGGTGACGTCACACTTTGGGTTTCTGGACTAACCCTTAAAAATAACTGGGTCAGTACCATCTTGTCCTCCAGTGGGCCATCATGCAAATGGGACTACCCTGTGCATTTGTGGACAAATCAAAAGAGTATGACTTTGGTTTTGGAGTGGTTCATTAGATAGCAGCGGATAAATGATATGGTTACCTCACCTCAGTCCCGGGCTCAGCTAATTATTTTGCACCTCTGTACCCCTAATTGTAATGGTTTTGTTTGTGTGCTTGCTTGCTTTTCCTCTTACCAGCAATTCTGAACCTGACGATCTCATGCATGATCAATAGGCTGGCAGAGTTATAAGAACTAGTGGGGAGGCCGGGCAGTGGTGGCGCACACTAATCCCAGCACACGGGAGGCAGAGGAGGCAGATCTCAGTGAGTCTGAGGCTAGCCTGGTCTACAAAGTTGAGTTCCAGGACACCCAGGACTGTTACACCAAGAAACTCTGTCTCAAAAAAACATTATAATAATAATTAATTAATAATAAAATTAGTGGAAAAAGCACAGTTCTAGATTCAACAATCACAAAAAATTCCAGGGTTACAAAGTTGGAGAGCCAAGATGAATTTTAAAGTAAATATGATTTAAAACAACAACACTGTAAGTGGTCAGCCCATAAGAATACCTGACACAAAATGATGATAAGTAAATGCCTATTTAAAATAAGGAAGAGAAGTTGAAGATATGGTCCAGTAGTTAAGAACAATTGTTGCTCTTGCACATCAGGGACCCTGGTTCAGTTCCCGGTGTCCACACATGGGTGTGAACCAGGCTCCAGGGGATCCAATGCCCACTTCTGCCCTTGGAGGACAGCAGACTGCACACAGCGCATATACAGCCGTGCAGGCAAACTCATCCGTTTTTTGATAAGAAGCACGGTGCCTCAGACCTGTAATCCTAGCAACAGAGAGCCTGGTAACCAGCCTGGATTACCAAGAGAGACCCTGTCTCCAGAAATATGGGCAAGCCTATAATTCTAGCATTTGAGAGGTGGAGGCAGGAGATCAAGAATTCAAAATTGTCTTCCACTATCCTCCAAGCCAGCCAAAACTACATGAGACCTAGTATCTAAATAAGTAAACAAATGCCTAAATAAAAATAAAGGAAGAGAGAGACGGTAGAAGGCAGGGGGAAGATGTAGAAACTGGAAGCAAAAACGAAGGCTCCAACGCAGAAGTGCTTGTTTCTCGGCACTTGCACGAAGAAGCTCATCTAATCATGCAGGTCGCCAGCTTGGTCAGCAATTCACAGCTCTTGAGGGACTAACAAGCCCCTCAAAGGGATTTTCCCCTCCATTATCTCACGTGATCATCACAACCAAGAAAGGCAGAGCCTAGATTATTGTGCCCCCTGGAAACAGACAGCAAGAAGACATATCACGAAGCTAGTAAGCGTGATTCAACTCCCTTCTGTGCATCTCCCAGCAACTGGGCCCTGGTCCTGATGTTGTGCTCCAAAGACATGCACACCTGCGCCTGAGCAGAATGAGCCAGCCAATGAAGAACCCGCATCCAAGGAGGAGGGACGGGGCGCTGCCAATGACTGAGCTCTCCCTGAGACAGCTGTAGCTAATGGAGACCTAGTACTGCAGAGGGACGGTTGCTCGACCAATGAAAGGCTGGGACCAACCAGGCTGCAAGGCCAGCCGGCCAGTGGGGCGCCAGGGCGGGGCGCGCAGTCGAGCGCCAACCGCAAGCGGGGATCCGCAGCGTGCAGCCCGGTCACCACCCGCCATGGCCCGCTCTGTCCCGCTGCTCGCCATGCTGGCCACGCTTCTCACCACCGCTGCTGCAGGCGGAGACGCCCCGCCCGGAAAAATCGGTGCGGGAAGGATGTGGTGGAGTGCTCACTGAGGAGGACGGGCGGGAAGAGGGTTTGCAGCTGACCTGGGGCAGGGGAGGGCTGCTCCCAAGAGGAGCTGGGTGCAAGATTGGCTAGGGGCTGGTGGGCGCGGAAGAAGCGTGCACAGGGGAGGTGCTGATGGGGAGGGTGGTGTAGGCACGAGGAGGGGGCCGCCTGGGAAGGAAAAGGCCTGAGCAGGAATAGCCACTGACAGCTGTCCGCAAGGCGCACGGTCACGGAATATTTACTTCTTGAGAAGCTCTCGGGTGACAGGAGCTGGGCGGTGGCCTTTGCAGGGGTCGGCTGAGCGCGCTGTGTGTTACAGCACGCTATGGCTGTGGTTCCTTCAGGACGCCAGGCCCTTGCTGAGGATGAGAAAGTTCTGTGTCTGGAGGGCGTTTGGCAGGTTCTGCGGGCTCTAAGAAGGCTTCCTAGAAGTAACATCTAACGAGAACTTCCGGTCTATAGAAGGTAGTTCCTTCCACGGGATAGAACAATAAATAGATTGCTGGGGGTGGATTTGCTGAGTCGGATGAGTGTGGGACTTTTTCCCCCCTCAGACTTGCTTAGACAAGCAGTCTACTGCACAGCCCCACAGCCCAGTATGGAGAACTCAATGGCTGTCATTTTTTTTAATTAATTATTATTTGTGTGGTTTCCCCAACATTTTATTCCGAAGTTCTTCAGACATACAGCAAAGTTGAAAGAATTTACAATCTTATCCATGTGCCCACCACATTCTGCTCTTTGCACTGTTCATATTTTGTTGCATTTCCAAATAAATTGCAGGCACCGGGACGGGACACCTCACTTAATACACCATGTGTAGTCATTGTCACTGGTTTGTTTACAACTTTTTTTCCTGCCTTTTGTTTTAACCCTGCATGGCTCGAAGTTTCTCAAATCTCTTTGCACATGGATTCCCACAACCAGAAATGCTCAGTTCCTATTTGTGGGAGGACAGAATAATAATTCCACTAGGCAGCCCCTGTGAACCCCAATTGTCAGGAGTGCCTTGGGACAGCTGAGATTTGCCAGGGCCGGTACAGTGCTAAAACTTGACTGTGTGAGAAAGCTGCAACAGGCCACAGAGGGTTAAGGCTGGCCAGAGCACACTGGAAATATTGATTTGTGACTAAGAGTCTGCACAAGAGAGAATCTCGGGGGCTGCGGTATTAAGAGAAGGTCGAATGGAGGTTGACTTCGGAGCAAGCTTGGAAGGATAACGACTTAGGCAGGTTTAGGGACCAGGGATGTGCAGTAGTTTTTCCTGGGGATGGACAGCAAGGGCTCCCTGCAACAGAACCAAATGGTGGTTCCGTAGCTTGCAACCTGCCTCCTTCCAGCTTGTCCCTAGACAAACCTCACCATCTTCCCAATCGATGACAAGCTGCCCTTTAACTTCCTGAACACCTTCAACCCCCTTGGTGGTTTGGACTATACCTAGAGAGGAGGACAGGGTGCCTCCCATTAAAGGTCACAGTCCTTGAGCTCCAGTAGGATTCTGTCTCCATGCTCCTGAGTGGCCCTAGAACCCTTTAGAGTCCTCCTCGGTGCCCTTCTTTCTCCTCTTGCTGACATGCAGATTTTCTCTAGGGTCCTGCTCAGATGCTTTCTCTGTGCAAAGCCTGTATCTGTTGCTGCTCTCTCAGGATCCCTCAAAGCCCGTTGTCCTACTTGGTTATGGATCGTTTTAGCTGATTGTGCACGAGTCTCTGCCCATTGGCTGCTTAGGTTCCTGGAAACCCAAACCCCTCTTGGTTCATCTCTGAGCCTTGGCACATCTTATAGGACAAAGAACAGTGTCTGTTAGGTATGTTCCATAAACCTGCTCACAGTGATAGGACATCTTACTTATAACCGGTGGCACTTCCAGCTCTTGACATGTCTGTCTCTTTGGAGAAAATAAGTAATTTGGGAGTCTCTCCAGAGGAAGAGGAGGGAAAGAGAGCAGAGTGGTTAGGAAGAAAATGAGGGTATTCCTGGATGTGACTCTTAAGTACTGAGAAAAAGGAGTTGGTTAGTTCACCGTGCAATAGATGTTTCTGGACTTTGTTATCGGCCAGGGTCTGGGAACAGCATAATCCTGCTTCCTCTGTGTCCTCAAGTCATTTGAATGTGGTGTGGCAAAGGCAGGGGGAGCTGCTGGAACAGGCATGGGCGACACCGGCCTCTCCTTAGAAGGTGGCAAACTGGGCTAACCGTAGCTCCTAGGGACTGGGGAAGTCTTTATCTTCTCACCTGGCTGGAGGGGAATACCAAACTGTCAGTGGGAGGGAAGCCGTGTTTCAGATGTTGGGCAGATGGAACTGCAGGCAAGGCAGTAGCCCAGCCCAAGGGTTTCATAACTAGTTTATTCTCCCTCGGGGCTGTTTGTTGACCACTGTCTGTCTAGACAGTGGTTCCCAGCAGCATCAGGTGGTAGGTTGGACTTTGACCAAAAGAGCCAACAAGTAAATATTTTGGGTGTTCCAGGTCATTTCACAGTATTTTCCCACTGACCGTAAGTGAAAGAAAGGGTGTGGCTCTGTCGGCAGCTGTCATCAGCACCAGGTGGCTGAAAGGGAGAATCACCTGAGCCAGGAGTTCAAGGCTAGCCTAAGCAGCTGGGTGAGATACTATCTCAAAAGACAAAAGAAAGCCTGTTGGGCAAGGTGGTTCATTGTAGAGGTAGAGGCAGGCAGATCTCTGAGTTCAAGGCCAGCCTGGTCCACATAGGAAGGCCTTGGAGAGAAAGAAAGAAAGAAAGAAAGAAAGAAAGAAAGAAAGAAAGAAAGAAAGAAAGAAAGACTAATCCCAGCACTTGGGAGGCAGAGGCAGGCGGATCTCTGTGAGTTCGAGACCAGCCTGGTCTAACAGAGCTAGTTCCAGGACAGGCTCCAAAGCCACAGAAAAACCCTGTCTCAAAAAAACAAAAAACAAAAAAAAAAGAAAGAAAAAAAAAAGAGAAAGAAGGACTTGTGCCTATAACATTTCTTTTTTTGTTGTTGTTTTTGGGGAGGTTCTTTGTTTGTTTTGTTTGTTTGTTTTTCGAGACAGGGTTTCTTTGTAGCTTTGGAGCCTGTCCTGGAACTAGCTCTTACAGACCATGCTGGCCTCAAACACACAGAGAGATCTGCCTGCCTCTTCCTCCCGAGTGTTGGGTTTAAAGGTGTGCGATTTTGGCCTGTGGGCTGTAGTTTGTTGATCCTGACTTAAGGAATGTTTTTCAGCCCACTAACAGAAGTGCTTGGTCAGTAACTGTTTTCACCAGTTCATCCTGAAATAAGAAAAGTGGAGGGCATGGGGGAATTTTATAAGAATCTAAATTTATTCTCTATTTTCTTTAACATTCATTGATGTATAGAGAGGGGCAGCGTGCATGCCATGACTCGTGGAGATGTGGGGACAACGTCCAGGAATCAGTTCTTTCGTGTTCCAGGGATCAAATTCGGGTCAACAGGCTGGCAGCAAACCTTTACATGGAGCCATCTGATTGGCCCAATTTATATTCCTTTCTATTCCCCCACCCCTTCTCTCTCTTTAGTTTGGTTTTTTTTTTTTTTTTTTTTTTTTTTTTTTTTTTTTTTTTTTTTTTTTTTTTTTTTTTTTTTTGAGACAGGGTCTCTTTGTATCCCTGACTGTCCCGGAACTCTCTCTGTAGACCAAACTGGCCTAGAACTCAGAGATCTGCTCGACTCTGCCTCCTGAGAGCTGGGATTAAAGGTGTGCACCACCACTGCCCTGCTCAATTTATTCTAAGAGCATTCTCTAAATTTTGAGATTCCTTCCTTCTCTCTTGCCGATAGGGTCTTCCTCCCGAGGAAGGCAGTAGGTGCGGTCGGAGGGGCCAGCCTTTGATTGTTAGGTTTAGAGCGTCTGAAAGCTCGGGCTGTGGATTCCCCTTTTGACATTCCATAAGCCTGCTGCATGCATGTGCCAGGAGCCTCCGCTGTGTACAGGGTAGTGCCTTACTAACCAGCCTCTCTCCCGTTGTGCCGTCTCTCCCTCCCTGCCTTGTTCGGGCTTGCCGACACAGCTGTTATTGGAGCTGGGATTGGGGGCTCTGCCGTGGCCCATTTCCTTCAGCAACACTTTGGACCCCGAGTACAAATTGTCGTCTATGAGAAAGGGGCTGTGGGTGGCCGCCTGGCCACCATCTCCGTCAACAAGCAGAACTACGAGAGCGGAGCAGCCTCCTTCCACTCGCTGAGCCTCCACATGCAGGATTTCATCAAGCTGTTGGGTGAGTGTCTAGCATTGGGGTCTAGTGCCCACTGCCCCAGGCCCTTCCCATGGGTGAGTGTCCAGCATTGGGTCTAGTGCCCGCTGCCCCAGGCCCTTCCCATGGGTGAGTGTCCAGCATTGGGTCTAGTGCCCGCTGCCCCAGGCCCTTCCCATGGGTGAGTGTCCAGCATTGGGTCTAGTGCCCACTGCCCCAGGCCCTTCCCATGGGTGAGTGTCCAGCATTGGGTCTAGTGCCCGCTGCCCCAGGCCCTTGCGGTCAGATCGTCCTTTAGCTCCATCTCCTCATTTTACAGATGGAGCAGCTGAGACCAGAGAGGGGAAAGAGCTTGCCTGAGGTACACAGTGAGTTAGTTGCAGAGCCGGGATTAGAACTCAGGTTTGACTCCCAGGCCAGTCTCTTCCTTTCAGTGTACTGCCTCTTATGCAGTCATATCAGCATCTATATCCTACATCCTTTATCTACATTGCCCACCAGACACTTGGTACTCTAGCAGGTGATATGTGGACATGACCTCACACCCAGCCAGCCTTTAGGATGAGTGACAGATCTCCCTCTAGAGACTGGAACTCAAATCCTTAATACCCTTCAGCTGAGATGCTGAAGTGATCAAGTTGGGGTTCAAAGTCAGCATCCTCTAAACTCCGAGTACGTATGCTGTCTGCTGAAGAAGTTCCACTTCTCGGAATTGGTCCTGCAGGATCACGTCTTGTAGTTAGGCAAAGTGTGCACGTGCGGGCTCATTTGCTACAGCAGGGTTTGCCAGAGCGGGATCTTGAGATGCCCTCCCCGCCCACCCTCTCTGTGCTTGGGGTGAAACGCAAAGGCATGTAAGTATACAGGAGACTGTTAGGGATGCAGGATGTTGTATGTGTTATGTCGGGGTGGAAGAGACCAAATCATGGCCACATACATGTTCATGAGTGGAGTGTTCTTTGAATTGTAGAATGCTGAGAAGCCAGAAGGAGCTAGTGTGAGTTCAGGGATCCATAACAAAGCCAGCCCTGCCCTGTGAGCCTTTAGACATTCTAGCATGGTAGCATTTCCCTCACTCTTGGCTGAGCGGGTCCCTGCTGAAGAAAGTACAAAATGGGACATAGTTCTCACTTCCTTACTCACTAGGAAGAGCAAATGGTTTTCTCGATGTATTCATTAGCATGCTACCTATAGACAGGAAGCACAAAGGAACAAAAGGTCCAGCCCTTTGCATCAGGAAGGGCCCAATGCAAAAGAGCTCAAGGCACTGTTGGGCCTCCTGAGGGCCATGAAAGGGAGCTGAGGGGCTGCTGGTCTCCGCAGGGCTGAGACAGCGGCGAGAGGTGGTGGGCAGGAGCGCCATCTTCGGCGGGGAGCATTTCGTGCTGGAGGAAACCGACTGGTACCTGCTGAACCTCTTCCGCCTCTGGTGGCACTACGGCATCAGCTTCCTGAGGCTGCAGATGTGGGTGGAGGAAGTCATGGAGAAGTTCATGAGGTAGGGCTGGGCGGAGCTGCAGAGCGATGCCAAGGAGGCCAGGGAAGATCTCAGGAGGGAACTGACGGTTTGGAAATTGTGAGAGAGTGGTAAAGGCCGACGCAAGGACCCTACCCAGCGCAGTGCAGGCTCAGGGCGAGCCCCAGCCTGAGGAGTGTGTGAGACAGGGCCCCCCTGGCTTTGCGACACTAGTCTTCATTCCTTCCTCCCACTAAATTACCGAAGCATGAGTTGCAAACTCAGTCTCTTACAAAGGCTAAAGTCGGGGTGAGCAAGGCCCCTGGGTGGAAGAGAACAGCGGGGTGGGGTAGCCCGAAGAGTAAGACCCTCTGAGGGAGGCAGCCAGCTGCAGCACAGTGACTAGCCACAAGGAAACGTCATGGAATTTTCCAGCTTTTCAGTGTTTATCACCAATTGACTTTGTGAACCCAATGAAACATTGATGCAGGCCAGACGCAGCCTGGGGTCACCTGTGTGCGAGATTTCTACCCCTACTTTGTCCCTCTAGAACGGTAATTCTCAAGCCAGGCGGTCGTGCTGCGCGCCTTTAACCCCAGCACTTGGGAGGCAGAGGCAGGTGAATTTCTGTGAGTTCCAGGCCACCCTGTCTTCCAGCCCCACATCCCTGTCCACCCCCTGGACACTGCTGTCTAGTAGCACAGTTGAAAGTCAAGCCCAGAGAAGGCAGCAGTTCACAGACAAGCTAATCCAGACTATATCAGCAGATAGCGCCCTTCTGTGCTAGCTCTGGGGCTGGAAGGAGTAGTAGAGACTCCATTCAGGGCAAGTGAGAATGCTGCCGGATCCAGTCACAGGCAGGGACGGTAGTGGTCTGAGGCTATTGCCATCAGGCCCAGCTTGGACCTGAAGCCAGGACAGACTAGAAGCTAGTCACCCATGTTCAGAAACATATCAGCACCTTGGGCAGGAAGTGTGGTATAATTGGCTTCTAGCCACACGAGGAAGCCAAGTCCTTTGAAATCTTGGATTATGTGTGTCTCTGCACGGTCCCTGGCTACCAGTGAGGAGGTACAGACAAGTGCACTGTAGCCACAGAGCAGGCCGAAGGGATAAAGGGGTAGACCTCTAGGGAGCCTCTCTGCACAAGACTCCAGTCCCACGTGTCTCCTAGGATCTACAAGTACCAGGCTCATGGCTATGCCTTCTCGGGTGTAGAAGAACTGCTCTACTCCCTGGGGGAGGCCACCTTTGTCAACATGACCCAGCGTTCGGTGGCCGAGTCCCTGCTCCAGGGGGGAGTCACACAGCGCTTTATTGATGACGTGGTCTCTGCTGTCCTGCGGGCCAGCTATGGCCAGTCAGCATCAATGCCTGCCTTTGCTGGTAAGTGCGCAGCCCTCAGCCTGCCTGTCCCCCTTGCCCACATCCTCAGAACAAGCTGGGTCCTATGAAAACCATTTTCTGGCTTATTACCGTTGCCCCATTTTTTTTTTTTTACCTTTTAAAATCACACTATATTTAAGCACATTGCCCGGGGTTCGTGGGAGGAGCCTTGCTTGGCAGGAAGGCCCAAGATCTTTCCTCTCTTCCCTCCCTCTCTTTCCCAGGAGCCATGTCACTAGCTGGGGCTCAGGGCAACCTGTGGTCCGTGGAAGGGGGCAACAAGCTGGTTTGTTCCGGTTTGCTGAAGCTCGCCAAGGCTAGCGTGATCCATGCCACAGTGACCTCTGTGACCCTGCACACTACAGGTGAGTGAACCAAACAGGAGTTATGCCCCTGCCATTCCTAGCCAGCCCTCCTCCTCTTCTGGACCACAACCAGAGTGGTTCCTGCTGGGAAGTATTTTTCAGAAAAATCAGGGAAAGGCCCACCGACCACCAGAGGGCGCTGACGCTCTTCGCGTCGGCACTAGGAAGCTTCCTCCCTGTATCTATTATTCCTTTGATTTCTGATCATTTGAGTGGCATCCTTACCTCAGCCAGTCAGCAACAGAACCAGAGAAGGGCTTAGACCTTCTAACATCCAAACCAGTGCTCACCCAGCAGCGGCATCAATATGGAAAGAAGGGACAGCCGAGCTGCCCCATGATGCCAGACTCTCTCTGCACCCCCAGTGTTGGGTCCCGGATGGAAGGAAGGTCAGTGGGGTAGAAGCGAAGGAATAAGTGGACGTTTATGTTCTCTCTCCTACTAGAAGGGAAAGCCCTGTACCAAGTGGGGTATGAGAGTGACAGGGGCAACAACTCTGAGTTCTACGACATCGTGGTCATTGCCACGCCCCTGCACCTGGACAACAGCAGCAGCAACATCACCTTTGAAGGCTTTACTCCCCCCATCGATGACATTCAGGGCTCTTTCCAGCCCACTGTGGTCTCCCTGGTCCACGGCTACCTCAACTCTTCCTACTTTGGCTTCCCCGACCCTAAGCTTTTCCCCTTCGCCAACATACTCACCACAGATTTCCCCAGCTTCTTCTGCACTCTGGACAACATCTGTCCAGTCAACATCTCAGCCAACTTCCGGCGGAAGCAGCCCCAGGAGGCAGCAGTGTGGCGGGTGCAGTCCCCGAAGCCCCTCTTCCGGACTGAGCTGAAGACCCTCTTCCGTTCCTACTACTCAGTCCAGACAGCGGAGTGGCAGGCCCACCCCCTCTACGGCTCCCGCCGCAGCCTCCCCAAGTTCGTGCTCCATGACCAGCTCTTCTACCTCAATGCTTTGGAGTGGGCGGCCAGCTCTGTGGAGATGATGGCCGTAGCTGCTAAGAATGTGGCCTTACTGGCTTACAACCGCTGGTACCAGGACCTGGACAAGATTGACCAAAAGGACTTAATCCACAAGGTCAAGACTGAACTGTGAGGGTTCCAGAGAGTCCAGGAACTCTGCCCCACACTGAAGATGGAGCCCATCTCAGCAGCACGGGGCTAACCAGGCCACATTCACGGGCTGCTCCGCTCTCTCTGCCACGGTGTATTGAGCAGATGTCCCCTGTGTGGGTCCAGGTGACCTGCTTTCTGCCTAAGGATCCTCTTAGAGGCTACCTTTTTTGTTTTTTAAGGGAGAGGTTAAGAAAAGGGAAGGAAATTCAGGCCAGTGTTTGGGGGGGAGGAGGTTGGGGTGATTTTTTTTGTTTATTTCTTTCTTGGGTTTTCTTTTTTCTTTTTTTTTTTTTTTTTTGTTACTGTTTTTCAAGAAGAAATAAAAATTCAGACTCCAAGCCACTTCTGACTTCATTTTCCCCTTACTAGAAGCCAAGATGTCTGAGAGAAGGACTATATAGCAGAGAACTCAGCTTTCTTTCCTTTCCGTCTTCCATTACCAACCCCCCAAAGGCACAGCCTACAGTAAAACATTTACCATCAGCTACCTAAAGAGAAGGCAAGTCAGAAAATGTCAGCGTTTGGATGGGCTGTTTGGTGTGGGTTCCAGTTCAGAATTTCTTCAAGACCATCGCTGAAACCTCCCAGCAGCACTGCGTATGATTGGCTCGACATTTACCCCGACATTGCCATCAGTAGAGCCCTGGGCTACCTGTCAATCAGGTAGAAAAATGGAAACAGATTGAGCCATAGGAACAACGGAAGCTTTTGACGGCCCCCGGAGGGATTGGCCATTTTCTTTATGTAAGGGTACAGGAGTCATGTGATGAATCTGTCTTGGCCAGGAGGAGAGTCCTTGGATGGTAGAGAGTGGTCCTACCTCACCCCTGAACTCCTCCCCTGAGCAAGGGAAAGGAGGGTGTGGGATGGAGTTCTTCAGAGGTTAATCTGGTGCTTTCTCTGGTTCTAGCTTCATGTAGAGAATTGCGCCTTCCTTTTTCTGTACCTATAAAGATCAGTAGACTGGGGCTGGTGATGTAGTTTAGGAATTGCATTCGTGAGGCTTTGACACCGCCAAACCATTACAGAAACAGATCAAATAGACATCCCAGGGTCACAAGCGTAGCTTGGTTTAGGGCATATATTTGGAATGCATGAAGCCCCAGGTTCAAGTCTCAGCACCACCAAGCTCCCAAATCAGCTTTTGAAGTGAAACTTGTCTTTGTTCCTTTGGACCTGGGCCTTTATGCAGAGGGAGCACACAGGAGTGGAGCGCGCGCGTGCACACACACACACCACTCAGACTTGTTAAACTGTGCTTTAGGGGAGAGGCTTGGATGTACAGAGGAAATATGGCCGCCAGAGGATCGTAGCCCAGAAGCTTGCCCAACAGATAATCCTAAGATTCATCTGGCTCTTTGTTCCTGCAGGGAAGGCAAGAGCTCACAGAGACAGCATAATTTGTCTGAGGTCTCAGCTCAGTTTTCTAGAACATCCCCAGTCTGGAGCTTCGCCTTAACTGAGGTCAGCATAAGAGCAGAAACCCCTCCCGTGCAGTTAGACTCACACCGGAACGAAGGTTCATGGTTTACCGGGCGATGGTGGTGGCAGTGAAGAGATGGTCGTACGTGGTGTCTATTACAGAAGCCGTAAGACTGGCACCCCAGTAAAACAAATTTTGGCTGAAGTAGAAGAACAAATGAAAACTCCCTGAACAGTGAAGGCCTTACTGGGTAAAACAATTTGAGGCCATGTGCAGAGCACAGGGCAATCCCCAGGTCCCTCTCTCACAGACAAAGACTGCAGTGTCAACAGATAGGACATGTGGACTAGCCCTGCGCCAATGCCTGTGGCCAGAGAAGGGCCAAGTGCTGATTGGTTGGGCTTCAGACACTGGACCAGTCATAGGGTGACAGAGTAAACCAATTTGCTTAGACTCACAGATTCGAATAATAACCATCTTGGGAGCAGAGGTCTTATCCAAATGTCATTGCTGTGGAGGTACCTATGTACCCCCCAACCCTCAAGTTCAGTGACGTCAAATCATGTGATGGTGCCTTCCAGAGAATTTTGAAATGCAGGTAGCACAGGCTGTCATCGTATGCCTGGTATTGGGCCAGAGGAGCAAAGACAATACAAAGCTACTCAGCTGACTCCGCCCCCTTGGGTCCCTAAGGAGAGTATGGCTTAGACCCAGGGCAGGTCCTTCCAGGACTTCATGCTAAGGCTAAGCTGGCTGTACTTCAGACCCTAAACAGCTCCAAACCAAATCCACTCTCAATGCCCTGAGGCCCACTTGCCCAAGCCTTCAAGTTCATCTCATGGTCTCATCATTTGCAGGACAGATTCCAAAAAGGGGAACACAGGCCAACTGAAAGCATCCCGGGGCCCACCTTGCCTTCTCAAGCCAGAACAGACATTCCCTGCCCAGGCCCAGAGAGGCCTGTGAGTCTGACCAGCAATGCAGAAGGGCACCACCCTTACTGTCTGTAGTCCACAGTATAATGAGTACTTAAAACCCTGCACACAGGGCTAAGAGCGTCGCTCGCTCATTAGAGCCCTGCCTAGCGTGCTCCAAAGCCCTGAGTCATCACATCACTGCCTGCAATCCCAGCATTCAGTAGTCAGGCAGGAGGATCAGAAGTTCAGGGTCTTCCATGGCTACATAGTAAGTTTGAGGCCAACCTGGGCTACATGAGATTCTGTCTCAGAAAAGAAAAAAAGAAAAGAAACCCACAAAACTCTACACAGATATTCTACTTTGTAGAGCAGATGACCTGAGCCGTCTTTGGGGCCAGGGCGCTAAGGAAGGCCTTGCTCTCACCCACTCATGAAGCAGCACTAAAGGAAGTAAGGAGGCAGACGGTAGGTCCCTGGAAGCCTCTGCATTTTATCTATGTCATGTTCTAGGAAGTGTGTATTTAGCTTTAGACCCAAGTAAGTTTCTAGATTCCTTATAGACTCACTTTTCCCAAGGCCTAAGCTCCCCTGCTCAGGCCCAAGAGGCCAAGTTTCAGGCCAGCCAGAGGGTCAGTGGACTAAGACAAGCTGGCAAGCCTGAAGACAGTTCAGCTCCAGGACCCACAGGGTGGAAGGAAAGAACTGACTCCCAGAAGTTACCCTGTGAGTTTCACAAGCGCATGTGGGATGCGTTTGTACATACGTTCTTTCTCTCTCTCTTGCGCTCTCACTCAAAGAAACAAATAAACAAAAACCCTTTTTATAGGAGAGGCTTTTACACATTGAAGTCCCAGGATTGTAAAGACTAGGCAAGAGCCTGGAGATAGTGAAATCTCATCCGCTCGTTTCAGATAAGGACCCAGCAATAGGGAGTCTTCACCTTGTATAACAAGTGTATACTAAGCATCTCTAAGATTCTAAAGCACCCTCTATAAGGATGGCCCTTTCTCGCCAAGAAGAGGCTTTCCTCCTGCCTACACTACCCATGCTCCCCCAGGACTCCTGCAGTTCACCTTCTCCCACAATGGCTTCCAGTAAAGTCTTGGAGATTGTACCCATCACATGGGTCTATGACCCAGAGAGCATAGGGCTTGGAGGATAGATAGCTAGGTGGTAAAACAACTCCTTAGCATGGACAAAGCCCGACTTCGATACCCGGCCTTTAGGGGCACACATAGATCCAGAGCACATCTGTGGGAGCCTTAAAGACAAGCAACCCCTACAGAAGTGGCTGCTAAAGGGATCGGCATGAGCTGGCACATGGAGTCTATTTTCCATGTGTCTGGAACCAGGCCAGAACTTCCCAGGGTAATTTTAACCAGTATACACTCTACAACAATACCAAAAAAGGTAAGTTACTTTCCAGCCCAGACAGGCACATACCTAACCATTGGCTTTTCATGAATTAGACAGTTAAAGCATTCCACACTGAAGCTGTTGTACGCACACAGGCTCAAGCAGCTGAGCGAAATGTTCCCGCAGTGGGCTATTGACCCTTTGTAGGACGTTAGCTCTAACGTGTTAGTTCATCTCACCCACGGAAAATAACCCAAGCCCCTCAGCTGTCCTGGGGGGAGGCAAGGTATTTTTAGAGCCCAGGACAGCTGATTGGGGATTTGCTGTGGGATTAGAAGGCCCAGGGGGATAAGATTCAATTACAAGGGGAAAGAGCTAGTATCAGGGCAAGACCCAGTATGGGCTTTAGGATAACCCCATACTGCCGGGGTTGGTCAGTAGAATGTTTTGATGTGACCCAGTGGTTCTCCAAGTGCGGTCACAGATGGCAGTATCAGCTCCCCCACAGTAGTAGAGATTAAAAGAGGCCACAGCACTCAAGTGGAAAAATAGCAAACCCCACCTAAGTCAGCACCTCTGAGTACTGAGCCAGAAGTCTGCCTGGACAAGCCTCACGCTGACTGACATTTTGAGGATTGCAGACACTGGTACCTAGTGCTGCAGATAAGTGGCTGGATGAACAATGACCTGTCCAGTTTGCCTTTCAGCTCTTGAGTGTTTAAAAATCAGAGTTCCCCTTCCAGAAAAAAAGAAGAAAAGAGGGGGAGAAGATGCTGATGCTGATTTAGGACCTCTTGGGCCACCAAAGACCCTTAGGGGGAGGTTAGGTCTGTTCTGCAAAGAACCCTGGGGCTAAGGGCAACCCTTCCCATCTGTGGCAAGGGTCATTGCCACAGCATCCAGGAGAGGCTGAGCCCTAGCTTGGTACTGCAGAACCTGGAGCAGCCTTTTAGGACTGTGTGTCTTAGTAACTTGAGTCAGCTGGGTAGCGTATCGGCTTATGACAGCCGTGTTCCAGTTATACAGTTGCTACAGGGAAGAGCGCAGAGGAAGTCTGCCACCATCTCAAGAGATAGAAATGGAAGCAGTATTTGTTTCCTGAGTCTCGTGTATCCGAGGCTATACTCGTAGCCAAGGGTGGCCTTGAATTTCCTGACTTACCCACCTCCAGACTACTGCTATTACAGATGTGCACCACCCTGTTGTTTTATGTAGTGCTAGAGATGGAACTCGGAACGTCATTTGTGCTGGGCAGACTCTTTAACTGAACTACATCCCCAGCCCAGCATTTTCTAATAGCCTGGTTCACTCTTGAGGGCCCAAGTCCTGGGAAATGCTCACTCAAACTGATCTGGAATTTGTTTCCCAGGGATCTCCAACCCGGACACAATTTTAGTTTCCTAGTCACAAGGAGCAAGCCCAATGCCTTCCTTTACAAAAGACAACATTTACTGTTTATCAGCCTTGCAGGAACACAGTGGGTGCGGGGAGGGAGGAGTAGCAGTGGCCACAGGCTTGGTGGCTCAGAAGATGCAGGTGCAACCCACCGCGATGGTCTCCATGACGACGCGGTGACGGCAGGGCCCAGGGCGCGGAGGTGGCGGACAAAGGCGGCGGCGCACTGGCACCTGGCTGAACACTGGCACACTCACCATGCTGCGGTCCTCCTGCATGGTGAAGGGGTTCACGCAGCCCAGACAAAGGCAGCGCGCCTCAGGCAAGTCCGCAGGAATGCGGCTGGGGTCATGGTTGATGCTGCAGGGAGCGAGCCGGTGGGAGAGAGCTGGGTGAGCGCCACCATTAACAACAAAGGGAACTGCCCAGCCATCCCCAGGGTGTCCTATAGAGTTAGGGTTAGGGCTAGTGACAAGGGTGTGTTGTAATGAGCTCTGCCTTCCCAAAAAAGGAGACCCCGATTTGGAAGTCACTGCTAGTCAGGTTCTGTCACCACTGTGTCCCCAGCTTCCTCCTTTTACCCAGTAAGATACCACGGGGACCATGGAAAAAAACTAAGCCTTCCCTCTTATCTACCCTGTTTTTATATTGTGGGGAATTAATCTACAGGGAGAAAACGTTCACAAGTGGGTGTAGAATCTGCACTGGAAGAGGATCTGAGCCTGTGTTCTATTGTTTTACTGAACCTCAGAGACTCAACAAGTTTTAGGGTGTTGTGGATTGGTTTGGATTGGTTTGGTTTTTTTTTTTTATTCTATTCTTTGTTTTGTTTTTGTTTGTTTGCTTGCTTTTTGTTTTTGAGATAAGGTCTTGTTTTGTAGCTCAGGGTGACCTCCTGCCTGCAATCCTCTTGCCTCAGCCTTCCCCGTGCTGGAATTACACCACGCTCAGCCCAACAAATTGTTGATTTTTTTTATTCTACCATCTATCTATCTATCTATCTATCTATCATCTATTATCTATCTTCCATCTATCTATCATCCATCTATCTGTCTGTCTGTCTGTCTGAGATCAGAGGAGACCTTACAAGGAGCTAGAGGGCAGCTTGTAGGAGTCAGTTCTCTCCTTTCCCATGTGAATTCTGGAGATTGTATTTTTATATACATACTACGTTTTTGTTTTGTTTGCTTTTTTTTTTTTTTTTTTTTTTTTTTTTTTTTTTTTTTTTTTTTTTTTTTTTTTTTTTTTTTTTTTTTTTTTGGTTTTTCTAGACAGGGTTTCTCTGTGTAACAGCTCTAACTGTCCTGGAACTCACAGAGCTCTGCCTGCCTCTGCCTTCCAAGTGCTGGGATTAAAGGTGTGTGCCTCTACCACCTGGCTCACATACTGTGTTAAAAGAAAATCAGGATGACTCAGTGGTTAAGAGCACTGGCTGCTCTTCCAGAGGACCTGGGTTCAATTCCCAGCACCCATATGGCAGCTCAGAACTGTCTGTAAATCCAGTTTCGGGGCATCCAACACCCTCACACAGACATGCATACAGGCAAAATACCAATGCACATAAAATTAGAAATAAATAAATAATTTTTTTAAAAAAAAAGGCAAATCAGTCTTAGACTTGAGACACTCATAGTGAGATCCTTCCAAGGTTGTTTCAGACCTAGAATATCTTTCTTCTCTGTCTCGATTTCCTCCTCAGTTAAACACAAATGAGAGGTAAGAGAATTAGACCTAGGAACACCCAGTGTCAGTCACCTCATTGTGCTTGGGAGCTCCTTGGAAATAAATTTGAAGTCTCCCCAATGAGCCTACAGTTTTACAATCTCCCTCACTGGCACATGAGCACAGCCAAGTAGGAGCAAAATGTGGTCTGAAGGCCCTTTGCTGATTGCATTGTCACAGTCCAAGGCTACACTGCTCAACACGGTAGCCACTGGCTATATAGCACAAGTGCCGACCTAAACCTGAGTCAATCTATACTAGTCCTTCAGTCTCATTCCGGTGGGTCACTAGTCACCTGGCCACGGCAGGGGACTTCATCCCCAGAAGTTCTGGCCAACAGTGCTAGTCTAGGGTCTTAGGATATAAGCAGCGTAGCTGGAAAAGCCCTGGGCTGAGTTTGTGAGCGAGCTAGCTATTTCTTCACTCCATCGAATCCGTGTACCTTGGGCCTCTTCTGCACGCTGACCTAGCAGGTGGCGATGGACACACAGACATTGCCTCTGTAACCCAGAGCCTCAAAGTGATCCCCAAGTCAAAGCAGGGGCCATGCACCCTAAGCATGGAGAGGCAGGCGCAACTCTGTGATCCGGGCATCAGTCCTAGGGAATCTGTCTGGGTGAACACGGGAACCCTGAGGTGGTTCTGAGGCAGATTTTAAGAAGGAACCTGTCTGATGTGAAAAGTGTGAGCGTAGCCAGCAGGCATAAACCACCATGCTGGACAAAGTACTTTGGAAGCCCTACATTTGAGACCCGGAGGATAAAAAGACAGCACTGTGTATGTCTATCTGTGAAGGACATACCACCATTATTATTATTCCACTGACAGCTGGGGAAACTGAGGCTCAGCAAAGCTATTCAACTGGCTGAAAGATACAGAAGAGAGATTAAAATTCACCTGAATCCCAGGTCTTGAACACAGCATCTGGGACAGTGGAAACGGTGGCCTGCTGGGCCCAGCCCACCTACCTGTATCCCCAAGGAGATAGGCTTCTCTTGTTGGACAGCCACAGCTGCAGGTTGACCTCGCATTTCCTCTTGGCTGTCTCAGAGCTGTTCCTCAGCTGAGCCACCATCTCTCCAAGGTTCCTCTCATACTCTTCCATTCGAGCGTAGGGCTTTACGCGAGAGACCAGGTCCAGTGGCACCTGGTGAGGCCCAGGGGCCAAGGGGCCAGGCCGCCCTTGCCCCTTCCTTTTGCCTTTGGTGTTTCGGGGCTGGCTTGGCCCCAGGAAGATAGAGATGGCAAGAAGGAGCAGCTGAGAAAGAAGGCTATTGGTCAGAGGCCAGAACCAAGTCTCTCTGGGCCAAGGCTTAGGGTTAGGGCAAAGAAGAGAGAGGCCTCTGTGTTGGCCGCCTTGTGTATGGACACTTGTGTTGGGCACTGATGACACTCCCGCATCTTGAAGTCCTTGAAATCAGGTACCTCCGGAAAATGCCCCTGCCCACTCTAGTTACTCAATTTGCAGACCATAGTTGCTTCCCAGGACAGCTCCACTGCCTCCCAACTGGCTTTTCCAAGGCTGCCTGGCTCCTAACCAACTCACCGTATCAAGGCCAGTGGCGGCCATTGAAAAGCGTTTCTGACATTGCCACCTTCCCTCTTAATGTCCTTCCTGAGGCCCTTTGGGGGCGAGGGTCTCCTGTGTCCCTTCTGGCCTCCTCTGCTCTTGTGCTCACCATGTTCCTTGCTGTGGGAGGGAGTTTGCACCCTGCCCACCAAGTCCTGCCTTTTCCTTCCACCTTCTGAAAACCTTGCCCAGCTGTGGGCTCTAGGTCACTGCCTCAGCGTTGCTTCTGGACATCTTGGAGTCGCCACGCCCCACATGTCCCTAACACGTCCGCAATTGTACTTGGACATGTGATTCTTTGATATCTCCTTAGCTGTTCCCCCCAGGGACAGACTCCCTTCCATGCATCTTATCCCCTTGTGCCTGCGTCTGCAGAGCGAACGGATTCCACCACCACGCCTGCCCAGGACCTCAGGGACCTCAGTGCTGTTAACTGTGGGGGTGGAGCAGAAAGGTAGCGGAGTGGCAAGGGCAGGCATGGCTGGGGAGCAGGGCTCTCCCTTTGGGGCAGCAGGGTGGCTGGGCCCAGCTTCTCTGGAGACTCATCAATGGAATAAGAAAGAGGATTCGTGAGCAGAAGCAGCCTAAAGTCTTCCAGGGACGCGGATGAGGGGGGGGGGGGGGTTTGAGCCGCTTATAGGCTTTGCCGAGAGGAAATGAGTTGAAACAGAGTGGGCGAGAAGGAACACTGCATGGAGCTGGCAGAGCTGGCGCGTGGTTCCTGTAAGACTTCATTTCCAGATCTTTCTCTCCCTCTCTGTCACACAGACACACACACACACACACACACACACACACACACACACACACCACCCCCTCCACCTCAGCACCAGACAACCTACCTCACACCCTATTCCAGCTCACTGTTTCTCATTCCATTTCGGAGTCTTACCAGACTCTGTGCCTTCCCTGCATCTTGGCCCACGGGGGTTGGAGGGAGGCGGGAGGGAGGGGGACAGGCCTGGTTTATCATCCGGGCTACCCAGCAAGCTTGACCCTTAGAAACAAGTCCCAGCCTAGCCCCTCTTGGCAGAGCCACTTGCTGGCATAAAAGCCGGAGCAGTGAATTAGGTTGCTAAATTCTTCCC
The DNA here is from genome assembly GCF_014885135.2 of Alexandromys fortis. Classification (NCBI taxonomy): domain Eukaryota; kingdom Metazoa; phylum Chordata; class Mammalia; order Rodentia; family Cricetidae; genus Alexandromys; species Alexandromys fortis. Next base: position 5,984,006 of record NW_026067979.1, read on the forward strand.
TTTGGTCCCATGTTCTGCAGCAGAAACATTTCCCTCACTGCAGGCCGTCTCGGCTGAGCTGCCCACACGTCCCTCAACTCACCTTGCAGGGGAAACAGATCAAATTCAACATCCCCTCCCTCAGTTTCCAGATGGGTAACAAAGACAGAAGGATTTGCCCAAGATCATGCACGCTGCCCAGATCGCAGAAGCCAGGTCTGGAAAAGCTCTAGTGCCCGAGTCTGCCCAGATCCACCCGGGACACTTCCTCCTGAAAGAGTTCAGTGTGACCAGGCTATGCCCAGAGCCGTAGCCCAAGCCTTAGGTCATGACTGCAGGCTGAGACCAGGCTCTGTTTCTCTCTGGGCCTGCAGGAGAGGACAGAGCTGGTCCCTGCAGATTCCAAGCCAAACACAGGCAGCCATTAATCAATGGGGGAAAGAACAGCTACAGAGAAGGGAGCACCACGTACCAGGCTGTGTGGCCAGTCCATCCCACCAAGCCAGGCAGCAGGCCTGCAGCTGCCACCGGCCAGGAACCCCAGATGCCGCAGAGAGAGAATAGCAGCAACAGGATGGACTGAGGCAATTATAGCTCCACGGGGGGCTGCTGGGGGGTGTGGGTGGGTGGGCTCACTGTCAGCTGGGAGCCTTGGGCCCCCAGCTGGCTGGGCCTTAGCACAGTGGCAGGCGGTGAGGGGTGTGGGGGCAGGCCAGGAGCCAGGCCCTGAGGTGCCCAGGGGCTGTTGACCGAAGGACAATGTCCTGTGTGTCTGGTGGGGCCCTGGCTGATGGCACCTCCGCCTGTGGCCTGCGGCCGGCTGACCAGCCAGCACCCACAGCGCCAGTTAAGACAATCAGCTTCGTTTGCTTTGGGGATGGCCAGGGGGAAGGGGGGTAGGAGGGATGGGCTGCTGGTTGGTCAGAAGAGAAAATGTACTGGGGCTGTCTTGGTCCAGAGCCAGACAGTACTATCTCCCAAGGAAACCGCCACAGGTACTCTAACCAGCCTCAGGTGAGCTCACTTCTAGTTACAGGCAGGGAAACTGAGGCCCGAGCGAGAAGGGAATTAGCCCGGTATTCCACAGTGAATTAGCCATGTCAGAGCTGGGATTTGGGCCTGGTTCCGATCCAGAACTCAACACACCACGCTACACTGTTTGTGTTGGGATATTTTCTGCGCAGTTCTAGCCCTCCGTGAACAGTCTCCGAGTCTGCGGGCTCCACCCAGGCCAAGGTGCAGATACCGAAAAGCTTCATGGAAGTAACCTTCTTACAACCTTCATGGGAGTAACATTTGCCATCTTGCATGAGAGATCTCCCCTTTCAGGGCCTATCCCCTGTCTGACAACTGCTTATGACCTTCTTCCTCTCTCACTCTCGTTCCATTCTCTATATAATGAGGGTCACATCCCAGGAGTAGCAGCCCCTGCTGACTCCTACTGACTGTCTATGTCTGTTTCCATATCTCTCGAGGCTGCTACAAAGAATAAAGAAATAGGCCATATCATAGCTGACAATGCTTGGCACAGAGGAAGAGCCCAATAAACACTTTACTGTTTATTATAAAACGATGCTGTAATGATTATAATTATTACGTTTCTTATTATAAACAGCAGCTGTCTTAGTATTAGGGCTCATGGACCTTTTGCACCTCGCCCTTGTACCTCTCAAACCAACCCTGCTGGCTGAGACACTGCCTGCAGCCTTCCTAAAGAGGGTTCCAGCTTCATGAGCTCAGGTGACCCAGGGTCCATGGGGCCCCAAACGCTAAACTGACGGTGAACCCTCTGTGCCTAAGGCCACTCACCTTGAGTGAACGGTCAACTGAAAATTGAGCAGTAAGTACACTCCCCGGGGGGTGCCCAGGGGTGGGGGCAGCAGAGGAGGAAGGGGTGGGCGAGCTCCCCTGTCTTGTCTTGCTGAGGGCCAGTCTTGGCCATTTACAAGAACTAGGGAGAGGAGGAGGGCAGGGTGAGAGGCTCCTGAATGTCACAAGATTAATCTGTGCAGGGCAGGTTTCCACAGCATAACTGAGGAGCTGGCTGGGGCGTGAGCTCCTTGAGAGATACCACCATATTTGGTCAAATACTAGAGAGGGCTCTGTGCTGTCCTTGGAAACTCCAGAAGGCGGGAGACTCTGAAAAAATACCTCCTTGGGCAGCAAGCCCCCACCCCCACCCCTGGCTGTCCCAGCCCCTCTTTGAACAAACGAAAGGACCTGGCTGAGGGGTGAATGGAGGCAGCCTAGCTAGTTCTTCGCTTTCTTCTACTGCTATAGAGGGGCCCACGATAAAGTGAGGAAATTGAAAAATACGTACTCGGATATGGAGGTTCCTCTGCCTTTCAGAACCCCAGAAATATCCATCCTGTTACTTGCTAGAACATGGCCCCTTCCTTCTGATCCCTAAGGACGAAACGCAGCTGCCCGGGACCCAACTACATGGTATGCTGATAGAGATTCCCAAATAACAGAGTCTAGTAGTGCAAACTGTGGTGGCATCGCTTGCAAAGTGGAAGCAAAAGGACCAGGGGTTCAGGGAGCTCTTCGGCCACACATCACATTCAGAGCCAGTCTGGAATACAAGAGACCTAGTCTCAGAACATACTCAAGAAGGGAAGGTGGGTGTCGATCTATTCCCAGTGTTTTAGTCCGGAGATATTGGCACAGGAAACCCAGGAGTCTTCATTTTTAATACAAGCCAGTCTGGAAGCTACAGAGATCTTTGCTTCTCACATAGTCCACGCCCCATCCAGGGTTGAAGTTCAGAGAGGATGGGCCTTCCCAGGTTCACAGGGGCTTTCCCAGGCTCACACAGTATTTATGCTGGATCTGGAAGCAGAACTATCTCCCTGGTTCGATCCACTGGTCCTCCCTCAGTGCTTAATACTAACAGCCTTGGGCTAGGCTGAGCCTCCTTGCTAGTCTGTAGTGGACAGAGAAGCTAGGTCAGTGCTTCTGAGAACTCAGATTGCTTACAATGGGCCCCAGGGACAGCAGAGTAACTGTCACCAGTTTCCCCATTCCTGGGCTATCTTGAACCAGAAAGAAGCCGCTTCCTACAGCTTTGGCCTTGAAAAGCCACGGTAGAGTCATTGATTGTCCCGTAGTGATGTCCAGAGTGTAGACCTGTGGAGTCCAGTCTCAGAGTTTGGTGCAAGGCCAGAAAGGAAAGTGAAGAAACCAGGAATTCAGGTCTCCATCTGCCTTGTGTATGAGGATGGAGTCCTTAGGTCTTCATGAATAAGGATTGGAAGCACCTGTGAAGATGCACGGATGGGCAGCCAGCAGCAGCAGAGATGCGGAGATCCCTGGCACCTCTACTACAGACCTGCCGGGAGCCTCACTGCACTCACCACTAGATGGCGCCAAGAGAAAGCCAGACAGCCTTGAAGAACAGCCAGGCCTTTCCTTCCTCGCGGAGTAGACGCTGAAGCTGTGGGCAAGGCCTGTGCCTGCCCCTGGCTTCCCAGTAACCGTGCTGTTGAGGAGCAGTGTTAGAGGTGTCTTCCGCATCAGAACAGACATGGCCAGCCAATCCGTGGAGGACAATGACTGAGAGTTTCTTTCCTTTTTTCTTTTGGGGGTGGGGGATGGGGTTAAAGACAGGGTTTCTCTGTGTAACTGTGGCTGTCCTGGAACTTGCTCTGTAGGCCAGGCTGGCCTCAAACTCACAGAGATCAGCCTGCCTCTGCCCCCCGAGTGCTGGGATTAAAGACAAGTACTACCACTGCCCGTCTGTGACAGAAAGTTTCTATCTGCTGACCCCAGAGTACCTGCTTCCTTTCTTTGAGCATCCACTATGTACTAGGACTTTACTATCTGAAACACGGTACCATTGTCTCAGCAAACAGTAACTGCGAGCCCGGGGCAGTAGTTCAGTTGATAAAATGCTTGCCACGTAGGCATCAGGGCCTTGGTTCAATCCCCAGAAGCGAAGTGGAGAAGCCAGGAGTGTTGGTGTTCACTGCACACTCTAATCCAGTGTTGGGGAGGCAGAAACCAGCAGATCCCTAGAGCTTGCTGGTCAGCCAGCCTAGCCTACTGTGAAAGCCCTTAGCCAATGAGAGAGCCTGGCTCAAAAACACAAGATGAATGGCTCCTGAGGGACGGCCTCTGAGTTTGTCGTCTGGCCTCCTCCGCATGGACCTGCACACATGTGCACATACATACATACATACTTGAGTAGGAGGAGGGCATTAATCAGTAACTGGGTGCCGGGCAGGCGCTAACTCCTCCACGTATGTTGGTTCGTGGGACAATCCCAACACACCTGTAGTGCAGTAATTACTCTCTCTCGAGACTTGGGGAAACTGAGGCTTAGGACGGCTACTTAACTATTTGCCCAAAGTCACTGAAGACACAAAACAAGTTTGCTTTACCACTTCATCTCCTGCTGCAGGGCAGGTAGAAGACACCGCCCCTGAAGGGGAGGACTGCCCATCAAAGGGGATCTGTAACACCTCAGCCTCACCCAGCGTTCTCGAGCAACCCAGATGGGGCAAGGTGAGGAGCTCAGGAGAGGAAGTACATAAGAGTTCTTGGGAGACGCGAAATCGCCCCAGCCCAGCGGTGGTCTAGTTAGAACGTTTCTGGCACATAGAAAGCACCTGCTAAGAATGTGATACATTCAATCAAACCAGTCAGTTGTGACACAGGATGGCGACGCTGGAACTCAGGATGAAAGATGGGCGCTATGGGACCCAGAGGAGCAGGGATCTCCTCCAGGGTAGTGAAGACTCCACAGGTTGGTGGATGTTAATCTTGACCCTGTCTTCCTCGTCATAGCTGTGTGACTTTGGGGAAAGAGCTGGTTTATCTGACCCTTTGTTTCCTCTGTACAATAGAGATGATAATTTGGGGCTGGACATGTAGCTCAGGTTGTTGGAATGCTTGCCCAGTTGGCACGAAGTCCTGGGTCCGATCTCTGGCACGGCACAAACCAGGTGTGTTGGCTCGTGCCTGTAATCCCAGCATTCAGAAGGCAGAGGCAGGAGGATTAGAACTTTAAGGCCATCCTCAACTACATCATAAATCTGAGGCCAGCCTAAGCTACCAGAGACCCTGTCTCAAAATTGTGAGTTTTCAATGGGTTACTGTAAGGATGGAAGAAGAATGTGTCCTACGGTGCTTTGTGCCGTGCCTGGCAAAAGCGAGCGTCCAACTAGTGATAGCAGAAATCGGGATTGCACTTATTAAGATGAGCCTTAACTTGGGCTTCCAAGGGTGCCTTTGGAGCATTCCTAAGTAGAAATACGGCATTATTGGGTGGGGATGAGGCGAGAGCCAGTGAGACAATGCAAAGGTTTCTCTCTTCAATGTGCCCACTCCAGAATCTCAACCAGGCAAGGAAGCTAGGGGATGTGGCCCCAGACCCCGATCAAGGGGGTCTAGTTAGGCAGGAAGAGGCTACAGGCTCTTTTACTGGCAAGAGCCCCCAAAAGCTCATCCTTCCAGGAGGTCCTGCCTCCTCTGCCATGCCGTCGTCCCCTCCCTCCAGGGTAGGAATCCTTCTCCCAAGCCCTTATTTGCACAAATGCCTGCCTCACTGCTCACTCCAGAGTCCCAGCCAAGAGGGTCTATTTTAAGCTCCAGAGACAGGAACATTGTTGGTGGGAATAGCCCTAACCAGTCAGCTCCCAGTTTTCAAAAAAGGGAAAGGCTGGGCGAATGAGGCCTGTAGAGGGGCAGCCACGTCAGCAGGACCCTGGGCCCAGGCCAGTCACTAGCGTCTGCACCCCCCAAAGGGTGGATGTCAAGCAAGTATGAGCTGGAGTCGGTTCTCGGATGACCAGCTCCGAGATGCCCGTCGGCCAGTGTCCAGGACTGAAAATACCAAGGCCTTGCTTCTAGGCTGCAGATTGACTGTGTGTTCTGCTTTGTGTCCCAGTGCTTGCCACCCAAAGACATTGCCCACAGGCAGGGACACCTTGCCAGCCCTTCCTGTGCAGGGTCTTTGCTGGTGACCTCCCTGCCTCTCTCAGGATACACATTCCATCTTGGATGTAACAGGCACTTCGTGTTTGGCCTCTTTGGGCTGTTCTCGTTGTAAATTTGTTCCTTGTGCACTTTCTTTATTTCTCTCTCTCTTTTTTTTTTTGGTTCCTGTCCTGGCACTAGCTCTTGTAGACCAGGCTGGCCTCGAACTCACAGAGATCCGCCTGCCTCTGACTCCCGAGTGCTGGGATTAAAGGCGTGCGCCACCACCACCCAGCCTCCTTGTGCATTTTCATGGGTCTATTCTTGCTCTTTGATGTTCATGAAGACTATTATTTAAATCCTAGACTTTGAACCAAAGTAAAGGACCCCAGCCCAAGGCACGCAGCAGTTGGGCTATTGAGGTCACCTGGGGCTGGCCCCCCAGCCTCCATCAAAGGGGAGAGAATAATGAAAATGATGTCATCTGTGTGCTATGCCCACCAGTGTGACATGAACGGCCTAGCTACTGCTTGCTTGCACACATTTTGTTCTTAGCTCTGTCAGATCACGTAGCACGGCATAATTCTAGTCAGTTCAGTCCTAAAACATTGTAGTTCCCAGAGAGACCTCAAAATAGAAGTAACAACCCTAGGGAAGAATGGGCACCCCACGAGTTTCAGCAGAGGCAAGAAGCCTGGCTGGGGACACTGTGTAAGACAGGTAGGGGATCCGCCTTCCCAAATTTTAGAAGCTCCCAGCATGGAAAAGTCCTGATCGTTTATTAAGGCCCTGGGACCTAATAAACAAGGCCCTGCTGCCTGCACTCGCTCAGGCCTGGGCAGGAAGGAGCAGGATATAAACAGCCTGCGTGCATAGTCCAGGCACCGGGCTGCCGGCTCACCCGCACATCAGCACCTCAGACCCGGGGGATGTTTATAATCTGCTAGAGCCTCCAGGACTCTGACGCCCTAAGTCACCACTCAACCTCCCCCATTCCTGGGTGGGTCTGTGTCTCTTTGGGGTGGGAGATCCCACTACCCAGCAAAGAAAAAAAAAAAAAAAGAAACAAGAACAGTCTCACAATCCAACCCCGGGGAAAGGGAACAAGCCAGGGTGTAGGCACAGGGGACGAGATGGGGCAGCCAGCATCTTGCTGGCTTACAACAAGGAGTCTTGGAGTGACGTGGTCTAGAGTGGAGAGCGGTGCCTTCAGCAGGTCAGATTTAATAGTAGGCCCTAGCTGGGGAGATTGGTACTGAGCTGTTTTATTAGAGGTGGCTCTGTGGTGGGGATCTGGGGGCGTATGGCCTTGAGGGTAGTGTCTCAGTGCCTTGCTGCAGTCCTGGAGTGTCATCAGGGAGCTCTGTTTCCAGGCAGTGGGTGTATTTCATTCTCCTGCTCTGGAGAGCCTGGGGCAGGGATGACCATGCGGATTTGCTCCCATTCTCCCCAAGGGCAACTCACAACCCACCAGCCGGGAGAAGAGACAACTCTAAACACAGTCTCTTACCCCTTGGGAGCCATTGCCAAGGCTCCTGCCCCAGCCTTCTGACCTCCAGAGAGTTCATAGGTGTTTAGTGTTATGACTCGCAACCCAGTCTCCCTGGCTGTGTGGTCTGTGTAGTCTGGAGGAAGCAGTGATGGTTAAATGTAATCTCCAGTTAGTGAGCAATGTCCTTTGAGGCTTCAGCCTGCGGGCAGTGAAGAGCTTTGGAGTGTTCCCAAGGGGTGGTCTACCCACTTCACTAAGCAAATGTATATTAAGCAACTGCATTGTGCTCAATGTGTCCTAGGCCCTGGGGGTCAGCATGGACATTTCCACTAACTCCTAGACTTGCGCTTCGGCGGACACTGGCAGATGTGGCAATACCCCTGCTTCAGGGGCAGCAACGCGTCTTGGAAGAGCTCTGGCTGAACACTTCTGCTCAGCCTTCTGCATCTCCCACATTCCTTGGCAACTGGTGGTTCGTCTTCTGAGAAGCCTGGGACCCTGGACTCAGCTCACATATGGAGAAAAGCACTGTCCCCAGAATGTGACGTCTCACCCAGTTTCCACGGGAGGCCAGTTCTCTAGATAGCAGGAGGAAAGAAAGGCCAGCCTGTGTGATGATGGTCATTTCTGGAGCCTGCCTTCCAGGAAAGAAGTCTGCCATTGCTCTGTTGTTGGAAGGAGCTTTCCAGCCCCTGGCTCTGGGACACACAAGATGTCCCCTGCCCAGGTCATAGACAGAGGCAGAGGACCACTGCCTGAGGAGTGGGAGGTGATACTCCTCACGGGCATGCAGCCCCCTCCACTTTAAAAGCAGTCATTCCCGTGACTTCAGCACAGGAAGTGAAATCACTATAAATATTTAACAGAAGAAGGAGTCCCAGGTAAGAGATGCGACCTGCCCATGGCCATACAGTGAGGGGAAGAGAGACAGAGGTTGGCATGAACGCTGGGCCTACAGCGTCCCTAATCTTTGCCCTGCTTTAGAGAGAGGTAAGGGGCACCAGGCCGGCTAAGGTCAGAGGCATGTGACCGATTATCAGATGGCCTCCACTGAGGGGTCAAAGGCCAGACGAATGATTTCAAGCTCTGTTCACAGCTGCCTGTACTCTGTTCACGGCAGAGGATTTATCTGTCAGAGGGTTTCATGCCCGAGCACCAGAACACTGAGTCAGAGGTCAGGCTGACCAGCTCTGTCTTCACAGTGAGCTCTCTGGGTGACCACGTGGCTTGCCTGTTGCACATGGCTATGTTCGGAGGACTTTCTCTTCCATTCTAGCATTCCCTTGCTTTCACCCCGTTATCTCGGCCCCCAAGCTAGGTCTGGCTGGGCATTCTGGAATCAGTGTCTTCCTAAGGACATTGCAGATCCCCCCTTCAGTTCTCAAGCGCCACAGGACCAACAAAGCACATTTTTCTGACACTCTTTTCAAAGGTCTTTTCGTCTTCTGTGTCTGAACCTTTTTTCTGCTGCCCATACATTGACTGAGAATACATAGAACAAAGCTGATACCTCTGTCCATGCTAAGCAGTCAGTCAGGATAAATGAGGTTGTGCTGCAGCAACTAGCAGCCCCCAAATCTGAAAGGGTTGGTGCAGCCAAGGCACCCTCATCACCCATGCTCCATGACCCGTACAGGTCACAGAGCCCCGTCCATCAGAACCATCCAGAGATGCAGAGATAAAAACGTCCCCTCACGGTTGTGACCATAAACATCGCAGCAGGCTTCGAGATTTGTAGACGGCTCGTCTGCAGAGACCAAGGATATTTTGGAATATCTATTCCAACCACACACTTCATTGGGGTAAAATTCATCTATCTCTCTTTCTCTTTTTCAGTGCAGTGAAGGGAATCATACCCAGGCCCTAGCATATGAGAGGCAAATGCTCTAACCACTGAGGTTCACCTCCCGCCCTCTCTTTTGTCTCTGTTAGTTTCTCATCTCTAAAATGAGGATGATGAAGAGGTACCCATCCCGCTCCTTTGCTGGGAGTTGAGCTGGTAGGATGGAGGTTAAGTTATCCATACAAGAGCCTGGTTCTTCGAGTTTTCTGTCAGCTTCCTGACTGGTGCTACGCTAGTGTAACGGTGTGACCGTTTCTCCACAGAGCGACCCTGGCTCTCCCCGTTCCCCCGTGTTGTCCCACTTCACCCCGTCAGTTGCTTTCCCTATCAGTGCCTGTTCCTTTGTTTTGTTTCTCATTTCCTCTCACCGGAGGGAGATCGGGGACTGAATACCGAGGCAGAGAAAGGTGTGCCCGCGTGTCTTTCCAACCCCCTGCCAGCGGCATGCAGCTCAAGTTCACTACCAAGTTCTTCGGTGGCGAGAGCAGAAAACGGAATTTGGGAAAGAATCCTTGCTTGAGATGAAACTGTGGTAAGCACCGAAATCAACCAGCCTTTGTTGGAGCTGGAAAAGACTTTGAAAACAACGCCCATTGGCTCTTTTTTTTTCCCCAAGGATGGACAAACAGAAGTCTGAAGACCAAAGACTGATTTAGTGTCACAAAGAATTTAGAGTCACCATTAGAACCAGAGCCCACTTCCTTTACGCCAAGCTTGGGACTTTCCACGTACCACCTAAGGGGGCAATGTGCTCCACCATCAACATAGAGCAGGAAGGGGCCGCCTTGGAATCATGGCAAGTGCACTATCCACAGGGCTCTCCTCCAGCAGAGTTATAAACCCGAGAGCCTTATAAACATTACCTTATTAAGGCTTCTTGGAAGCCCAAGGTCACAGCTCCTCTGGGTCATGGGACACCAGCTGCAGGTCCAGTGAACGGAGGACCACGTAACATTTTTCACTTGGTTTAGCAAACCTGTTTTCTAATTATAGGATTTGTTTTACAGTCCTGAGTGGTTTATGAAGGAAGACTTGGAGTCAGTAGCAGTCCTAAAGGCAGGCTGAGAGTGTCCGATGGAAAGACCGGGCAGGGTGGGGATGTCTGCAGGGAGGGGAGGCCCTGCAGCATGGCAGAGGGTAGGGCAAGCAGTCTATGAGCAAGCCAGGCAAGGTGGGATGTTCATTTTCTCTGTCTCACCGGTCAGGTTGCTCTCAGTTGGAAACCCTACCTCCCCGCCCCCGTCTATTAGCATAACCCTCTGGCACCTGGCGCTGACCTACAGCAAGCAGGTGGAATGATCACCTTGTTGGCCCTGCCTTGGCACCACCTCCATCCATCCCCATGGTCACGCTTCTTATCCACAGAGACAGGGAGTGGATACTGATTGGGGGCTAGGGGGAGTTATTATGAAGGTGACTAGCATTTCACTTCTCTGCAGCCAAGCTGGGGCACAGAACTTGCCAGAACCACCAGCCCCTCCATACCAAGATTCGGAGGGCCCAGCCCCTCTACTGTATTGTCATGACCCTCCTCATTCAGGACCACACTGCTCCGTCTATGACCCTGCCAATCCTCGCCATGCCTCGCGCCTCCCAAACCCCACAGCACCTCCATGCCTGAGTTAGCACACACAAGCACACACACACACAGAGACACTTTAGAACCCCTCAGACAGAAACGTTCCATACGTGCCTAAAACTAAGGTAGCTGTTTTTCCAAAGTGGGTGTCATTCTACGTTTGGGGAAAACATAAGGGGTCTCTGTTTTTACTTCTACCCTAAATTCTACCTTTTAATTTGTGTTAATCTATTAATAGAATAGCACTTTATAAAATGTGTAAACGTGGAGTGGAGAGACGGCCCAGGGGTTAGAAGTGCTTGCTGCTCTTGCAGAGGATCCGAGTTTGGTCTCCAGCACCCTTGTGTGATGGCTCTCAGCTGCTTATAACTCCAGAAGAGTCCAACAGCCTGAGTTCAAGACCCAGGACCCACATGAAGGTGGACGGAGGACCTTTCACGCACTAGGCAAGCCCCCTGCCAGCATTCCCAGCCAGTATTTTGTTTATTGTTTGTTTGTTGTTTATTGGCAGTGTCTCCAGACTGGCCTGGAACTCATGATCCTTTGGCCTCATCCTCTCCAGTACTGAAAGCACTCTCGTGCACACGCGCACGCGCACACACACGGTGCAGATTAGTGATTTTTTTTTTAAAGCCTTTCTTGCCCTGTTCTAAGTCCTTGTAAATTGTTTCCAAGAAGTTTCTTAGACTTCCCAGTAGGAACTGAGCTCAGCTGCTGTGCGTTGCTGTGTATCGCTGAGACAAGGGAAGCTTGATTAGTAACCAGTGTGTGCTGGCCTGGCTTCTCCAAGACACAGCCAGAATCCCTATAACCAAGTGCTTCGTCTTTATCTTTGAAACACCTAACCTGTCCATCGTGAGGTCCAGACCCGAGTTAGTATCTCAGCCCCAATAAAGGCATGGACAAATGCATGAGTGCGTTAACTGCACCCCATTCTGGAATCTTCCATGCTTCCTAATGTCACACAGTGCTGGCTTCTCTGCAGTGGGGTTGCTCCTGTCTGTCTCTGCCAGCAACATTGCTCTCCCCCAACCCTTCCCTCTTTCTTTACCCAGAATTCATTCTCAGAAAACAAGACATGTCCCTGGGCCCACACACACCTAAAGGCAAATCTACCCAAAGACTTCAGTCATAAGGGCCAATAGTGTCCCTCTTGTTTAGAAACCCAGAAGAAAGGAGTTTTCATTCTTCTCCAAAAGGGGAACTTGGTAAATACCAGGTAACAGAAACTGGCGACTTCCCTGTCTTGCCATCATGGTATCCTGCACAGTGCTATGCACAAGAGATACTCAGGCATTTTTGTCTGAGCAAAGAAAGGAGCCACCCTACCTGAAGCCCTCAGCAAGCAAGCTCGATGCAGGAGAGCAGACCCAGGGCAGAAAGGTCCCTCCACACCCTCCCTCGGTGCCCTGCTCACACTCTGCCAGTTGAGCAGAAACTATGGGGCCTTTGTCACAGATTGGGTGTCATAGATCCCAGTCACCCAGAGCAAGGTGACGACCAAACAGAGGGAAAGCGAAAAGCAAGGCTCCCTGGTTCAGATCCCTCCTCGGAGAGCGTGGGGCTGCATTTGCACTCAGCTCCCAAGACGCAAGGAAAGTGCTGGTGGCAGGGAACATCGTGGCTGAGAGAAGACAACTGCTCTGGAAGTAATCCTAAGATAAACGTAACAATAACGTGGGTCTGGAGAGACGCCTCCGGCTCCGGCTCCGGTTCCAGTTCCGGCTCCATAGTTAAGAGAACTTGATGCTTCTGCAGGGGACCTGGGTTTGGTTTCCATATGACGGCTCACAAACACCTGTAACTCCAATTCCAGGGAGTCTGATGGCCTCTTCTGCCCTCTGTGGGTACTGCACACATACATATATACAGGCAAAACACTCATTCACATAAAGCCAATAAATCTTTAAAATATTAAAATTATTATAACAGAACAACAAAATTGGGTATGATAGCCTCGTGGGAAGAACTTACAAAGCTGGTTCTCAGCATGTGAAATGAGAGCCTGGTCTAGGGAGTGTGAGAGCTGTGAGCACCACGGTGTCTGAGTGAATCGTGTAGGATGCAGCTTTCCACCTAGTGGTGTTGTGGAAGAGACTGTTCCTGCAGAGAAGTAACACACACACACACACACGCATACACGCACGCATCCCAGAAAGGGAACCCATGACTGACCAAAGTAATGATTACACCAAAGTAACCAAAGTCTGTCTTGTTAGACTAGTGAATTTTTATTGGGCTACTAACAAAAGTACGGCATTACAGGAGTAGAGCTGGGGGTTACTTACAGGAGTACAATTGAGGGGTTGCTTACAGGAGTACGGCTGGGGGATTACTTACAGGAGTATGGCTGAGGGGTTGCAGAAGCAGGGATGAGTAAAAGCAGCTGCATCACTGAAAAAGCTCAGTGCAAGGTAAATGATGACTCCCAAAAGCTACAACCCTGGGAACACCTTGCAGGCAGCTGCACAGGTCTGAGAGAGCCCTCTGCAATGCGGCCAGTCTAGAGTCCACTTCCCTGGCAGCAGTTTATTCCTTCTAGAAAGCTGATTTTGGCAGAATTTTTCATCACAGCAACCAGAAAGAGAACTAAGGCAGAGACTTTATTTGGAAACGGAGCTTTTCAGGTGGACTGGGATGGACTCACATAAGCATCCGGTGAGACAGCTATCGCTTAAGATACGGAAGTGAGGCCCTGTGAACATGGAGGCAGAAATGGGAGGGGGGGGCGTCTCCAAGTCGAGGAACTCCAAAGATTGCTTACCCCTTGGTAAGCAATACTAAGCAGGAATGCGGCCCACCTTCCTTCTAGCCTAGAAGGAAGCAACCTTGACCACCCCTCTGATTTTGGACATCCTATATACATGTGCACGCACAGGCATAGACCAGACCACCACCCCACACACTTGGAAGCTGAAGGCCAGGAGAGCTGCTGATGTCATAGTCAAAGGCTAGAGACCCAGTGAGCTGCTGGATTTCATTCCGCAAGGCCACAGGACAGGACTGAGAGCTCCAGGGTCGGAGGACAGGAGATGGATCTCGGCTGAGGAAGGGGTGGGGGTGGACTCACCCTTTCTCCTTTCCATTTTATTTATATCTCATTGGATTAGAAGATGCCCAGCCGCTCTGGCAAAATTAGGCTTCCTTTACTCGGTTCCTGATAGAAATAATACACTATTGCCACACTAGAGATAGTGTGTTACTGGCTCTGTAGGCATCACTTAGTCTAGCCAAGTGGAGTCAGAAGAGTAACCATGATACCCTGGTGGCAAGAATGGCCTTGACCCGACAGGACAACGCTATTGTTATCCAAGTTGAACATTTCGGTACACACTTAGCCACATGCACACTCACCTGTGTAACTGAGGTGTTCTTAATATTTATTTATGCTGTGTGTGTGTGCACGTTCACACGCTTGAATGCATGTCTGTGCACCACATGCACGGAGTCCCCCCGTGGCCAGAAAAAGGCATCAGATGCTCCAGGACTAGAGTTGTGAGCTGTCATATAGGTGCTGGGAATTGAACCCAAGACCTCTGGAAGAACAGCCAATGCTCCTAACCACTGAGACAGCTCTCCCGCCCCTGTGATGTGTTCTTTTGCACTCTTTGGTGTACAGTCAGGGTTTTGTCCCCAGGTTCAAATGATCAGTCCCCTGCCCCATGCTGGCAATAGCAGTAAGTCTGACGCTCAACCCCTCTGTCCTCTCCAGTGTTCTCACCACCCACTACTTACACACAGTCCCCCAGTTATGCCAGGTCTTGGTGGGCAGTGTCAGCCCTGGCTGGTTCTCTAAGTCCATTCTCTGTGGTGGAAAGATATGAAGGACCAAGCTAGGCCAATCTCGGCAAGTTACTGCCTGAGTTGTGGGTCAAGTTCAGGACTCCCAGAGGGGCCACAGGGATGACAGCCAATGTTCCCACCAGACCAGGAAAAGGTCCCATGCCAACAAACCGGGGCCTCTTAATGCAATCCATTCCTGTTTCCTGTCAGCCCCATGCCAGGCTGTCACAAAGTTTGGGGAGAACTATGCTACACATTGTTCCCTCCATGTTCCCAACCAGTCTTCCTTGGCGAGCAGCACAATGGGTTTGTTGCTTCCTTCTCCAGGACAATGGGGCAGCTCCCCCACCCCTGCCATTGCCAGTGATGCTCCCTCGGGCGCTGCATAGTGAGATTCTGTCTTGACTTGTCTGTGCGGGAGACTCGGGGAGAGGAAAAACTAATTCAACCTGGCTGCTCACACACTTACCCACCTCACTCACACCCAGATGCATCGCTTCACTCCAGTGACATTGCACCGTGTGTCTTCTGCCTCATGCACTTTATAAAACCTCAGTGTGTTGTGGGAAGCTCTCTAGGGTGGTGTCTTTGAGCAGTAATACATCCTCTACTCTTCCAGCTGACCTGCTAATGGGAGTACATTTTTGAGAGGATCGTTTGATCACAAAGCAAATAATTACAAGAATTTTGAATTACTTCTCTCAAAAAAACAACGTGTTGGGCCGGGCAGTGGTAGCACACACCTTTAATCCCAGGACTCAGGAGGCAGAGCTAGCAGATCTCTGAGTTTTCAGACAGCCTGGACTATAGAGTGAGTTCCAGTGACAGCCAGGGCTACACAGAGAAACCCTGTCTTGAAAAATCTTATAAACAACAACTTGTTAGGACAGTATGAGGGCTCAACAGATAAAGGCGTACAGTGATACACAGATTTTGACCTCTGGAATAAGAAATGGACTCCCAGAAGCTGTCCTCTGACCTACATGTGCACTATAGTAACACACACACACACATGCATGTGTGTGTGTGTGTGTAATTTAAACAACTTAAGAAAAAAGGGGTTTATCTTGAATCACAATTTGAAGGTCCAGTCCATCAGAGAGAGGAAGTCATGGGAGCAGGAAGCACAAGGCTGGTCACACTGTGTCCGCAGTCAGGAAGCAGCAAGTGTGGGGGGTCGGTGCTCAGGTGTTTTCTCTTTTTCATTCAGTCTCAGCCCCTCGATTGTGGGATAATACCACCCACATTCATAGTGGCTCCTCCAACCGCATAGATCTTCACGGACACTCTCAGGGAGATGTTTCCATAGTGATTCTAAATCTAGTCAAGCTGACAGTGAAGCAGAGCCATTAGGAACTTCAGCAGTGAAAGAGCACATGGCCTCACCTCCCAGATTCGAGCATCAGTGAAGAAGGCAAGTGTTCTCACTTCCCAGATTCAAACATCAGTGACCAAGTGGTTTCACCTCCCAGATTCAAACAGACACCACTGAAGAAGGCATGCAGTGGGTTTTTTTTTTTGGGGGGGGGTTGCTTTTTGGGTTTTTTTTTCTTTGTTTGTTTTGTTTCTATTTAGACAGAGCCTCACTCTATAGCCTTTGCTGGTCTGGAACTTGTTATAGAGCCCAGGCAGGCCTTAAATTCATTGAGATCTGCCTGCCTCTGCCTCCTAAGTGCTGTGATTTAGACCTGTGTCTATAAGTCTGGCTTGTTTGTTTGTTTGTCTGTTTGTTTCGAGATAGGGTTTCTCTGTGTAACAGTTGTGTCCGTCCTGGAATTCACTTTGTAGATCAGACTGTCCTCAAACTCACTGGGATCCACCTGCCTCTGCTTCCCAAGTGCTGGGATTAAAGGTGTGCACCACCACCAATAAGCTTATTTGTTTTTTTTTTTCACTACCCAGCTTGAAGCTTAACTTTTAATTTAGTAATTTTTTTGGTTTTGGGTTTTGTTTTGCTGTTGCTTTTGTTTGTTTGTTTGTTTTCAGTTTTTCCGAGACAAGATTTCTCTGCGTAACCCTGGTTGTCCTGGAATTTACCAGGCTGGCCTTGAACCCAGAGATCTGCCTGCCTCTGCCTCCCAAGTGCTGTTAACTTAGGGGTTATGGATCCTGCATAAAACATAATTTTTCTCACCTCTGAGCTGTACCCTTGGGGAGAATAGGTAGGAAATCAAAGCTCCTCACTACAGCTAAAAACAAGGGAAAGCCTGGGGGTTGAAATAGGAAATAAGGGCTGGAGAGATGGCTCAGTGGTTAAGAGCACTGGCTGCCTTTCAGAGGTCCTGGGTTCAATTCCCAGCAACTTCATGGTGGCTCACAACCATCCATAATGAGATCTGGTGCCCTCTTCTGGCCTGCAGGCATACATGCAGGCAGAACACTATACATAATAAATATTTTTTTAAAAAAATAAAGAAAGAAAGAAGATGACATGAAATCCATATTCTTTCTGAGGCTCTCAGAGCCAGAAGGGACTTCCCAAGCTGTTATCCAGCCTCTGCTGCATTCTCTAATGGCAGAGAACTTCCTGTTTTACTGAGAAAGCCCATCCGCCCCTATCTTCCTTCGTGTCTCCAATGACTGTTTCAGGGTCTTTCCTGAACTCGGGGTGTAGCTCGGGTGCCAGAGTGCTATTCCCAACACTGCTTAAACCTGTGTGTGATGGCATACACCTGGGATCTCAGCACTTGGGAGGTCAACAAAGCATCGGGAGTTGAAGCCCAGCTCTGTCCACAGAGCAACCAACCTGGGCTACCTGAGACCCTGTTTTCAAAACACAGTCTCTCCTGTGTCTCCGCCTGTACAAACTAGACCCCTCTTTAGCCCCTTTGTAGAGGGAGAGGCAACCCTATCTTCCCTTTCTTTTTAGTCCACGTCATGACAATGGATTTTTTTTCAGGGGTGTGGGGAGGCAGGGACAAAGTCCTTCTCCATTGCCTAGGCTGGACTTCAATTCCTGGACTAATGCGGTCCTGGCTTAACCGCCTGAGCAGCTGGAACAATAGATGTGCACCAGCACACCAAGACTAACCAATTCTTTTATCACAGGTAGGTCAGACTAGCATGATGCCACAGAGCTCTTGAGTGGGCGCAATGGCGGGTCCCCACAGCTCACATGCACAGCGCAGGCCTGAATTAGCAAGGTCTCCAAAGTGGTTTTTCCCTGGGGATTCTGTTGAGCTGGTTTTGCCTTCCCTCTGGCTCTGGAGGTAGCGCTTTATTCTACTCAACTGGAACCCGGGGGCTGAAGAGAGGAAGTTTCCCTCCCAGTACCCTTGTCAGGTGGCTAACTCCCATGCGGAGACTGGGGAAGGGGACGTGATGAGCCTTCTCCCCCCCTCCTCACCACCTCTCACTTGCATGCCAGTGAAAGCAAGCGTGGCATCGTCTCCCAGCCTGAGGAGGGAAGCGGGGACATGAGCAGTGACTGCTGTGTGCCAGGCCCTTGGGATTTGAGCGCTTCCTCAGCTCTGTTCTAAGAAGGGGGAAGGCTAGCTTCACAGATGTTAGCCCCTCGGGCATCTAGGGGGTAGAGCTGACCCCCAGCCCCCTCCGGTCTCCAGCTCACACCATTTCCCAGGATGCACTGCCACCCTGCCAAGCCTCATAGTCACACAAAGAGGGACTATTTACTGTCCACTGTCACGAAGGCAAAACTTCAGAGTGCCAGAGGTAACTTGGCCCACACTCAGAGCTGGGTGTAGTAGAGGCAGAAAGGAGCACAGGCCTGTCCACCTCCAGAAAACTCTTCCCTCAAGGACCAGGTGGTGGGTGAGGAGTGTTTTATTATTTTATTCCTCCCAGTTGATTGGGAGCCATGTGGGCCAGATGTGGTAGGTGACTCACGCCTTTAATACCAGTACTCAGGAGCCAGTGGAAGGTGCATCTCTGTGAGTTCAAGGCCAGCCTGGTCTACGTAGTGAGTACCAGGACAGTCAAGGCTATGTAGACAGACCCTGTCTTAAAAAAAGAAAGGAAGGAAGGAAGAGTGTTTATGTATGTCACCCCCATACCCTAGGGACGCCCTGGTTGGATCCACACAGGTTGGCATGGCTCCATGAGTCTATTACTAGCAGGGACATGAACGGTAGAAACAGATCATAGAGTGTGGTCCCCAGGAAAGGAAAAGATGGGGTCCAGGTGTCTATGAATCAGACTGTGAATAGTTGGAGGATATGGCTACTGAGTGTGGACATTGAGGGGCAGGCCTGGGCCATGAAGGGCGGGGACAGAGTGACAGCCCTCAACTGAGGGCATGGCTGGCCACTGGAAGAAGCTCTCTGCAGGTCTGAGAGCTGAGCTTCCAGCTGACCACGGCCAGCAGCCCCTCCTTATGCAGTTCTGACCAGCACTATGGGAAGCCTGGGGACTCGGAGCTTGGATAGAAAGTCACCCCCTCCTAGAGGAGCCTGTGGTAAACCAGGCAGGCAAGTGGGCAAGACAATGTGTGATGAGCCCTAGGAAAGATGCCAGCGGGGCACGTGGGGGCATCCTGGGGTGGCCAGGGATGGTGGCTGAGATAGAACAGGAGCAGGGAGAAGAGCTAAGGCCTTGGGTTGTGTGTGGTGGTGCAAACCATGATAACCAACATGGAGACCCAACCAGGCCGTAGAGTGAGGCACTGAGCAGAAAGAGGCTGCGATTGTTCCTTAGGATGAGAGAGTCTCCCAACGCCACACGCCTGACTTCAAGAGCCTGCTCTATCCGGGCAGCCTCACTGTGTGGGCCCTGAACCTCAATTGCACAGGGATAGGAGTGGCCGCTCAAAGTCCTGGATTTCTGGAGAAGAGATTTGCCTTCCCTGGGGCCTGCCATGCGTCACCGTTCCCATCACCCACTGAGCCCCAGAAGCCTCAACTGCTGTCTTTCTCTTGGGGGATTCTCAAAACATCCCAGGGCCAGGTTGTCCAGTCCTGGGACTCGGGACAACGGGAATGGAAGGAAATTCTCACACACAGCTCTCCCCCAGGAGTTTGCTAAGTTCCCAGGCTGACAACTGGCAACCCTCAGAAGTCCGTCCCCCACTCCCTTCCTCCTCTCCTCCCTGCCTCCTCCTCCCCCTGCTGCCCTTCTCCAGTTTAATAACTTCCACATGGGCTCTGGCGGCTGGAGCCAAGCCCTCAGCATTGTCTGAAACCTCCAAATTTAGAAGAAATATGAAAATTGTCAACCACTCCTTCCTTAGGGGGTAAAAGAAACATTCGGCACCAGGGGCAGGTCAAGGCGAGGCAGTCACGTGGCTGGCGCCCTGGCCAATGGGGGGCCCAGGGAGGACTCAGCACCCGCCTTGCCCCAACACCAGGCTCGCTTCTTCAGCTCATATAAGGTAAAAGGCAGCGAGGCCTCCGTGGCCAGAGAGCCACGGGCAAGGGGCTGAGCAGAGGGGGGTCCGATGCCAGTTGCTTAAAAATGCCCCTGTGGCATCAAGAGGTGCCAGAACCGAGTCAACTTAGTTGAGAAGCAGTGACACCCACAACCATACCCCAAATAAGCTGAGCCTCCTCCGAAGAGTCCTCCCTGGGCCAGACAACAGCCAAGGTAAGGACCAGCCACAGACATGGGTCCCAGAGCGGGCCTCCGGGGCTTCCTCCCAGGGGCTCTCATCCGTGCTGTCTGCTAATTGCTATGGGCCGTCTGCCTTTCTGGATCTCAGCTTCCCTATTTGTACCAGGACTGGATCCGGTGACCACCAAGCATCGGCCCAGCCCTGGCCAGCTCCAGTTCTATGGGCTTGTTGACTGCTTCTGCTGAACGAGGAACAAGGGTTTGAGCGGATGTCCTTGGCAGGCCAAGCTCCCACGGTGCCGCATCTGGGCAGTTTGCCCTGTCTCTACCTTGACAGCACTCTGCCTTGTTGTACCAGGTGTTCACACCACAGCTCCAAGAATCTGGGGCTCCTGTTAAGGAAAACTGTTTCCGAATAACGGTTCTAAAAGCCATAGCTGGGGGCGGAGACAGCCGTGCATGCTCAGGCAGCCAGGGAGTAGAGGCCAAGGGCTGGAAGGATGGGGTGCTGGCTGTGTGTAAAAGGTGGGGAGCTAGGAAGGGACACTGAGGAGGTAGGGCCTGAACTTTATCCTAGATCTGCACTCAGTGCTGGACTATATGGCTCTGGGCTGGTACCCATCCCTCTCTGGGCCATCGAGATGTGTAACTGGACCAAATGGTCTGGAGATGCAGGGTGTGGCTTCTGAGCCATCTGGGGGGAAGTTCCCTCAGGATTCCTGGGCTATACCACCTTTTGGGCATAGACTCTGCATTCAAGCAATTGGTCCAAACCCCGAGGGCTGTTGGAGGCTTAGAGCCTACGTGATGGAGAACACCCTCAGGGTGTCTAGCTGAAGCCCTAGATCTGGTTTCTCCAGGGTGCTATGCGGCCTCTGGTGGGCTCAGAGATGATGTCTGACACAATAAGCCACAAGTGCAGGACCTCGGGCCAGGAGTGGGGTGAAGAAATCACAGACGGTTTCCAGAACCTTGGAAGGCAGCAGGCCTGTGATGGGCAGTGTGGGGGCCAGGCGGAGCTCAGATTGGAACACACAGACAACATCCAACTCCTTGGGCCTACACAGTGGCCCCATCTGGGCCCCGAACGGAGCACGGTCCTCCAGTTTCAGATTGCACAACATCTGTTCCTCTTGCACCTGGTCACCCAAGGCCATATGGCTCAGAAGGGATGGGGCCCCAACTCTGGGCTTGTTTACATATCAAAGTGCTTGATCCAGTCGTCAGCCTTCTCGGCTTAGGGCCTTCATCTACGGAATAGGTGCAGCTTAAGTTCTCGCCCCATATGGCCGTGGTGAGGAATAAGAGACATATGTCTCAGCTATGTTTAGGGAGAGGAAATAAGACAGAGGGAGGAAATGCCCAGAGCACCCTAGAGAGAGAAGACTCTAGAAAGAGAGAGGTAGAATAAAGCCCAGTCAGAGGAAACAAGCAAAGGGCAACCAGCTTTACCGCTCCCTTTGCTGTCATCCTCTTCCTGGAGTTGGGCACAAGCAGTGCAAGGCCCCAGAACTGCAGAACAACCTGAGACCATCAGAACATAGCTGGGCATCGGTAACCCTGGAGAGAAATCATAGCTCTGGGTCCATCCGCTGACAAGAGAGCCAGGGCAGAGTGTGTGTCTGCCCAGCCAGGGGCTCCTTCAGGTACTGTAAATAAGAAATCTATTTCTTTCTTTTGTTGAGCGCTTAGGAGATCCAGGAATCTGAGAGTTTTATATGAGTTAACTCAATGGAACCTTGCGGGACTTGGGGAGCTAGGTGCAATCGTTCCCATTTTACAGAGAGGTCCGACATTGTCTATGTGTGTTGGCTGCCCTAGGCTGCTGTCTCTACCAAGAGCCTCCAACTTCTCGCTTTGCTTATGGCCACGTGGACCTCCTAGCAAGTGTCCAATAAATTTCATGGGTAGAATATATATGGGGGCATTCCCAAGAGCCAGACACCAGCTAAATAGTTTGCATTATTGTAGTTCTCCTAAGATTATTCTTGGGAGAGATTAAATGATCCCAGTGTCCCTGGCCATGGCATAAACCACAACCCACCCAAGCTCTCACCACAAGAAATTAGGTAGGAGGCATAAACCCAGCCTCCACCTGCCTGCTCTTCACCTGGCCCCCAGATCCCCTGAGTGTTGATAAGGAAGCTATCTATACAGGTGGAGGAGACTCCCATCTCAGGATTTGTACTGGGGCTTGGTGAAAGTACACTGCTGTCCCTCAGCCATGAGATTGTCCCAAAACAGACGAGACAGGCGCTGGCCACACTACAGCTCTGTGGCCAACCTCAGCCCTTGCTGGTTTGTTCTGGAGAAAAGCTAATACAGCTCTGCAGAATGGAAAGTTCCAGACCCTGAGTTGCCACAGACCCAAGCTTTGAGTGACTCCCCAGGTGAGACTCCTCCTAGGAGGAGGTCTCCAAGGTCCTTGATGGTGGCCCTGCCACTTCTTCAGTTTTCCATCAGAACTGGCTGGGGCTCAGGTCCTGGAGTGGCTCAGAGAACCAGGAGAAAGCTGGGTGTGGTGGCACAGCCTTTAATCCCAGCACTCAGGAGTTAGAGGGTCTGTGAGTTCAAGGCCAGCCTGGTCTGCCTAATGAGTTACAGGTCAGCCAGGGCTACATCCTGGAAGGAGAAAGAGAAAAGGAAGAGAGGAGGAATAAGAAATATTGCCCTCTGTTTTTCGTTCAGTTTTAAACAACCTCCTGAGCACAGAGGCCAGAATTTTTCCAGTTTACACCTGGAATGGGGCTGCTGGGTCCTGGGTGTGGCCTGAAGATAGCATGGGAAGTCACTGTGTGTGTGTGTGTGTGTGTGTGTGTGTGTGTGTGTGTGTGTCTTCCATCAGGCTATTTCTACATGTCTCACTGAGCAAACCCCTCTCCTTGACCACACTAGAAATGGTAGGATTTCTTGAAATACATATATTACCTACTTTATCTTGTATACATCAAATAATGTAAGAAGAGGGCTGAGGATGTAGCTCAGTAGTAGAGCATTTGCCTAGCATTGGTTCATTCCTAGCACCACAAAAGAAGGAAGGGGAGCGGGGGAGTGGAGGAAGAAAGGCAGGCACACTCATATGTATTCTGCAGGCTGCCGACCCTCGTCCGCACGGATGCCTAGGAATTTGCTCTATCAGAGCGCCTATATTGCACACTCTTAGGAAGACCCCGGGGTGGGATCTGAGCAATAGTCACCCTGGTGCACCCTGGGTCCAATGCCTGGGAGTGAGCTGCAGGGCTTGGTTGGGTAAAGTCCGGGAGCAAACCCTGCTCACAGCCTGTTTAGACAAACCCCACAGGGACCTGACATCAACACACATTGCGAGAGCTCTGGGGTCAGCCATTTTTCTGCTTGCAAAAGAATCCACTGGTGGCGGTCTCACAAACACCACAAACCTTTCCTCCAATTTGAAGCATGCCTGACGCGCAGTGGGCCTCGCCCACGCTGCTGGCCCACACAATCCAGCTTTTTCGAGCCACTTTTGGGTCTGTTGAGAATGCAGCGTTCTGTGGGGGTGGAGTAGGGGTCCCCCCGGAACGAGGCAAAGATGATCAGGGTGCTGTAAGAATGACGTGAAACACAGGAAGCCGGGATCACAGGGCCAGGTTTGCATGGGCTGCTTGGGTTTGAATCTTGCATTTGCCTGGAAGCAGCTGCCGTTCCGTGAGCCTCCGTTACTCCACCTGTAAAGTAGGGAGATTGAGCTTCTTAATAACAAGGATAGTTTACTGCGCTGATTGGATCAGAGGAGCTGAAGCTCTTGAAGCCCACAGAGCAATGACTGGCACACGGGGCCTATGCCCCAGGCAGCTTCTCAGGGAGGGGATGTCCTGCTGAGTCCTACCTAGCTTCATGCGCTCTCATTCCTTCAAAAAGAACAGTTCTCAGGGCTGAAGAGATGGTTCAGTGGTTAAAAGCACTGGCTACTCTTCCAGAGGACCTGGATTCAATTCCCAGCATGCACATGGCAGCTCACAACTGTCTGTAACTCCAGTTCCAGGGCTCCTGACATCCTCACATAGGAATATGTGCAGGCAAAACACAAGTGAACATAAAATAATAATAATAACTATAGAAAAAAAGAGAAAAATAACAATTTCAAGCCAGGTTTGTTAGCATATGCCTGTAATACCAGCACTCAGAAGGATCAAGAATTCATGGCCATACTCAGCTACATAGTGAGTTCCAGGCTAGCCTAGGCTATAGGAGATCCTGTCTCAAAAATCAGTTCTCACACTGGGGGTGTTGTGAGCCAATGGCGGAGTGCTTGCTTGGCACACGTGGGACCCTGTGTTCCATTCCGGGCACTTTCATTTCCCACACAACCAAGTTGCTGTGTATCAAGGCCTCCTTGCCCTGTGCCCTGAGGTACGTACCTTCATCCCTCGGGTCAGCCAGAGGCTCAGATGGGTCTGATTATTTGCTCAAAGTCACACAGGGATTTGATTTGGGACTCAACTCCAAATCTGGCTGACTCCATATGCTTAACCGTGGTTTTCTAGAACCTGACAAGAGGGCCATGAATCAGAGAGCCAGTTCCAGCTTGATAGGACGCTTGGCATTTAGGAGAGGAAGCTCTGTGCCTTCTGAATTTAGAATAACTGTGGTGACAAACTATGGTGACAGAACCCCCGACTGTCAGCCAGCTGAGGACAGAAAATGCAGATTCCAGCCAGACCCTTCCGGTGAGCACCTGCTAGGTAGTCTGTGTCTGATTGGAGACCTCATCAGTCCTGGGCTGCCCCTTCCCCACAGAGCCCTTCAGAGTCTTGCAGAAGGAACCAGTGAGCTAGGTCAAGGAAAGGTGACCCTATGGCACCTCCCCACGAGTCATGTCTATCTGTACTGCTGTGGACCCTAACTGTATCACAGGGAGGCAGCTAAAAAGAACCCTGCCCCGCCGAACCACCTCTCTCTGCCCTTCCTCCTCTGCTTGGACCAGCCAAACAGGAATGGGAACAAGTCAAAACAGGCTACCTTGCCTAAGTAGTAGCCAGGGTGCCACCCCTCATTTGCCAGCCTTTCTTGAGCCAGTAGATCTCAGGCATACCAACCTCAAAGAGCCGAGGGTATCCATCCCCTAAGGTGAACTGGACGAGGGCCTGGCCCAGGCTCTGTCACCATTACACTTAAGGCAGTGCCATGCCCTGCTGAGATCTGCAGGTCCTGGTACACCATTTGGGATGGCGGGCGGTGTGGGGGAAGGGGGCGCAGCTCATGACCAGTTCATGTAGACACCAAGACTCTACCTGAGGGAAAGCTGCTAGATGGGGAGAAAGGGGGAACAGGATAGAGAGGAGATGGCAGGATAAGGATTTATTTTTTGGTTTTTTTGTTTGTTTGTTTTTTCAAGACAGGGTTTCTGTAGCTTTGGCTCCTGCCCTGGAACTAGCTCTTGTAGACTGTAGACCAGGCTGGCCTCGAATTCAGAGAGATCCACCTGTCTCTTCCTCCCCAGTGCTGGGATTAAAGGCGTGCGCTACCACCGCCTGCCTAGGAATTCTAAGAAGCAAAACTGCAAAGGTGTTTTCAGAGCCTATCAGCTTGCTGAGGCTGGCGGCGGGCAGAGGGTTTTGGAATGGCTTGAGTCAGGCTTTTTAGTTCTGTCAGTACTTTCCTTTAATCTGTTCCCCTTCTCCAAAACACCATCAGACCAAGAACCCCAGAGGAGCAGGGAGATGAGGGAATATGACCACAGATGTCAAGTAACGGGAACAGAAGAGTCAGGACAGGGAACCAGCGGACTGTAATCACCAACTTCAAACATCTTGAGGGATTTCAGAGGAGCAGGAAGTCTGCAGCTCAGAGGACAGCAGGAGAAGCCCCAGAGATGCCCATGGCATCTAACCTCCAGAGGGGAGTCTCCAATAGTTTGTTCCTGGGGGCGGGAAGGCGGGGTATTTGGAAGTAATGAGCTTCTTATCCCAAGAAGCATGTAAAATTAGCAGTGACAACAGAGAAAAGTCAGGTATCAGAGTCCCTTATGGGCACTTTCCCACCAACGGCCTGCAACTTTGCATGCCTTCCCAGGCTGCCATGGGACAACCACAGAGCACAGGTCGTTGCCTGCCTGCCTGCATGTCAGATTCTAGACCGATATGACGTCAGTTCTGCTCTGGCTTTGCGCAGGGGCTTCCTGGGCTCCCCTACCCCCTTTTTCCTCCTAGTCTACTGTGATCTTTTGCTCTTCCCAGGGGACTCCAGGCTTGACCAGAGAGACCTAGATACTATTTACGAGAACAAAGTCCCTGGGGACCATCCATCCAATGGCCTCCCAGCCTGCAGGAGTGAGATCCATGGGGGCAGAGTGGCTGAGAGCCCGTTCACACGCTCCAGAGAGTCTGCATGGAGATTCCACCAGGGTCACAGGAAAGCAGCTGATTGACAATCAAGATGCCTCGGTTTTTCCTTCTGCTCGCTCCTTTTTCCCCAGCAGTGGGTGTGATAGGAAGCTGATGAGGAAAGCAAGCAGCTTCCCTAGGCTGAGTCACAAAAGTCAGTATGGTGAGCTAGGATCAGGAACAGTTCCAGGTAGCCTACTACCTTCTAGAGTCTGGGGAGGTGTTTGGTCCAGGGAAGATGCTCAGGGACCAGTCAGGCTTGGGGAGAGTCCTGGAGCAGTGGAGACAAACAGCAGCCCTGCCAACAGACAGGACAGGGATGCTCAGCACTAGAGCCTTCCTGAGCTAAGTCCAGGTTTCCCCTGAATAAAGGCAGGCAGTGTGGAGCAGAGGCTTGGGCGATTGTGAGTGATAAGCCCCTGCCTCAGGCTGGCTAACACTAGAACACTTTCTGATGCGCTCCCCCTGGTAACCTGGTGACTTCTGGGCAAAATAGTCCTTTTATACAGGCAACAGAGCTCTATTTCCTCATGTCAACGGTAAAGAAGCTGAGGAGAGGCTTCCCCAAGATCACACTGCATAAGTACATGCATTCTTTAGGGCTCCTTTGCCTTCTAGCCAATGTTAGAGGCATGTTGGAGGCTCCTCATACCAAAGGCAGGGACAGAGGAGAGGCGGGTACCCAACCGGAGCATGTCAGGGTCCATTGTCCGCTAATAGCAACCTATTGCGAGTTCCTGCTGTTCTGTCCTCTAAGTTCCTTTATGTGGCTAGAGATGGTCCCCAAGCTACTGGAACTGCAAATGGGAGGTGGCCTCTTGAAAAAGGAACCAAGGCTAGGACAGGGAAGCCCTTGGTTCTATTTGATTCTGCCTACCTCTCTGTGTGACTGACCTTAAATGAGAGGCCTCAGTGTGTTCAGCAGGGTCTAGATCTGAGGAGCCAGGAAAGCAGATGGACCCCCCCTCGCCCCCATGATGTACTGCCTCGCTCATCTTAGATTTACCCGGGAGGCTTGGCAGAGGGAGCGGGTGAGCCACAGGAAGAAAACAGCAGCCTCCAGATTCCTCTGTGCCCAAGCTTTGCTTTCCAGCCAAGAAATTCCCAGAGAGAGAAAAACCGTGGAAGCAAGCGTGGCGTGGTGACTCACGCCTGCAATCCAGCACTCAGAAACCTAAGGAAGACCGCTATGAGTTCAGAGCTAGCCTGGGGTACATAGTGAGTCCAGGGTGAGCCTGAGCCTTGCACTAGGAAACCCTAGAGGTGATAAGGGGACTCTGGGACATAATGGCTCAGACCTTTAGTCCCAGCACTTGGGAAGAAGAGAGGCAGGTCGATCTCTGTGATCTCAAGGCCAGCCTGGTCTACATAGTGAGTTCTATGACAGCCAGAGCTACACAGTGAGATGCTACCTTGAAAAATAAATAAATAAATAAATAATTTTAAAACAAAAGTAATAAATAAATAGATAAATAAGTAAATAAAATTAACCCAGTGAAGGAAGTTAAGACCAAAAAAAGTCAGCACAGCATTCAAGGCGGCAAAGCGAGTTAAAACTGGAAGAGGACTGACTCCCAAGCCAGTGCCCTTTCGTGGTCTACAGTGCTTTTCAGGATAATGGGCACAAGAGCCATCCTGGTATGAACTAGAGGCATCAGGACCCAAGACCAATATCAAGCAGACGATAGCTTTCTTAGGACCTAATACTAGCATCCAGCAGATCCACAGACTTTCCCAGGTGGACCCTGCTGCCCTCACCTCAGCCCTTCCTTCACAGACAGTGGGGGACTCAGGCCAGGACATCCCATCAGGTTGGACCCCTACCAGCCCCATCCCACCCTAGACCCCACGGCTGGGCTCCATCCAGAGCTGTAGGCTCCAGCCCAGCTTCCCTCTGAGATGCTTTTCTTACCATAAAAGGGCAAGTGTGCCTTTCTCAGCCCGGCTGGGGGAAAGGCTGAGTTATTTTTAGATGTAGGATTTATTCCTAACCCAAGATGGAGTTGTCCCTTTGCACCACAGCCCCTTCCCCAGCTGCTGCTGTCTCGCGTCCCTTTATCCTCGTTTGTGGCCGTCACACACACACATACACACACACACTACCACACACGCATGCACGCACACACACATGCACATACACACACATGCCACCACACACACACACACACACACACTACCACACACGCATGCACGCACACACACATGCACATACACACACATGCCACCACACACACACATACACACACACTACCACACACGCATGCACGCACACACACATGCACATACACACACATGCCACCACACACACACATACACACACTACCACACACGCGTGCATGCATACACACATCACTACACGCACGTGCGCACACATACACACTTCACACACGCATACACACCACCACACACATGCACATACACACACATGCCACCACACACACACACACGCCACCACCACCACATGAGCATGTGGACACACACACACCACACACATACACACGTCTCCTCTCCTCTCCCCAAATCCTTTCACAGCCAGCTTCCCTACTCTTGCCCTCCTTCAGATCTCCTTTCTGGTTACTGGAGAAAGTGACGCATCTGTCCCCCACCCCCTCCTGAAACAGTATTTACAACATACATTCCAAACATCCGCCATCTGGCTTCTAGGAAGGGCCAAAAGCTATTTGGAGAAGGAAGTCATGATTATTCCATCTTCAAAGCCAGGGAACTTAAGGCCCTCTTCTTCTCCCCCACTCTCCTCCCAGAGGCCCCCTGTGTCGACCAATGACATCTTTCAGTCAATAGATGAGGTCAGGACCTTAGCTGGATGTCAGCTGACTTCAAGCATTCCTTTTGCATCCCTTGCTTCGCCTCTCTGCGCCCCAGTGTTCTCATCCGAACAAGGGCGTGAGACCAGGATGCACCAAGATTTCAGGTCCTACTGCAGCAGCAAGGAAAGGGAGATGGGGATGGGGTGAATTGGGAGAGTCCTGTCATCAGGAAGTCCCTTCCTCTCTCACCATGTCCTGCGCATGTGGCTCCTGACACGCAGAGAGGGGAAGACCCCACGCACATGATCTGTGGGGGTTATATATGCAGGCGCCTGCCAATCTTTTTGCCCTCAATGGTCCAGAAGAAACCAGTGTCTGTTATCCAGAAAACAAGCCCAGTGCCCATTCCTACAAAGCCCTGCAGCCCTGGAGTCCCTGTTCTTTACAAAGCAGAGAAGACCGGCAGGATGGGAGGGGGACGGACAGCTGGTAAAGCGCTCACCATGCAAGAAGATCTACCTGGATTTAGATCCCAGCACCATGTAAAAGCCAGGAACTCTGATAGCACCTATAATCCCAGTGCTGAGGAGGCCAAGATGAAAGGATCCCTAAATCCTGCTAGATGGTAAGTAGGGAGATGGCCCAGTGGTTAAGAACACGGCCCTTGCAGAGGACCTGGGTTCAAATCCCAGCATCCATATGGTGGCTCACAACCATCTGCAACTTCAGTCCCAGGGGCTCCAACACCTTGTACCCTCTGAGAGCACTGTACTTACGCACAGAGAGAGACATACTTAAATATTTCTTTAAAAAAATGTTAGAGAACTATACAAGACACCTAATGTCAATCTCTGGTCTTTACATTCACTGATAATATGCCCATGCATTCCTAACCCAACATGGAGATGTCCGTTTGCACCAGAGCCCTGTCCCCTTTCCCCTCCTTTGTGACCATCAGACCACCACAGACACCCACACACGGGAACACACTAACATATACACAAACCCAAAAAAGGCAAACAGGACAGAAGCGAGGCTTTTATAACGGCAATGGGGTTTTGCTTGTTTAAAACAAATACTCAACGAACGAGAGAGATGGCACAGGAAGGACAGCTACACCCACAAGAAAACCGTTGCTCCCGGTATCTGGTGTCCTTGCCAGGGTCCAGATGACGTCTGCTCATACTAAAACAGCTTTCCCTCTTCTCAGCCTCCTTCCCTCCAAGACAAGGACGGTCTGAGCTCCAGGGGAGCGAGGACGGTGCGTGCTGGATTGCATGGGCCCCACTGGGACTCCTAGACTAATGAGCTGTATGACTGTGACCTTGAGGGGGTGCTGTGATCCTTGAGATCCTTGGTCTCTTCATTGGTAAAATTCCATCAGAAGGCCCCTAATGAGAACTGGGCAAACATTCTTAGCAAGGGGGAGGCGCATCAAGAGCTCCCAGCCCTTCTCCCCCATCTTGCTTGGAGACACCAAGGGAAGCTGGGCAGAAATCCACTTTTTTTTTTTTTGCCCTTGTTGGAAATTAGGGATCGAGGTGTTTAGGCCTTCTTCTCACCCCCAGCATCTGAGCTACTTCTGCAGGCAAAGTTTGGGGTTCCAGAGGAGCCAGGAGATCCCTTCTCTTCCCTCTTCTCTCTTCCCTGCGTTGCTGGTTTTCACCTCATGCTGCATTCCCAGGGCTTGCTCAAGAGTCCCAGAACACCATTCCCTGGGGAGGAAGTAGGGAGCGTGTGAGGTTGGTGAACTTTACAGGGTGACAAGGGGCTGAGGGCATCTGGGAACAGAAGCCAAGGAAAGCTGTACAGAAAGGAACATGAGGAGAGGCCAGGCAGGGGTGGCTCCTGCTGTCGGCATCCACACCTCCAAATGTCACCCTCCCACCCCACCCCTGCACTTACCATGCTAACGAATAGAAACCTCCGCCATTTAGTCTTGGCTTGCCATGTGCCTAGAACTGTGCTTGCTATCCGCTGCCCCTGACTGTCTAAAGCAAGGATGTGAGGTCAGAATCCAGGTGAACACGAGGACCCTCAGATACAGCTGGGAAGGGGTAGGGATGAGATTCAAAAGGTGGGCCCACCTCTCCCATATTCTGTCCAAGCTTAAAGTGGTAACTGGGCCCTGGAATCAAGAGCTGTGGAACCCGTGTGTGGGAGGGAGCTACAAAAGAAAGCTAAGGTAGACCGTCTCTCCCAAGAGAACAGCTGTGTCTTGTCCCCTGGGAGAAGGCGCGGGCTTTGGCAATGACCACATGAACTTTGCTTTATGGTCATCCAAGCTCAGGGGATAGCCAGCTGAGCCTGGCTCCTGGTCTGCCTTGAACACTGGTCAGTCAAGATTGCCGTGAGCAAGCTGTAAGGCCTTGTTCAGTCCCCTCCCACCTCAGCAGTTGCTGTACCGTTCCAAGGCTATTCTACAAGGCCGAGAACCTTGTGTTACTGGAAGAAGGTACAGTCTCTGTCACCAAGTTACCCCAGGTTGTGGCCTTCTCCAGCACAGCCCACTTGTGATATGAGAGATGGGAGGGACCACTGGCCATCATTGTCTCTGGGCAATGCCCTTGGAGAGCAGAACTTTTGCTGACCGGTCCAGCTGCATTAGGAGGGAAGGTGATCTCTCTCAAAGGGCTTAGAGTTTCCCTTTGAAAGCAAGGTGGGCGCAGCAGGGATCCTGGCCATGTAGGACCCGAAGGACAACTCCATGAGGCTTGACAAACCTCAGCAATTCAGCCCAAGGCTGGGCTCAGAGTGGCCCAGGCCCTCTCTCTCAGTCTCTCGGAAAGCAATATCAGGTGCAGGCTCTTGGGGTTCAGCACTCTGGTTACAGAGTGGCCCAGAATACTTCTGAAGAGCCAGACCTTTTGTTCTTTTCAGGCGAGAGTGATGGCTAGTCAAGTCCTCCACTACGCTGGAGAATGAGGAGCCCCAGAGAGAAATCCTCCCGAGAACCAGAAAAACGGACAGCGGTGGCCACCTGCTCCCAGATCTGTAAGTGTTCTGTTCCATGTTCCCCACATACACCCCAACTCAGGGAACTCCAGGAATAGCCTGCAACCCTCAGACAAGCCCCCCATCCCCATGCTTCGGAAACTCAGAGAGAATGCTGGGAATCTCAACGAGTATGCCATGGGGCAGCCTTTCAGCAGTGTTGGAGGCTGGAATGGAGGTGGATTAATGGAAGCAAAGACGAGGGACCCCCAACAGTGTGAGACCCCTTCCCATCCCACTCCATTCTCTTCCACCTGCAACAGGAAGTCAGCTTGGCTTGAAGAAGATGCACACCCAACAGTAATCTTCCTTAGAGATGGAAGAGCGTGGTAGGAGGGGTACCTGGGATCCTGGGGCTCTGGGCGAGGACTATGTTATTGATAACAGCAGCTCCCAGGGATGGAGGTGATTATTGAGCCCTGTCTGAGTATGCGGAGTTCTGCACCGCAAGGTCAGGCCGTGCATAGAGGAGTCTGGTGCGGATCTATCAGGGCTGGAATAAACAGGAAGAACTGGAGATGAAAGATGGGAAAGAGGGGAGGCAGGGCAGCAGAAAGGGACTATTCCATGGATAGGAGACAAGGCTTGTGTAACACAGCCCACCTGTTCACCCCGTGTAGCCTCCACATGTGTGCGAACGTGCACCCCAACACAGCACACAGCACACACCCACTCTTCACTTGTGAGCAAATGAGCTGCAGAGACTGTTGTAAACAAATTGGATTAGGAGGCTGCAGACGCCTCCTTCCGCCCGCAACCTTCCAGGGCCGGACATTAACCAGGCCCGTAGAATGGCCAGCTGCACTCTCTCTGGCAAGGGGACAGTCAGCCCTGAGCCCCCACCCCCTCCCCCACCCAGCCCCAGGAAGGAGCCTTCAGAGAAGATGCCAGGATGATGGATGGGGTGAGGGAGGTTCCAGGGCCGGCCTGAGAGCACACAGGATGTCGTGCTCGTGTGAGGCACATTTCTGAGCCGTTCCCAGCAGCCCACTCCTCCACCCCCTTGGGCTCCCCTCTGCAGCCTCTCCCACGGTCACTGCTGCTGGTCTGGGACTTGGGCCCAGCCTGAGGTTCCAAGCAGAGTTCAGGGCCTGGGTCCTGAGCACATCTGTCCCCTCGGTCCCACAGTTGGACTGCGGGGAAACAGCTGAGAAAGCATGAGCACCAGGAGATGCTGGAGGCCGCTTTAGAGGGCAGAGGGACCTGCGAGCGGAGGAGCAAAGCCGACTCCGTGCTTTCCTCCTTTCTTTCTTTTTTGTTTTTGTTTTTTTTGAGACAGGGTTTCTCTGTGTCACAGCCCTAGCTGTCCTGGAACTAGCTCTTGTAGACCAGGCTGGCCTCGAACTCACAGAGATCCGCCTGCCTCTGCCTCCCGAGGGCTCGGATTACAGGCGTGCGCCACCTCTGCCTGGCTTCCTTGCTTTCTTACCCATCACTTCAACTGATCCTCAGAACAGGCTGCAGAGCTGGAATTGTGACCAGGGCACAGCTGTGACCAGCAAGGCTTATTCATTCAATACTTCCACAGGTCCCTCCTCGGAGGCCCTAACCTGTACCAGGTCCTGTGTCATATGCCGAGGACAGCCAGTAAACAGCACATTGCCCCTGTCTGACGGACCTGGTCCCCTTAGGCTGTGTTGGGGAGCATTATAGCAGACCTTGTTTCCCAGGGGCACACCTCCAGCACAACCAACTTCCTGCGTAGCACGTGTGACGGCTAAATTTGTCCCTGTATGCTGCGTCAATGCAATCAGCCCTCTCAGGACCCCGATGTCAGATTCCAGGCCCTGATACCAGACAGACCTGAGTTAAATCCTACCTCATTTCCCGTTCAGTTGCATAACTGGTCTTAGCCTCTCTGGGCCCGTTTTCCCTTCTGCAAAATGGGGGAGCAATGGCTCTCATCCCATGGGGCTGATGGAGTTCTCCTCCTCCATGCCGTCATTTTATACGGAGACAAACAGAGGTCCCGAGAAGGAGAGGTCTCTGTGAGATGGGAGTTAAGTTTGGCCCAGGCTGTTCCCTTCAAGCCAGTTATCAGCCCTCCCACCTGCTACTCCAATCAGAGGCCAAGATGGCTGCTCAGTTCGCATAGATGATTCTCGGGATGTGTGCTGGGCCTTGCCTGCCTTCTTAGCAGCGGCCCAGGTGACCAGTGGTGGCTCTGAGTCCTCTTGAGTGGTGAGTGGGGTGAGGAATGACAGGCAGGGTTCCTAGCTCCGAGCAGCCTTGCCATATAAGGGCAGGAGCCACGGAGTGTCCGTCCTGCCTGGGCCTGAGACTATCCAGACAAGCACTGTTTATTTTCTCCTTCAGCCTCCCCTCCTCTCACCCCCCCCCTCCCAGGAGCTTCCCAACAGACAGAAGCCAGAGATTCCCCTAGCCTGGAGACATTTTCTGAAGACGTAGGAAAAGGAGAAAAAGTGGGACACCCCCTGCAGCAGGCCTCCGAGATGCCGAGCGCCAAC
Organism: Alexandromys fortis; assembly: GCF_014885135.2. Lineage (NCBI taxonomy): Eukaryota > Metazoa > Chordata > Mammalia > Rodentia > Cricetidae > Alexandromys > Alexandromys fortis. The sequence continues at coordinate 6,018,680 of NW_026067979.1, forward strand.
GCCAAGTGCAAGGTAAGATCCGGAGTCCGCCTGCTTCAACCACCCCTTTAACAGAATGGGGAACCAAGTCTCAGAGCGCCAGAGATAAGGGGGCTCAATGGGAAATAACTGTGCTGGCTGGAGACAGAGCCTGGATCCCCAAGCTCTCCTGTATTCCGACAGCACCACGGGGCGAAGGAGCCTTTCTTGGGCTACATCCCTCTTTCTCAGTGAAGCCCCACTTGAGGGAGGCAGGGGTCCAGATGAGCTCTGCCTACCAGCCCAGCACATGTACATGTATGTTTCCGGGGTCAGAGAGCCAGAAGGTTCACCTTCCTGTCCCGCTGCTCCTCCCAGCCATCCCAGTCTAGGAGGCCTTCTGAGCTACTCAGGGGGTGGAGGAAGGGACCTCCCTGGCCACAAGCTCTTGGCAGTCCTCTCACAGGCTCTCCGGAGTTCTGCTGAGTCTGCCCCCATGCCCTGCCCAGGTGCTTTCCTCCTGCTCAGCCTTCGGTGCCCTAGGGCACCGACAGTATTGAGGCCAAGTGCATGGGCATAATTCTTGAGCACACTAAAGCAGTGCTGCCTGGGTCTGCTGAATGAGCGAGTACAACGATGAGACCCTGTCCCAAACCCAAAGGACTAAGAAACTGAGACCTTCCGCATGGAGGTTAAGGTGAGGGGCCAGGCCCAGCTGCTCTGAACTAAGAAGCCCAGTATGGTGACTTGTACTCTTACCCCAGGGGAAAATTGTATTTCTCTGGAACTTTGGAGACCTATGGGGATGTGTGCAGTTAAATGTTCACCAGCTTGGTGATTCTAGAATCACAGGGCCAGAACTAGACAGTCTTTATCCAAGGATGGGACAAGGAAGACGAGGCAAAGACCCTTCCTGGCTGAACACCTGCATCTCAGTACCATCCGGCCATTTACTTCTCCTTAAGAAAGATGGACCGCCTTCTGTCCAGATCCTGTAGCCCAGCCCGAATATACAGAACTTTTGCTGTGCTCTCCTTTATCCCAAGGTGGGATGTCAGTGGCTCTCAGTTCCCTTTTCTGAACACGTATCGACAAGTCTAAAATGCCTGTCCCCTGCCTCCACTCCTGGTCCTCTAGCCAAGGTGATCTCTTCCAGCCCCAACTGTCCAGAAGGTGGAACTGGCTCTGCATCCTGCCCCAGACCTAACCAACAGATGTCCTGTTTGTCACTTTTGCCTGCAGTTGCATTTGAGGGTGTAAGGTGAATCTTTTCACATACCGTAGTAGGAATACTTGTTATAGACGGGGAATTGACACTAACTGCAGCTGAAAACCATGGTGTGAGAGCGCAGCCTCAGTACTACAAAATGTCGCCTCTTCTGTGGCTTGCCAGGCCCCAAGCCAGGCTTTCTTCCCCACGCTTAGGAACCCAGGCTGCCGGGCATTGTGACACAGGCCTGCAATCTCAGCATTCCCGAAGTGGAGGCAGGAGGATCAGGAGTTCTACACACTGAATGAGTTTGAGCTAGCCTGATCTACATAGGTCTCTGTTTCTGGAAAGAAAAAAGGAAAAGAAAGAAACAAAAGAACGGAGGATAAGGAGGAGAGGAAGGCAGACAGGGTGGCAGGGGACAACCCAAATGGTGTGTCACCAAATGACTCCCCCGATCACCCACTCCATCTGCTGCCCTCAGAAAGCAAAGAAAGTATAGGCCAAAGGACTTTGGGCACAGTTGTACCCTGGGAAGGCAGGGACTCGGTGTGGCCCAGCAGGGCTGTATCCAGCCACCTCCCTGATCCCACCAGCTACCTACTGGATTGTCCCTTGGTCAGGTTCAGTGATGCCTCTCCCAGGGTCTGTAGGAGCTGTAGGGAACAGAGTAGAGAGAACACGGTGTTCTGACTCCCAAGATAGTCTTGTGTTCAAATCTCCTGGTAAGAGGGCCGTGGAAAGTTTCTGACAATTCCAGACAGAAAGAAGTTGGATTGGCTGGGGACGCCTGAGGACAAAGGTATCCTGGCCTTAACAGCAAATCGAAGAACATTTTTCCCACTGCTCCCGCACCCCATCTCCAACTGGGGTTGCTGCTAGATCCCTGTTGGAGGCCTAGGAGCTATGGGGTTTCTAAAAGGGAGGCAAACTTTCTTTTCTGTTCTTTCCCAGCCCTGAGGAAAAGCTACCTACAGACAACCCTGAAGGTGTGTGTCTTCCAGCATCAAGGCCACCACAGTCACCATGAAGCAAAAATCTTCCGGGGACCCTGGGATCTTATCAAGAGCAGGGTGAGTGGATGGTTTGGGGTTGGGGTGCCCTGCTCACCTGGAAGTTCCCACACAAGCCACGCCCATAGAAGAAAATGAATTCTCCACGTGGCCACTCAGTCAGCCACCACCACATGTCTGATATGTCTGTTGTCGCGTGCAAGTCTTCAGCAGTTTCTAGGGACCCCACATTATAACATAGGAGCCCTGGCCTCAGAGAACTGCAGAGGTAAGTGGGGATGGCCCAGAGAGAGAATGAGGTGGTTTGCAACTCAAGCAGTGTTCAACACGGCCCTGATTTGGGAGCTGAGGAAATCCAGCCAGCTCCCTTTCCTCGTGTAGGAATTCTACCTCAAGAGTTGGGTAGAAACAGAGTTCACAGGGTGGACAAGAACATGAAGGAGGTGTCCCGGGGTCTAAAGGAGTGAGAATGGTTTCTCACAAGTAATCCTTTGCCCAGAATGCATACAGAGATGGGCGGGGAACAAGAGCAAGAAACCAGGAGGTAAGCGGACACAGAGGAGTGTGCAAGGCACAGGGTTCCATTCCCAGCACTGCAGAGAAAAAAAAAAAACTAATTGCACACTTTAAATGGATTGGCTCAACCTCAAGAAAGCTAACTTAAAAAGAAAAGGAAAGGAAGGTGGAATTTCCAATCGCAGAGGGCAAGGGAAGAGCAGGGTGGGAGGCAGACCACGACGCAGGCTCACACTTCTCCTCCTGCCCAGGAAGAAGGCCACAGCCCGAGCTCGCACGGAGCGCCTGTCTCTCAGCCTGAGGTGCAGTGCTGCATCTCTGGTCAGTTGGGAGTCTGAGATGAAGCACTGTAGCTCAGGAAGGGAGAAGTTGTTCTGCAGCCGTCTCCGGGACTTGGTAAGTGTTGACACGGTGGGGTAGCGGGTCCAACAGGTTGTCCCTAGACTCCACCCCAGCAGTCCGTAGTGATGCTCCTGAGGTAAAGCCGCGACAGCACCGACTGCTCTGTAACAGTAGGCACTGGCCCATTCGGTGGGGACCAGTACTGACACCTGCCTCCACTTTCTCTTCCTGAGCCCACAGAAGACACTGCTAACAAATCAAGGCATCTATCCATTCTGGGAGGGTTCCGACACACCCTCAGAATCCTTCTCAACACTGCAGACACAGTTCCCCACCCTAAGTGATCCTAGGCTGAACCCCATTCATCTCTCTAGGTCACCAGACAACCCCTAACCACTCTTCCATCCTGGAGTTAGCCGCCCAGGGCCCTGGCTGACGCTGTCATGTTGCAATGTCAAAATGTTGCGCATCCCTGCTAGGCGTGGAGTCACGGTCTTCACAGTTCGGGCCTCTAACCCTGGCTCCGTGCTATTGCCTAAAGCAGCCCAGGCATTTCACAAATGTGGACCCTGTCCCAGAGGCTTCCGAGAAGCATGGGGGCAGCAAAGACGATACAAATGGGATACGCCCATTGGCATTTAACCTCCCGCACCTGGTCAGAGGAAGGCGACCCACAGCACAGAAGAGAAAACTAAGTCTTAGTTAAGTAACTGGCCCTAGGTCCCATACAGATATATGAGCTGGGTCTACCTTCTTATCCACTGCGAGACTATGGGACCTGGAGCAAGAGAGTTGGAAAACAGAACAACCCGACTCTGGTCTTGTTTACTCCTGCTATAGTAACAAAGGCAGAACCACACACAGGTCTAAGAGTCCCATGGCCTCGCTTTCTTCACCCTGGCCCCTCACCCAGTAGATCCTATCTGATGTCCCTTTACAACCAAGGCTCAGAGTTTAAGGGACCTGCTGGAGGTCAACCGGGAGAAAGTTGCCAGAGCCTGGGAACTGACTTTACCCAAACTGGTTTAAATTCCCCCTCTTGACCTATGGCAGTGGGGGGGAAGGGACTGGTCCCAGACGCTCTCTGGTTCTCTGATCGATTCTCATGAACATCAGCAGGCTTCCTTGACCCCAAGGGAGGTACTTTCCAAGCCTCTTCAAACTCTAGTCGCCCTTCCCAGGGCAGGAAGCTGCACCCTGAGAGTCGCTGCACCCTGGGAGTCACAGCACCCCACGCTGGCTGCCAGAGCAAGGGCTGGGCGCAGAGAAAACTGGTGGTCCCTAGGGGTGTGGCGGGTGCTGAAGGCCTCTCTCCCACCTTGTCCTCACGGTCCAGTTTTCCCAGGAATCCCTTGGATGCTAAGATGGGGATTCCTGGAAATACTGTTCTTGAGGTCATGGCTTAGCTGCTGGATCTGCTCCTTCCCACCCTGGCATTTCCTCTCTGGGATGAGGGAGGAGAAGGCGGTACACTGGAGGTAAGCGGCCTCGGGATAGCCCTTCTGACCTTTGCATTGCTTTCCTTTTCACTGTGCCCGGATTTCATAACACCCCCGGGAGGCTGGATGTGGGAACCTCAGAACTGCCTCGCTCTTGAGAAACTTGTCCCAGCGGTTGGAGCAGGACTCTGAGGCCGCGGTCCCTCCACTCTGACCCTCCAGGCCTTATGGTAAGGAGGGACCGCAGGCCCATATCCACATTATTAAAAAAGTCATACACAAATTTATTTTAAAATTTAACTAAATCAGTTAGGTAAACGAAAAACCATTCATCTCTGACGGGTTTGGAGTGCAACAGCCACAGAAAACTGAGCTTTGGGGATAGCAAATACAAGATTTTGAGCGCCCCCTGGTGGTATTTTTGCTCACTTCAGGAACACTGATTTCCCTATACACTGCGCAGGAATCTCTCTGCTGCCTACCTTCCGGCTTGTACACACTCCTGCCAAAATTCTTTCTGCCCAGTCACTTTTGAGCCACAGACATGCTTAAGCCTTATTTATCCCTTGCCATAGATGCTTCTGCGGCTTACAGTTGGCTTTTCTTTAGGTCCAAACCAGGGCAAGTTCACCCAGACAGCAAAAAGCAGAGCCAGGATAGGTTTATAAGTTCCATGGCCCCTAGCATTGAACATCTAAGCCGAAAGAGAAAGTAGGGCCAAGTAATCCTCTCTTTTAGCTCCCTGCCCCCTAACTCTTGGGAGTTCTTTCTCGTTTTTCCTTAATGAATCTCTGTTGTGCTTTAAAAAAAAATCTAGTTTGAGGCCAGCCAGGTCTACACAGTTGAGTTTCAGGACAGCCAGAGTCACATGGTATTCCATGCCTCTTCATAGTGAGATCCTGTTTCAAAAAAATAATACAGAGCCAGAATATAGTTCAGTGGGTAGAGTGCCTGCCTGGAGTGCGTGAATCCCTGGGTTCCGTGCCTGACACTCACACAAATCAGGTCCATAATCCCGGCACATGGCAGGTAGAGACAGGAGGATCAGAAGGCTACAGCCATCCCTGGCTAAACAGGGAGTGTGAGACCAGTCTGGGCTTTCATGAGACCCTCCTGAGGGAAGGAAGGTGAAGCAAAAAGTACAAAAATTTAAAAATAGAAAGACCGTCCCCCCTCCAGGTGCATTATGGGATGCTGAATGTCCAAATCCTTGATGATGTTTAGGTATAGAACTAGAACTTGGGCTGGGGAGAGGAGATGGCTCATCAGTAAAGGCACTTGTCACCCAAATCAAACCAAAACACCCACGTGACAGGAGGAGAAAACTGACTCCTGAACTGCCCTCTGACCTCCACGTGTGTGCCATGCTGTGCGCAGCAAACTCCTCTGACATCCACGTGCGTGCCGTGCTGTGCACAGCAAACTCCTCTGACATCCACGTGCGTGCCGTGCTGTGCACAGCAAACTGGCACAATCATAATTAAGATAAATGTGAAGGAAAAAACTAGAACTTTGGGAGTGAGGGGAATGGCCCAGTCAGGCAAGTGCTGGGTGCAGATGTCCAGCGCCTATGCAGAAAGCCAGATGTGGGGTCACATTTATAATCCTGGTCCTAGAGGATGAAGAGGAGAGACAAGAGGACCCTGGAGTTCTGCAGTCAGCCCATCTGGCCAGAATTGATAGCTCCAGGTTTAGTGAGAAACAATATCTCAAAACCACAAGGTAGAGAGTGACAGAGGACACTAGTCCTGTGCACACATTGGTGTGTACACACACACACACACACACCTTAGAACTCTCCTTTAACTGTCCCTGGTTAAAAGGACGGTTGGTGAGTTGGTAGAGGTAGCCAACTGCCATCCCTCCACAGCCCGCATTTTTGGGCATAGCATCATATCTCTCAAGACCAGGTAGCTCCCCGGGGCACACCAAGCTATGCTCTAAGCAGGCATCCAGAAGACATTTCTGAAGAGAGACGCCCTCCTGCTCATACCCTGAACCTGTTGCTGACCCCACAGTTACACACATCCTGGCCCGGTCCTCTCGCCACCCAGTGACATAGCACACAAGGAAACCAGGGCTACCAGAGGTTAAGACACCCTGGGGCCACACTCAGAAGTGGTGACAGTAGGATTCAGCCAACGCTTACAGTCCCTCCATCATACTGTGCCCCACCATTGGGCCTGGCCTCCTCGGGCTGCCCCCAGTGGCTTTCCCACTGGGGACGAACCTCAAGCCTTCCTCTTTGTGTTCTTCAAGCATAATAAAGTGCTAGACCTTTGCTTTGTGTCCTGAGTCTTCCTGGGAGTGTGGGGGTGAGGAAGAATGCCCCAGTATTCACTGCTGTGACCCCCCAAGTGCCCCCACTTGCCAATTACTTCCAGAGGCCGATACAGACAGCATCCCGGGACCACATCTGGACTGCCCATCACGTTCCTGCTGTTCTTGGGCTGCTTCCAGGCTACAGCTCCAAGTATGTCTATGTAGAGGCTTGTGGGGGGACAGGGACCCTTAAATTTAAATTAAGCAAGGACCACAGAGGAGTTGGGGGTCTGACACATAGCAGTCCCTGTCCTTTCATTCCAGAAAACAGTCTGAAATTAACTGTTCACACATCACACAGGTGTGTGATTCTGAGTGACCTCAGGCCATCAACCCAGCTCTGCAATGGCACACTTCAATTGTCCCTAGGTTACAAAGCTAACAGATGAGGCAGTGTTTGTGTCTATGGTTTTATTTTTATTTTATTTTATTTAGGTAGGGTCTCACTATACATACTTCCATCAGCATCCCAGGCTGGCCTTGAACTTGCAATTATTTTTGCTTCGGCCTCCAAGGGCTGGGGTTATGTTGCAGAAATGGCTCAGTGGTTAAGAGTACTTGTTGTTGGGGCTGGAAAGATGGTTTAGTAGTTAAGAGCACTGACTGCTCTTCCGAAGGACCTGGGTTCAGTTCCCAGCACCCACATGTCTGTAACTCTAGGATCTGACACCTTCACACAGATATTCATGCAAGTAAAACACCAAATGTACATAAAATTTTAAAAAAAGTATTTAAGCCTGGTGGTGGTGGTGCACACCTTTAATCCAGCACTCAGGAGGCAGAGACAGATGGAACTCTGTGGTGAGTTCAAGGCCAGCCTGGTCTAAAGAGCTAGTTCCAAAGCTACAGAGAAACCCTGTCTTGAAAAACCCTATAAATAAATAAATAGAATAAAGTACTTGATGTTCCAGAGAACATGGTTTCAGTTCCCAGAACCCATGTTGGGAGATAGGCAACGTGACTCCAGGAGATTCTACACTCTCTTCTGCCTTCCATGGGCACCTGTGCACAGAAATATAAATATAAATAAAATCTGACCAAACCAAGGGCGGAACTTAAAGGTGTGTACCACCACGTTAGGTGCTGGGACACTCAAGATGGTCACACGCCTCGTGGGATTCCCCCCAAACCTCCATATTTAGACTATAGAAAGCCCTTTGACATGGTCATTCCCAGGTACCAAGGGGCCATCTACACTGCTCTTCTGAGAGAAAGGCCTGAGAGCCTTTCTACAGAGGGGTCTGAGGCTCTGGGTCACTTGGGCCATAGTCATTAAGTACCTAACAGAGCAGGAGAGAAGGGCCAAGGGCACCTCCTGCCATACACTTCCTGCTTTTCAGCTTTGAAACAGTATCCAGCTGAATGTCAATCTTCTCAAGGATCACAGGCTTTATCCTTGTCGCTCCTTCTGAAAGAGCTTCCTTCCACTGAGTACCAGCTAACTGCCTGCAGGTCACAGTCACATTCTGTGACTCAGATTTGCAGGGTCTCTAGGTAAAGAGGTGGGCAGGAAGAACCACAAGCAGGGCCCCAGAGGTAGCCCCTTTATTGCTTAGGTTTGGGGGAAGGGCAGGTGGAGGTGAGACAAAGTTTCTCTATGGAGCCCTGGTTGTCCCAGAACTCACTCTGTAAACCAGAGTGGCCTCAGACTCACAGAGATCTGCCAGTCTCTGCCTCCCAAGTGTAGGGATTGAAGGCGGGTGTAGCGCCTGCACTATGGGATGGGTACGCGGGCCGGGAACTAAGCTGGAGACTTAAAAACACGCACACACAGACAGAGACACATGGGAACACGGGTCATCCTTGATACAAGAATGCCGACTTTATTGTGCGCCGGGAAAGCTTATATAAGGATCTTTAACTGCTAGCCACGCCCCTGCTCTCGGGATCTTTCAGCTGCAGGCCTCACCAGAACCCATTCCCCTGCCGTCAGGGTCTCCTGCTCAGAGCAGCTGCAGGCACTGGTGTTTTGCTCAGTTCACTCCAGCAGGCAAAGGGTCTGAGGCAGGCAAAGAAAATCAAAGGGCCCGGGGTCTGCAGCCCCAGCAGGCGGGCACCACCATGGCCCATTCGTTTAAGGGTCTGTATTCACCTCAGCGCACTCAGAATCTTCCATGTGCGTGGTGTGCCCGGTGCCCATCCACCCTCCAAAAGCAGCCAGGGAAGGTGATCCCAGCTTGCACTCAATAGATGCGGAACTCAGCATTCAGCCCGTGTAACTGAGGCCACCCCTCATACTTGTCCCTTAAGCTGGAACAATTTCATAAGCATCTCTAAGGCCGTGACACAGGCCTCTGTCCTGGGAAGGAAGGAAACAGAATGGGCAGCCCCGGGAGAATAGTGCCCAGGACCCAAGCTCCTTCCAGACGGGAAGGGGTGAGGGGTCTAGAGTGCCTTTATCTACTAAGAGGAGTGACTCCTGGAAACTTGGAGAGGGAATGGTGACTCTGTCTGGGGCATATGGCGCCCTCTTGTGGTCAATTCTGGGAAAACAGGCTTCCTTGTTTTCTCGAACTAGCCATAACATCATCAGTCGCCAGTGAGTGTTGTTTTTGCAGAAGGTTTTGCATTTTAAACCTAACGTGGTGGTACAGATCTTTAATCCCAGCACCTTCCGGGTGGTTGAGGCAGGCGGATCTCTGAGTTCGAGGCCAGCCTGGTCTACAGAGCGAGTTCTAGGACAGCCATGGCTACACAGAGAAACCCTGTCTCAAAAACAACAAAAAATACCAGGAGGTGGTGACCCACACCTTTAATTCCAGCACTCGAGAGGCAGGAACAGGCGGGTCTCTGTGAGTTCCAAATTTTACACCCTGTTCTGGCTTCCATGGGCACCTGCACAGAAATGTACATATAAATAAAATATAGACTGAACCCAAGGGCTGGTCTTAAAAAGGTATGCACCACCACGGTTCTAAAGAGTGAGTCCCAGGAGAGCCAGGGTTACACAGAGAAACCCTGTCTTGAAAAACCAAAAGAAAAGAAAAAGAGAGCAGCCCTGAGTTACGTCTGGGATTGATGCTTTGTACAAATGTGTTTGTTGTATATGTGTGAGGCTGAGTACACGCGTGTGTACCCACCTACAGGGAACCACTTCCGTTTGGATGCCTGTGGAAGTCAGAAAAGGGTGCTGGATTTCCGGGAGCTGGAGTTACAGGTGACCCTTCTGAACGGGCATGTGGATGCTGAGAACTGAACCCGGGTCCTCTGCAAGAAAGCAGGCGCTCTTACACTAAACATCCGTCCACTCCCCTGGACTCGGACCCTGGAGCAGGGGGGCTCCTGTTCCCTTCTTGCACCCCTTCGTCTCTCTTGTCTTCCTAGCCTGCCTCTCACAGTGACCTCCAAGCCTTCGGGGCACCAGTATGAAGTTTAGGGATTTTTCTTTTTGAAAGAACCCACATTTATTCCATGAGTTTCTAGAGATCAGAAAGGCTTCACTGTCTGGCAGAATCCTTTGCTGTGGGTCTCCTAAGGTCACTGGTCAAGGTGTCAGCCGTGTTTGAACTGCTATCAGGGGACCTGGAGGGACCCAGCCAGGAGCTCACTCAGGCTGTTGTTGGCTCTGTGGCCTTCATCACCAGACAACAGCCACCCCCTGATTAGATCCACCCACCTCCCATTTAGCTCCACTGACTTCTGCAGTTCCTCACATTCCAACTAATTCCAACTCTGCCTGAGAGAGCGTATGTGTTAGCGTGGTCCGCTTCAATAGTCCAGGATGTTCTTGTTTTATTATTTCTTAATTCTTAGTTTTTATTTTAGTTTTATTTTATTATTTCTTAATTCTTAGTTTAATATTTGGTTTTATGTGTATGGGTGGCTTTGCCTGCATGTATGAATTCATGATTTAAAAAAAAAAAAAAGGACTCAGGACACTGAAGTGCTTAAACTTCGGAAGACCAACAAAGAGAGAATTACAAAGCAGACATGAAAGTAGGAATCACATTAGTGAGTGGTGGCCCAGAGGAAAAGAAGAAAAACGCTCATGAAACAGAATAGGTGATGATGAAATTAAAGTGGCTGGCTATCATTAAGGACCAATTAAAAATCTTAGAAACACGCGGGGTCACAGGGGCACACGCCATTAATCCCAGCACGTGGGAGGTAGATGCAGGCAGAGTTCTGAGTTTGAGGGCCAGCCTGGTCTACAGAGACAGTTCCAGGACAGCCAGGACTACACCGAGAAACCCTGTCTCAGAAGACAAAAACAAATAAAAATTGGAAATGACTTCAATGCAATCCCCATCAAAATTCTTCACAGATCTGGAGAAGACAATAATCAACTTTATATGGAAAAACAAAAAACCCAGGATAGCCAAAACAATCTTATACAATAAAGGAACGTCCGGAGGCATTACCATCCCTGACTTCAAACTCTATTACAGAGCTACAGTATTGAAAACAGCTTGGTATTGGCATAAAAACAGAGAAGTCGACCAATGGAATCGAATAGAAGACCCTGACTTTAACCCACAAACATATGAACACCTGATTTTCGATAAAGGAGCTAAAAGTATACAATGGAAAAAAGAGAGCATCTTCAACAAATTGTGCTGGCAAAACTGGATGTCAATCTGTAGAAGAATGAAAATAGACCCATATCTATCACCATGCACAAAACTCAAGTCCAAGTGGGTGAAAGACCTCAATATCAGTCCAAACACACTGAACCTGATTGAAGAGAAAGTGGGAAGTACTCTACAACACGTGGGCACAGGAGACCACTTCCTACGTATAACCCCAGCAGCACAGACAGTAAGGGCCTCATTGAATAAATGGGACCTCCTGAGACTGAGAAGCTTCTGTAAAGCAAAGGACACTGTTGCTAAGACAGAAAGGCAACCCACTGACTGGGAGAAGATCTTCACCAACCCCGCAACTGACAAAGGTCTGATCTCCAAAATATATAAAGAACTCAAGAAACTAGACCGTAAAAGGCTAATCAACCCAATTATAAAATGGGGCACTGAGCTGAACAGAGATCTCTCAACAGAAGAAGTTCAAATGGCCAAAAGACACCTAAGGTCATGCTCAACTTCCTTAGCGATCAGGGAAATGCAAATCAAGACAACTTTAAGATACCATCTTACACCTGTCAGAATGGCTAAAATCAAAAACACCAATGATAGCCTTTGCTGGAGAGGTTGTGGAGAAAGGGGTACACTCATCCATTGCTGGTGGGAATGCAAACTTGTGCAACCACTCTGGAAAGCAGTGTGGAGGTTTCTCAGGAAATTCGGGATCAACCTACCCATGGACCCAGCAATACCACTCTTGGGAATATACCCAAGAGAGGCCTTATCATACAACAAAAGTATATGCTCTACTATGTTCATAGCAGCATTGTTTGTAATAGCCAGAACCTGGAAACAACCTAGATGCCCTTCAATTGAAGAATGGATGAAGAAAGTATGGAATATATACATATTAGAGTACTACTCAGCAGTAAAAAACAAGGACTTCTTGAAGTTTGCAGGCAAATGGATGGAAATAGAAAACACTATCCTGAGTGAGGTAAGCCAGACCCAAAAAGAGGAACATGGGATGTACTCACTCATATTTGGTTTCTAGCCATAAATAAAGGACATTGAGCCTATAATTCGGGTTCTTAGAGAAGCTAAATAAGAAGGAGAACCCAAAGAAAAACATATAGGCATCCTCCTGAATATTAACCTTCATCAGGCGATGAAAGGAGACAGAGACAGAGACCCACATTGGAGCACCGGACTGAAATCTCAAGGTCCAAATCAGGAGCAGAAGGAGAGCGAACATGAGCAAGGAACTCAGGACCGCGAGGGGTGCACCCACACACTGAGACAATGGAGATGCTCTATCGGGAACTCACCAAGGCCAGCTGACCTGGGTCTGAAAAAGCCTGGGTTAAAACCGGTCTCACTGAACATAGCGGACAATGAGGACTACTGAGACATCAAGAACAATGGCAATGGGTTTTTGATCCTACTGCATGTAGTGGCTTTGTGGGAGCCTAGGATGTTTGGATGCTCACCTTACGAGACCTGGACGGAGGAGGGTTTTCCTTGGACTTCCCACGGGACGGAGAGCCCTGATTGCTCTTTGGGCTGACGAGGGAGGGGGAATGGATTGGGGGAGGGGGAGGGAAAGGGGAGGCGGAGGTGGGGAAGAGACAGAAATATTTAATAAATAAAGAAAGAAAGAAAAAAAATGGGAAATGACTGTCAGACTAACAAAAGCTTAAAGCCCGATAAAAGGACTCTTATTCCAGGTAAGGTCGAGGGCAAATTCATGAGCTGTGGACCAAGACTTGCAGGAGCGAACACGGATGGTGAGAAAGAACAAAGCTGATGGTTTCTCATAACTCAGGCCTAAGTTCCCAAGTATGTGCCACCCTCCCGCGTGCATCCCGCGCACCTACTCGGTGTCGCCTGCCACCCTCCCGCGAGCATCCCACGCACCTACTTGGTGTCGCCTGCCTACCCAGGTTTAGGCTGAAACAAAGAGCAAGAAATATGCCAGCTCAGCAGTCCTGGTCACAGTGTGGTCCTGCCCATCAGTGACCCATCGCTGTCTCAGTGCGGGTCTGTCCTATAGGGTGGTCTGGCACCTTGTTAGAACACGTGAAATGTCTTCCTGAGAGCCCAGTTCCTCCTCTGCCCTGCATGATGAGTCAGTCTTTTCCTTCCCCACAGCATGGGATACCTGGAAAATTTGGGGATCCTCTTATCTTAGTCTTCAAGCAGATGGGAGGAGTCCTCTCCTGCCAGGTCAGTTACAGGCACGATGCACCCGCATCTTCTCTTTGGCCAGGCTCTTGCCACCGAGTTTAGGGTGTGCCCGGCTTGCCCAGAGCAGCCTCCCCATCTGAAGATCCTTAACTCCATCACATCTGAAAAGAGCCTCCAATGAAGCTTTCACAGGTTCCAGGAACCAAGTGAGGCAGTATTCCACCTAGCCTCTCTATTCAAAATGGCCAGAATAAACTTAAGACATTGTTCTAGCTGGGGGTAGAAGCAATCTATAGGAGGTATGATGGTGGCTGGGGAGGGGAGGCAGCGGAAACCCCTGAGGCTCAGGGGATGCAAGTCCCACAGCTGCCAGAAGTGGACAGGGGCCCGGCTTCAAAATGGCAGGTCCCCATGCCTTCACTGAAGCTAAGAAAGTTGGAAGACCAAAGGGATTTGAGGGGGAGTTGTGAGAAGAGAAACCTTGAGGTTATTGAGGGGGTTACAGCAGAAAGCTGTAAGATCCTGGGTTTGATTTCCCAGCACTGCCCCTCCTCCCATGTCTGCTGCGGTTGGATAGAGAGAAGGGAATGGCCCCAGGTGGCCTGGCCAACCACGCTCAGAACCCATCACTTCCCGTGCCCACAAGCTCAGCAACTGTGGATGCAGACCAGCCTGCAGGAACTTCCATTCCGCCTGGGAAATCTTAATTCCTCCCATCCCACGCTTGTGCAACCAATTCTGTGAGTCAAGATGCCAACTTCTCATCTTCAGGGTGAGTTCAGAATCCCTGTGACTAATCTCTCCCATATTATCCAAGGAGGATAATATGCCTAGAATGAAGTGTGTGTCTCTAAGAACAGCTCAGCCTTGATGAGCCAGACAGGGTGCTGAACTCAGCATCCTTAATTGTCTCAGCCATACCCTAAAGATCTGTCGTGATTCCTACCTCCCAGAGGAAGCAGGAAAGGTTCAGTGAGGCTAAGATGCTCACAGTTTGCCAGTTGGTAATCATGGGGGCTGGCACTTGTACCAGGGGACTCTTGGTCTTTGTGTCTGTGTTCCTAACCACCCCTCAGTCCCTCAGACCCACACAGCATTCATCAGCATCCCCCAGAGCTCTGAGCAGCCATAGCTCCAAGGGGGTGATGAAGGGAGTAGGCTCTCCACTGTTCTGCGTGGATCTACGCCATCCTCAAGGGGCAGGTCTCTCTCCCGAAAGAAGAGATGCGTGTTCATCAAAAGCAAACTGGACAAGGGCAGTGGCGGAGGGCACCTCTAGCCCCAGCACTCGGGAGGCAGAATCAGATCTCTGAAAGTTCAAGGTTAGCCTGGTCTACACAGTGAGTTCCGGGACAGCCGGGGCTATGCAGTGAGACCCTGTCCAAAAACAGAAAAAGAACTGGCAGAAAGAACAGAGACCGAAATGTCACCGGCAGTTAAGGCTGGGGCACGAACACGAGGAGCTGCCTGCCTCCTTTGTACAGTGAGTATGTGCTGCTTTTGGAAGCACAAAAAAAGTAATTAAGACAAGAAGGAGGGCGTGAGTCAGCAGACCTTCTGGGATCCCAAGCAGCTCCTCCTCCCCGAAGGCTCCAGCTCCCCTCCCTGGCGACGCGAGCTCCCTAACCAGAAAAACCTGTGTCGGAACCAGGTTCTCATTCTCTCCCTCCTCCCAGGCTCTGAACCAAGCTACCGGCCATCTCATAACCTGCCCTCACCCTCCCCAGGACTCTGAGGTGCACAGATGTCTCGGGCCACCACTAGGACAGGGAAACAAGGGAAGGGCCCAGGGTCTGAAAACAGGCCTGTGATTCTTTGGGTTCAGGGTCCCAGCCTCTGCTCGGCTTTTCCCTTCATTCCAAGCTCATTTTAGGAACCTGAGGTTTGAGAAGCACAATGGGCCTGTTGAAGCCTGTTTAGCCAAATGGGAGAACATGGGCGTGCCTGTTCCCTCCTCCACTGCTCAGCTGCCCTGGCACCCAGACATCTGCAGACCCACCCTAACTTCTGGGGCCCTGGGCTAAGCCTGGAGTGAGGGCACAGAGGAAAGATCTTTGGCCCAAGCGAGGATGGTAGGGAGAGAGAGGTAGGACGGGGGCCAGAGAGCATCACATAAGCAAGGATGTGCAGGGTTATGGTCCAGGATGGTGGGTAAGAGAAGTGCGGAGTGAGAATTGTGGGTCTGATGGGTCAAACCACTTAATGTCTGGCTCTCAGTTCCCTCCCCTGGAAAATGGGTCTCATAGGAGTCTCGCCTAGCTTCTGAATAGTCCGAGGACTGGGTAAGCATTTTCCTATTGCCTTTAGCAAAAGCTTGGACAGAAGGCACACTGAGGAGCTGATTCTTGTTTGTCTCGGCAGGAACATATTGGTCTGATCAAGCCAGCTCATTTTGTGTGAGCATTTACCAAGAGCCTGCCATATGCCATTTGCCAGAACCCTGCCATGCACAGTGGATATAAAGTAGAAGAAACTTCCATCACATAGCTCCTGAGTTCTCTAGAAGAAGCCAGCCTGGAAATCCAGCCATCCCTATAGGGCTCCAGCAAGGAAGGACGGACATGGGATAACCCTGGGGCCCCATAGATGAGAGAAAAAGCGATGTCTTAGAGTAGAGGATAGCAAGCCGGGCGATGGTTGCGCATGCCTTTAATCCCAGCACTCAGGAGGCAGAGGCAGGCGGATCTCTGTGAGTTCGAGACCAGCCTGGTCTACAAGAGCTAGTTCCAGGACAGGCTCCAAAGCCACAGAGAAACCCTGTCTCGAAAAAAAAAAAAAAAAAGAGTAGAGGATAGCAAACCGAGCCATCTCATTTAGAAATGAGGTTTACAATTCCTGAGGCCCACAGAGTTCTTGAATGTCACCGAGGCAAGCAGTGGGCAGCATAGGAGAAAGGGCCCTGAGGCCTGTGGGGCCGAGAGCGTGGCCATCTGAGCTCGAGCTCCGGCCGAAGGTTGGCAGAGTGATGCCCCACAGAAGCCAGAAGTGAGAAGAAGGTTTCGTTGCAGAGGAAGCCTGGGGAAGTATTTGTCCAGATCGAAGCAGACAGAAATAGGTCATGCGTGGTATGGGCTGGCGGCAAGAGTGAGACTCAGAGGGTTTTTCTATTTCCACAATAGTAACTGGGGGTGGGGAGGGGCTGTGGTGTGGGAGCCTAGGTTAGGAGTAGGGTGGGGAGAGCAGGAAGGATCTGTGAGGTCGGAGGAGAGTGGAGGAGAAAGGTGGGGGCGTAATTCTGTGCCTAGAGCAATTATGTGAACCTTAGTGTTTTCATCTGTCTGAAGGTCAGTGATGTCCGGGTGCTCAGGTATCTGTGTCCCTGTCTGCTTCCACCAGGCGTGGGCCAGCTCAGCGCAATCCCACGGGGTGGTCTGGAAGTGGGTTGGTCTACCAGCCTGGTCTCGTCGCCCTGAGGTGGGAACAACTACATCGACCAAGTGTCAGACCTAACAATGAGTGTCAAGAAAGCCGGGTTCTCGACCCTGGGGACCCCCAACCCAACCATGTGCTGCTGCTGCTGCCTGGGATGGTGGAGGAAGTTGCTTTGGCCCCAGTCTGGCTTCTCTCCACGTCCGCAAGAGGAAAGTGCCCAGGAGATGGCAGCAGAGAGCACACTGCCAGCCTCCTAGGGCCGCAGCACAGCGTAGGATCCCGTGACCTTGGCAGTTGAAAACTGAGGCCTGGGGATTTTCAGGCCCGTCGTGGGGAGGAAAAGGTTTCACAAGGGCTGCTAGCCTCAGCGTTCTTTCTGTCCTGGGCCCCAGGGCAGCTCCACTCCCACCCTTTCCAGGCTCCCAAGTCGTGGCAGTGAGTGTTTCTTCCTTTGGGCAGAGCCACCCTATTGCAGCAGCCACTTCTGTTTGCAGCTGTCAGCAGAAGCCAGGGGTGGCAGCAAAGGCCAGCTGTTGCCAGCACGGAAAAAGGAGGAGGGGACTGAGGACAGAGGAAGGTCAAAGAGGCCCCACCTGTCCAGGGCTTAGACTTGTCTAAGAGCTGTGGGATCCTTTACAGGACCCGTGTTTTCGTTTTCTAAAGGCTGCCCTAGTACTGTGAGAAGAGTCCCACACACTTTCAGCCACACCGACTGTCACACTCAGGTGCTCCTCTAACATCCCACACCAATTACTCCAGACACACACACTCAGACACATAATCGCATGCAGTCATACAACTTCCACACAGCGCACTGTCTCACACCAATTTCCTCCATGTGGCATGGACGCTCACACGTGTTGTGGACACTCAGCTCAGACAAATGTGAGCTGACACACCCATTTCTCCCACAACCCTCAGGGCAATGTCCCTTCCACCAGTTTTCAGACAGGACTGTAGCTCGCTCGGCAGATTGGGGACCTTCTCATCTGCAGGTGTGGAGTCATGAAAACCCCACTTAAACCGACTTAAACAGATAAGAGAATTATTGACTGATCACCGGAGAATCCAGCTTCAGAAATGGCTAGACCCAGAGGCCCAAGTGATGTCATTAAGGGTCTGCTGGCCCCATACACACCAGGACTGGGGATTGAACCTGCTAAGCCCCTACTCTGCCACCGAGTAATATCCTAGCCTTTCCTTGTTCTCAACAAAGTTCTCCCTATAGTAACAAAAACAACCACCAGCCATTCCAGACTAGCATTAGCATTATCACAGCTTGTGCTCCCAGTAGAAAAGATGCCCTTGTCCCTACTCCCCAACGACTTCAGCAAAAGACCCGGTCCCCCAAGTCTCAGAATGGCATAGGCTGGGTGGTGGTCTGATCCTGGATTCCATCACCATGACTCTGACAGGCTAGCCCTGGGCACGGTGCCCACCACATGGAGAAGAAAGGATAGTCGCCATTCTAGAACCTTATGTACTAAATGTCCGCAGAAGAAAAACAGGTAGGCTTCCAAGAAGGCCACTGTGGTTCCCAAGGTAGACAAAACAAAAACATTTAAGCCTATTCCAGAATGAATTGCAGGTGACTGCAGGGAATTCTGGGAATTCTGCAGCAATATTGGACAAGAGCTGTCACCTTTGTGTTCACACAAATATGGAGATATATGTTGGGAGCTGTGAACCCCCAGATCCTGAGTTTCTTGTAAACATCTTGTTTTCCTCTGCTCTGAGACAGCCTGCAGCTGCTCTGAGCACGAGACCCTTAGCAGATCCTGATAGCAGGAGAGTGGTTTCTGGTGGGTTTGGCTGGGGCGTGGCTATCCCTATACAAGCTGCTCCAGAACACAATAAAGGGGGCATTCTTGGGGGCATTCCTGTTTCAAGGATGACCTGTGTCTCTGTCTGTGTGTCTTTGTGTGTTTCAATCTCCAGCTCCTTGCCCGGTTCACAAGCAGTATGGTGGCACACAGAGCGCAGACGGGCGTGGTGCGCTACAGATGCACGCTTCCCACAGATCCCTGCAGTCCGGGAAGGCAAGGGTTCAGTTGCTGAGCTCACAAGAGTATGAGAGGCTTAGATATTGGGGTGTCACTTAGCATGGAAAATAGACAGCACTCAGGAGGCAGAGATAGGCAGGTCTCCGAGGTCAAGGCCAGCCTGGTCTACAGAGTGTGCACAGAGACAGTCTGGGCTGTGCAGAGAAACCCAGTCTCAACAAACAAAAAACAAAGCAACAAAGGCATTTCCCATCTTCCTTTGCTCTAGGATATAGTCAAATACATAATTCTAAGCCAAAGAAATGGGAGCCTAACGTCCAACCGCTCCTGAGACTTCCTTTGGTCTTTCATTTCTTTGTTTCTTCATCTTTCTGCGGTGCGGTCTTTGTTTTGATCTTGCTTCCCGAATACGCGTGTGATAGGCGCCATTTTGGACCCTGAGGGCCACACAGAAAGGGAAGGAAGGAGCATGGCCTCTGCTCAAACAAAGCCAACCTTGGATCACCTGATTTTAGTTCTTTTCTGGGGAGCAAGATGCAGGAGTGCAGTTGTGGAAGCCATCGCCGTTCTGGGCCTCTGCTTCCTGGAGTCCCATTAGCTCTAACTTGCCGTATATTCCACTTCTCCTCCCCCTAGTACACCCAGCTCCACACTGTTCTGTAAAGGGGGGAAGTACAGCTCACACACCCAGAGCGCTGTTTCATCCCGGGCTCAAATCTGTTATAAAAACAATACAACAATAAAATAGTGTTTCCTCCAGTTCGTTCAGCAGCCAGCAGGCAAGCAGTCCTCTCTCCCTCCAGAGAACCTGCGAAGGGCTTGCAGATACCAGCCCGGGGTGGGGGTGGGGCTTCTCTTCCCCAGGGTCCTCAGCATCACTCTGAGCTCTGCCTACACACCGTTCACTTCCAGTAAAAATCAGGAGAAGGCCATTTACTAAAGCCATAAGGAGAAAAATGCCCACCAGTCACACAGCCCCGTGGCACCTGGGTAAGACTTTTGGTTCGAAAGGGCCTCAAAAGCAAGAGTCCAGGGTCCTGAGTTCAGGCTAAAAGCCTGACACCTTTGTGCTGCCCCAGCAGGGACAGAGTTCAGAGATACTGAGATAGAGAAAGGAGTACCCGGACACACAAACATGGCTGGCGAGGGAAGAGGAGGAGAGCCCCCGGCCAAGCTGGGAAGAAACCCCGGAGCCTTGCTGCTCTCCTTTCAGCGGAGTGGGCAGTAAAAGACATTCCTCGACTCTGCAGACATTCCTGCCTCCGGCCACCCCAACGGCTCTCGGGCCTCAGTCCTGGCCAGTGGCCAAGGCAGCTGGCCTACAGAAAGGAGGGCAGGCAGCTGCTGGGGAAAGAGGAGGAGGGGTGAGAAGAGAAGGGAGGGGACCTGACTCACTCAAGGTCACAGAGCACTTGCCAGTGACCCTCTTGTCCTAGTGCATCTAGAGACAGCAGTGTGTCCTTCGCACAACTCCAGAGCTGGATGCTGCAAAGGGCCAAAGATGGGCCAGCTCCCAGTCAGTCTGTGCCCTCTACCAGCCGGGATGGAGGAGAGGGGGGGGGGGGTAGTGAGAATCCCAACAAAACAGGAAAGGCAGCTAGGAAAGCTGGCCCCTGCCTTCCTACTGTTCCAAGGGGACCCCAAGGCCCAGGGGACAGAGACTTGTTCCAGGCTCCTCAGCAGCCCCTAGCTAAGCTGGGATTGGTGGTGGTGTATCCCGGCTGGGTTCACAAAGGTCCACTGAATGAAGACAGGTGCTCTAACAATTTTTTTTTTAGCCTTTCCAGCACCCTAGTGAACGGGACTCACTGTAGCTAAGCAAAGGGCTTTTTTATTGTTATACAGTTCACACCTTTAGCAAGTCAATTTCCATCTACCAAAACGTCTCCTCTAAGCTCCCCAAAGAGACAATGCCAATGCAGATTCCCAAAATCCCAGGACGCCTCAGTTTGCTGAGTCCCCCTGTGACCTGGTTTTGCATAGGCTTTGAACCCTTAGGAAACTCGGCTAAGATTTACATATTACAAGCAGAAGGTACCGAACTCAAAAGGTAGCAGTCACAAAAGGAAGCTCTGCCCCAAACTCTTGCCCCAGACTGGTACCTAGACCTTGTGAGTAGTGCTTCTCAGCCCCTCCCCCCCTTCATCCCATCCCCTTCGGCTCCACTCCAGTTCCCTTTCCCTTCAGTTTTGTCTTTCCCTGCTCTTGCCCATCCTCCTGTCCCAATCCCCCCTGTAAACATTCTCACCCAGGTAAATCCCTCACACTCTACAGATCTGTGTACTCTGTCATCTTCCCTTCGGGATACGGTGACCACAGTGATACACAGAACTTAGAGCCTTTGGTCTATTGTGGTCTAGAGATAACTAGTAAATAGGAGCCCATGTATAGGTTTTTAACGAATATCTAAACTGTTCCAGCATTTAAAAAAAATTCCCAGCACTTGGGACGCAGAGGCAGGTGGATCTCTGTGAGTTCGAGGCCAGCCTGGTCTACAAAAGCTAGTTCCAGGACAGGCTCCAAAGCTACCAAGAAACCCTGTCTCGAAGAAAACAAAAACAAAAAACTCGGCTCTTCCACAGGCCTACACACTGCCGACTGTGCCGCCGCCATGTCTCTAGTGATCCCTGAGACGTTAGGGCACATTTCAGAGCACTCAACACCAACATCGATGGGCGGCGGCAGAAAATAGCCTTTGCCAACACTGCCATTAAGGGTGTGTGGGGGCGGAGATACACTCGTGGTGTGGAGGAGAGTGGACACCGACCTCACCAAGAAGGCTAGAGAGCTCAGGGAGTGATGTGGGAGTATCATATATCAATCTGTTGATTTCATTGGTTAAGTTATAATAAACCAACTGCTTGGCCTCAGCTTGGAACATAGATGGGAGGAGTAAACAGAATAGAATTCTGGGCGGAAGAGGAAGTGAGGTCAGACTCTGCTCTGCTTCCGGGGACAGACCCGACAGCTCTGCTGGAGCAGAGACGCCATGCTCAGCTCTCCCAGGCAACTCCAACCCACGATGGACTTAGGCTAGAATCTTCCCGGTAAGCGCACCTTGGCGTGCTTACAAACATTATTAGAAATGGGCTAGTCCAGGGGCGAGAATTAGCCTGTAAGGGTTAGAGTTCATGGGCCAAGCAGTTCTTTAAATGAATACAGTTT